>NC_079336.1:16971030-17291030 GCF_029582105.1 Oenanthe melanoleuca
TCATATAAAGTTCTCTATCCCTGTTTCCTGTTGCAGAAATGGCCTTTTTTCCAACAGATTTGACCTAACTACCTTTTTTTTTTTAATCTTTTTTTTATTTTTTTTTTTATTTCACACAACTGCATTTTAAAGATGTCTTCATTCTTGTATTCAGGACTTATTATATATCAGTTACTTTTTGTCCTATTCTGTGTTCGGGTGCCTCTTTTTCCATATAGAATATCCAGGTTTGTGACCTCTATATGTTTTTTTCTTCCATTAGTACGCTTTTAGCCTGAGAAGGCCTTTTCAGTGTCCTTCCTTCCTCTTCAAAACACTCATTACAGCTGCTGCCACTTTCCACTGATGAAGTTGGTCACGTTTCCTCACGGCTCTGTAATCAGATGCTCTTGACTAGAATCAGCTAAAATGTACTTGGAGATAGAGGCCTCTAAAATGACCTCAGAATAGAAAATGTATAATTCGTTGCTGCTTGTCCTCTGGACTTCTCATTCAGCTCATCCTGCAGGGGCAGTGGCTGCCCCTGCTTTTGCTTCCTGTGGCTGTGGCTGGTTCCTTTGTTCCCGCTGCAGTGGATCTCACCAACCCGTTCATCCTCGGTGAACCCCGGACCAGTGAACATATGCACTGCTGCTCTGGTCTCCTCCCATTCTGCACTGCTACAAATTGCTATACTGGGTCATAGGCAATGCCATATGTGCACAGACCATATGGTATTCTCTCCTCAATCTGCAGTTACCATGTTCTTCATACATTGTAATACTTTGCTATATGCATATTAGTTCAGTTTGTCCTTTGGAAGCTGTTGTTATTTGCTGGGGTTACAGGCATGTACTTAGACGGGAAACCTAATTTTGCAACAAACACTTACTGGTAGTAAAGGATATGAGAGAACGCTGGATTAAACTGAAGATAGCTGTTAAAAGAAAAGTGTTTAAATGATGTCTGTATCTTTACTGTTGAGGAATCAAGCAATGTAACTTGTGGGTCATTTTCATTAACATCAGTATGGGGAATGAAACTTGGAAAATATACGTCCTGAAGAGTTTTCATGAGCACCTAATTGTGCTTTTGTTCAGGGAGACAGATTAAATACCTGCGAATTATGAGTTTTGCAGCAACTTGACTGCTAACTTGAGGTCTGTGTCTGTAGCCATGATGTGCATTCTTTGAATTCATCTTGGTATAATATTTTTAAATATTTCAAACAGCAGATGTGCATTGCTTATAGATTTGTGTAAATGTTGGTGCAGTGTGTACAAAATACGTCTCCCATACAATGATCTGTTGACATTATTCTCTGTTGCTTAGCTTCAGACACTAAAGTCATGACATGTGCTGCTGTTTGGAGGATGCCGAAGGAATTGGAATCAGGCAGTCATGAATCCCCTGATGATTCATCAAGCAACACTCAAACCCTGGAGCTACTCTGTCACCTTGACAACACAGCCCATGGCAATATGGCCTGGTAGGATTCTGCATATTTTATACTCCTAGAAAAAGCCTCAAGGATAGACCCATGCTGTTAGTTCTGTGCAGATTTATACTGTAGAAGCTATGCTATGCACTTTAAAAGTATTCCATCTTAAAAAAAAAAAGTATAAATTGGATTTTTAGTCCCAGATGTTTCATAGATTAAAAACATTTATTATAGTCCTGCAAACACATATGGAGTAACAGCCTGTGTACTGTTTGAATGTGTTTTTCCCCACCTGCCCCATCTAAGCCCTTTATTGTACAAAGGTATATGTAGAATTTGAATCTTTTAATGGAATATAAGTTTGATGTTGCATGTAAGTTTTTCTTTTTTAGTCTTCACTCAACTGATTTAGCCTAAGTGTGAGTAATTTCTTGTTTCATAAGAATAAGGGTTCATTATATTATATGGTGCTTGTGTAACTACTCTTAATCTGTTGTGGAAGTGAAGACAAGGAGAGCTGCAATACAGCAGAGGTTATTACAAAGGTTTGTTTTCTTACTGTTATTTAATAGAAAGTTAAATTTTTCCATTGTGTATTTGCAAGTTTGGTGCTTTATGGATGTGTGTATATGACGTATTCCCCCTTCTTCCTGACCAGATGCAGGGCATAAGTTTTAAGCATCCATTTCTAGCCACAGATTTCTAGTTTGAGCCTTGCAGATTAAATTTTAACCAAAGAAAAAGAGTAAACTGAAGCTAATATTTATTAGGCAGTTCTTGAGAAGATAGGACATACCAGTGCATTCAAAAATGTATAGATGACTTTTTTCTAAGATACAGGTTTTCTGAGTATTAAATTTCTTCATAGTGGCATCCTTTAATTCTTTGCTATGTCTTTTGAGTACTCCTCCTTGTAATTATTTTATTATTTTAATTCAATTTTTACTGTTGACACTTTTTGATAACTAATATTCCCAACTATATTGGAGAGGTTTTGTTGCTTGTTTTAGTCTTTACCTTTTTACCCTTTTAAGCTTTGTGCCTTTTGTCTTATAATTTTCTATAATTGCTTTCTATCTGATGCTGGAATGCCAGAAGTTTGTATGGTAGCCAGATCACTAAAGAAGGAATAGGATGCATATCACTGCTTTTTATCAGGATGTGAATTATATGAATGCCCAGAATAATTTTTTTTTCATCTAATAACAGCTTATAACAAGCTCATGCACAATTTTCAGTCATCTGTTATCTAATTTTGTTCAGTTCTTGGTGCTTACAAATATCTGCTGCTATTTAGTGCCTTTTATCTATGTGCATATGTGTATATATATATATGCACAGAGATTTGAAAATTCAAATTCTCTCTGTGTTACATAGAGATAAAATGTGTAAACAGAATACTTGGCATTAGTGCTCCTCACATCATCTCAGGAAAGCACAGCTGAGTTAGAGGATCTTGTTTTAGAGTTGACTTTTCTATTTCTGTCTCACTGATATTGGACACTGCTCATAAATGAGTAAATTAGGCCTTTTGTGCTAAATGTCACATAACAGACCACACCCCACTGAGTGGTGTGTTGTTTACAAATAGCAATGTAAATATTCTTTGTATTGCACTTCCTAGGTGTTCAGAAAAACATGAAACTATTTAGACACTAAGGGTTGAATTGTTGTTGGAACTAAATATAAATCAGAAAAGCAATTTTCCTCAATGCAAAGTGTAAGTATTTTTCAAACCACAGTGTAAGACCAGCAGTTTGGTGTACATAATCACTATGACATCAGTGGTGGTCTGGCACCATACACTTGCAGTAAGAAGGAGCTGTCATTTGCCTTGCCATTAGAGCATGCATATTCTTTATGTTTTGCCTGGAAAACCACAGGCTGAACACTGGACCCAAGTTTAGTGTGGCCATGTGCACTTTAAGGAGGTTTCTTAATCCACATCATGTAGTAGAGCAGTGTGAATGCAGCCATGAGTGATTGGATACAGGCTTCATTTTTGAAGTTAATTTTCAATATTATTAGTCAGAATGCATGCTAAAAAAAAACTAAATTAAAAAAAAAACTGGGCTTTTATCATATCTTTATATGCTGGGCCTGCAAGAGTGAGCAGAGTTGCCAATACAGTTTAAAGAGGCAACGTGTAATGTTGGTGTCAACCTCTGTGACAGTGACTCCAGATAGCAGTTTCTAGGAAGGTATTTTTTGTGTGTCTTGATATCCATGGCATAGATGCTTCATGAGATTTATGGATCAGGTAATTGAGTTTTGATTGTAAATCAGGAAAAAAAGCAAAACTGTCTTTAACACACACCTATTTCTGTACTCTGGCATATACCACCCTCCTCAGGGCTTCATTTGCTTGTAGTTTTGCTCATGTTTACCCTGCTCAGCTTCATTCCTTATCATGCTTTTTTTCAAAGTAAGCCTGGTAGCTGAAAAATTACCTCACAGATTTTTCTGTTTCTAGTATCATGCACTAGAAAACACAGGGGGGGAATTTGTCCAGGTCTGGTGTGTCAGGTATTGGTTTTATTCAACTCTGTGCTGAAGTTAAGAACTGATTCTGCATTTTTTTTTACCTTTATTTCATCTTCTTTATGGAATGCTGTGCGTCAATGTCTCTGAAATTTCTTGCTAAAAACCAGAAGAGACATATTTAATACCAGTTCTCTTTTGTGAACCAAGACCAAAAGAGTGTTTTCAATTGATTTTGACTAAAATCTTAAACTTTGCAGGTGTGACTGAACACTGTGCTCTCCCTGCTCAAAAGCTATTGAAATAATTTTCTAGTCTTGACAAAACCTTTGGCAAAAATCTAATCTTCAAGACATTAGAGGCAAGTGAAAAAGAAATTTGCTTTTCTGCAGTTCCATTTTATTGGGATTACATGAGTTACTGTATTTAAAAATTAGCACAACCATTAGTTTTTAGTTACTTTTAGTAACTAAAATTTTTAGTTTTGACTCCAAGCTTTGAATTTGGGACTGATCAGCATTTTTACTCAAACTCTTGTATGACATAAATGGAGTTCAGAAAATCAAACAGATGCTTAAATTAGGCCAACAAATAGTCTTGTTAATTGTTCTGTTTGATTCTAGCCTAAGATAATTTTCATCCTCTGCCTGTTGCTCCTCATGTAAGCCAAAATGGAAAACTTTAAGTGCAAAAATCCTGAGTGATTTACTTTCAGTGTGGAAAGAAAACCCCAGATACACACAGAAATTTGTGTGTTTAAAATTTAAAAAAAAAGAAATCTCTGCAATAAATTCCTTGTGTAGATAAGTATGTGTATTTATACAGAGTTAAACCCACATAACAGTAAGTATGTTGGTCTATGCAACGTTGTAAGATTCAACTAAAGGAACTTGCCACTGGCAATCTTGCAAGAAGCAGTCCAAGGTTCTGTCTGCATAGGAGAGGCCAAGGAAATGGGAGAGCAGTTAATGAGATTTTGATTATTCTTTTGAGTGCAGCTTGGAGGAATCCCCCGAACTTTTGTCTGTTAAACCCCTGAAGACTTGTCTTTTAGTATTTAGAATGGTAACCTACTGTTCTATTTCTCTCTGTTTTGCTGCAGACTTTTTTGGTAGTAGACTTGACAGGATAGTCCTTGGAGAAGGGGGATACTACAGGTCATCAGAGAAAGTATAATCTGTGAGATCTTGAATTTGTAACACATCAGGGAGTTTCTCTTGCATCTCCTGGAAGCAGGCTTGCCTCTCAATGCTTAACATCCTACTTTTTGCTTTCCAAAGGTGACAGGCATAAAATAGGGTAGATCCTGCTCAGTAAGCTAAGTACCTCAGAAGAGAGGGGAACAAGTGAAATAAGTTGGATTGTGATCTGTGGAGTAAATGTGGAATAAAATGAAAATAAATAAGGGGAAAGTGTTAGATGAACAGTGAAATACAGTTGTAAAGGGAAAATGAATGAAGGTTACAGAGACAATAAAAGTGGAGACTCAATTCTCAGAAGCCTGAAAGGTGAGGAATGAAGAATTAATGTTTTAAATAGAAAATGAGTGCTGTTAAAAATTTGTTTGAAAGGGATTAGTTTATTAGGAATAATGACGGATTTTTTTTTTTTTTTGTGTGTATCACATTCAATCAATCCTAGATATGAGCTTGTAAATATTACCAAATCTAAGAGAAAGTAGAGAGGATGACAAATTATAAATTCTTTAGAGTCACAGATGTTTCAAGAACTCTAGGATGTTTATCACCAAAATATTAAATTAGAACTTTGAATTCTCAAAGGTGAAAGTTATTATAAATGAGCTATTCCCACAGATTTTAAGTATTTAGATTTTATTTGGTATTTCACTGAAGGTCTCCAAATAGAGTAAAGAGAAGTACCATACCTTCCTTGGCCAAACACAGTACAAATCAGCCTCATTTAGGTTGGCTTTTTACAAAAGTAAAAATTTTGCTCTTATAGTCCTTTCAACTTGAGTAGAGATTTAATTTATTTAAGATAAAGACGGTGCTATACATAGCATATTATTTTTTCAGTTTTCTCATATTCATTCTGTTAATGCACATACTCACCTGATCAAAGTTAGGTTCATTCATAATTGATGCCCTGAAGACAGATGACTAAATCCAGTATGTTTTACTTACTTATTTGGCCTTTAAATTTATTAAAAAAAACCAAAACCAAAACTAAAAGCCCACAAATTTTATAAACCACCCTAAAACATTTTCAATTAAAAAAAAAAGCCAAGAAGTAAGAGAATCTGAAACTCAAAAGAAAACTAAAAATGGTGTTTTTAATATCTCTAACACTTTTGTGTGTTATTCAGGTATAGCTTCTCTTTCTTGTCATGATGCTGGTAATGTTACTTCTATAGTTCCCCTCTGTAGGCCTCAGGATATATGTGTAAAAGTTCTACCTTAGGGTTTCATTAAAAAAAAAAAATCTGAAACATTTTAATAGCCTGTACTTAATGAATATAAGTAATAATACTTTTAGAAGGATCGTATGATCATGAGTATGTGGTACAGTAACTGTTAGATATGTTTTATAGCAAAGATATGTAATAAATGCAATCATAAATTTTTTTAACCTTATTTTAACACTTCATATATCCCAATCCCTGAAATATAATTGTGTGGACAGAGCTGCATCTGATATTTGTATAAAGGTTTCTTTGAGACAGTCAGGACTGTCAGTTGTATATTCTGGTGTATAAACTGAACTCTATTTTTGTGGGGGAGGGTTTTGTAAGAGCTGCCCAGCAGATAATTGTCTTTTCACATGATGCACAAAGTTTCTGACCTATCTGAAATTGTCAGCATTTAAGAATAATTTTTCCACACTTGGTTCCTTCCACATATTCCATCAGTCACTTCTGATATTACAGTAAGTATAAGGTCAAATTTTTAGACTAACTTACTACACGACAAGTTGTAATTTTACTGGGAATGTAACTTAACAGCTGCATATCAGTACTGATAATACCCTTTATATTCCTTTCTAAATTGGTTTAACTGTATCTATGTCCCTGCTCTCTTTATAATTCTGTGTGATCCTGAATTCTTCACTGGATTTTGCTCTCTTTAATCTTTGATTCTTCTTTATTGTAAATAAAATAATCTATTATATATAAATCTAGATGTTTAGTTCAACCATTAGTTGTCTTTCTTACATTTTCTCTCTCCTTTTCCATTTTTGTCATCCTCTAAAATATGTCTCAAGCCAGCAGAGTAATTTAGAACGCTAATTTTCTTGTTTTTATTCCCTTGAACATTTGTGGTAATTCTGAGTGGTTAGTATTGTTCAATTTTAAAACTTTAAGCTCTTCAATGTAATCACTTTTCTAGGGAATAAATGTGATTAATTAATTGGATACTGAAGTAATAGAACTTTGTATTATATGCCTTGTTTATTATGTTAGTTTTTAATCAGCATTTATTTAACTCTACTATGTAAAGCAGGGGAAACGTATTCAAACTAAAATCTGACACTGAAGGAAATACTAAAGGGAAAAATATTTATTTATTCGTTTTTGTGAACTTACTATGTGTGTTCCATTAACTTAGAACTTCTAGTAAGTTAAATAAATTCCATATGCTTGAATGGAAATTAGTTTTTATGAGGTCTTTGCAGCTGTTTGTGTTTAGTTTTATTCATAAATCATGATACAGAAAATAGTGCAGATTTTCTGTTACTCTACAAGTAAAAAAAAAGGGGGTTGTCGAGTACTATTTCACTGCTCTATCCCAACTTGAACATAGTTTACTTTCTGTTCTTAATATGCTGTTATATTCCCCAGTTTTACTGCTAAATTAGTTGACATTTTTTCCCCCTGAAAGAAAACTGAGCTATTTTTAAAAGGGGTTGTCTTCCTCTTTGTAATGTCACTTAAGCTATTCATACCACTTAAAAAGTGAGGGTTGAAGTCTGCATCAACTGATTTTGCAGTTGAAATAGATTCTTCTGTTTATTTACTACTATTCTATTTATTCTAATAGTTTTATTTTCAGTCTTACTGAATTGTTTAAAATGTTAGTGGGAAATGTTGAAGAAAAATGGTGTTGCAGAACTGTGAAAAAAATTAGTTATGCAGGAAAAATTTCAATGTTCACGAGGAACTAACTGAACAGGTGCCCTTGTTTTCTTGGTATCAGACTCCAGTTTGCTCTCCAAAACCCTGTTAAGCATTTATTATTTATACTGTTTATTCCTTAGGGTAGAATTCTTTCCAGCACAGTATTCTGGGATGACCATAGATGTAGCAATGTTGCTGCTGACACTTGCTTACATATTAGTTAAAAATTCAGGGTTTTGAAATGTCTTTTGGATGTCTTTTGGATGAAAAAATTGACCCTTGTACATTTGTGATTAAGTACATCTATTTGCTAAAATGTCTGTGAGACCTGAAGGGGTGCCCTGCAGCCTCCCACAGTCCCTCCACCCCAGTGTTCAGTCTTGGGCAATGGTGATGGAGAGGTATGTCAGGGAGACCACATCAGTACAGTCCCAGCTGCTTCTTGCAGTCTCTTCACCTCAAATGTCCCCAGGATGAATTCTGGGTTAGAGGTGTTAGAGGGTACATCTGTGCTAGGTCTGTGTAAACCTTTAGTATTCTGTTCTTCAGAACATAAGGAGTGGTGATTTTCTTCACTATCAATGCTGATGCAGGTAATCATAATTTTCTCAGGCACACTTTATAAAACACTGGAGAAATATACTCAGTGGAATATTCTGCTTTGTGAGATATTATTCCCCTGACTGACCATGCAGTTTGTTACAAACAGCATAAATTAGTAAGGATATGCTATATCCATATTTCCACCTTTGACAGTCCCTGCTGAAAATACTCAATACTTTTGACCTTCTCAAAAGTACATATGTGTTTTCTCTGAAATAAGTCTGCAGAGATTATTGCTCACTCCAGCTGTTTAGCAAGTAAGTTTGTTTCATAATTTTTACCTTAGGTACATGGAAAAAAAAATGTTGTCCTGAGGCCTCCAGAGGCTGGGCAGGAGTTTTACCTGTGTGCTCTCCTGACAGACATTGATACTGCAAAAGTGTATTTTCCTAGGCTGATCACCTCACTGATCTTTGATGGACAAGCCAGTTGTGTGTTTCTTTCCTGACATGTTGAATATCCATAATATTAACTTTGGGGGTTTTTTAAGCCCAGTTCAGGCAACAGAATAGAAATGTTGTCTGTGGCAGCATCTGCTTTGTGAGTTATAGTGTTGTAGGGGCGTACACAATGATCATTTAAGGGGAAAAAAAAATTTAGAAATAAGTGGTTTTTCTGTGGCACCTCTTTGTTGGGATGCTTTTGTATTCGTTTGTAAAGCAGTTTAATTTTTCTGAATGTAAGAATAATGCAAGAGTCAGAATAAAGCTCAGTTGTCTTTGGGGTTCTTGTCCAAAATAATCCTTCGTTTCTCAATTCCCATTTCTCAGCAGCTTTTTAGCTTAAATGTTCACCTTGTCTTCTAGGTTTTTTTAGGAAGCTGCAGTTCTCATTTTGCTGCATCTTTCAGAGTTGGACTCTGAATTAGATCTCAATGTCTGAGAATTTTGAGGCAAAGTGTAACTTGTGTCCCCTGCAGCAGACTTCAATACATAAAATAGCCAGAACTGATGTCATTCAGAAGCATGGCTCTTTTGTAGAGCACTTGGGCAGGGAACAAGAATCGTGGCTTCCAGGTTGTACTTGGTGTGATCTCCTGTCTCTTAGCATTAATGTTCTGTTTATCTGTTAAGTAAGATTCCATCTTTAAGTTGGAATCATTGTCATGCAAAGCAAGCACGATATTTGAGTTCTTAATATGTGAGTTTTTCTGTGGGCTATCTGGAGGCTACAGGACAGTCTGCTGAGTTACCAAATGTGTGGTAAACCATTTTTCAGTTCATGAGAGTTTTCAGTCTAGCAAAATCTTTCCATTTACAGAAATAAACAGTTGTCACTTCTGTAATTGCAGTTAAGCAGTAGTTAATGCTTGCTTTGTCCAACACTTGTGGCTTAACTACGTTTAAGTGTTTGCATTTTGCTTTTTTCTTCCTTAGTCTATAGTGGAGGACTTGGAATTGTTCATTTGTAAAAGTTCAGTATGATAAAGGTGTTAACTATCTTTTCAGCATAGAAGAAGATAATGGGGTTCTTTCATGTGTGCATTTGAGTGGATATTTTAAATACTCTTATTTTTTGCTGTGGTATTGTTCTCTGTAGGATTTAATTTTATTTTTTTATACCAAAGCTACTAATTGCAAGTTTAATTGAAGCATCCTGAGTTAGACGATTACAAAATAAGGTAAAATACAACATCTGTAATTGCTTGTCTTCTATTTATAGATTATTTAAAGAGCAGCTCTGAAGTTGCCACTCACTTTCTGAGTGGCAGCTGTGAATTTGACAACTGTCTTGTCCATTTCTGAAAACTGTAAGCATTAGCAGCTGTTGGCACTCTGAGGAAGATGGTACTTCCTGGTTTATCTGTTTTGCATTTTAGACATTATCACCATCTCTGCTATGCTGAAAACTGTTCTAAATGAAAACTTCAGTTTCTCTAAAATTTGTATTTTGCTTCAAAAGTAACATTTTCTTTTCATTCACCAATATGTGCTGCCCACCTCTTCTCTATAGTATTTCATGTTTAACATTCAGTCATCAGTATAGAACATAGTTGAACATGTTACAAGGGTGATTTGAGTAACCTCTGCTTAAGTTTATAAAATCTGAATGAATGATCTCTACAACCACACCCATACATGGGAAATGAAATAGAAGTAAAATGGGCATATCACAAGGGATAGAATGAACATTGGAGAGACCTTTTCATTGCAAGGTATGTCAGCTCTGTTATAATTGGTTCTAATTAATGCACTGTATTCAGCTGTAAAAGTTCTTTTACCTTGAAGTTCAGTGATGCTCCAAGATGTGAAATTTCTTCTTACCTTTGAAAACATCAAAGAAATTGTTTTCAATCTAGATTTTAAAACTGAAAATTGAGTGATTTGTGTAGGAAAGGTGCAGATACATCAACAGGCATAAAAAATACTGATCTCTGGCTGAAAGGGCTCTTAAAGGGTTAAGTGGTCAAACCAGATTTCATTGTCTGTAATTAAAAATACATCTACATAGATCAGCACTAAATATCAGTTATATTTTCAGAATATGTAAGTAAAATGATGGACTTAAATTAATGCAGTCAGAATCAAAAAGAAGATTTCATAGTTATCTATTCAGCCATGTGATGATCCGGATATCTTTCAGTTTCACTTGGGAAAACGGGATTGTGGAAGGTTAGTTGTGATCACATGCAGATTATAGTGCGTTAATTTTCTTTATCCTGTTACATGTTTTCATAAAATATTTTCATCTATTTGACAGATCTAACTGATGTATCTGTGCAGCACAACTATATGAAATTTTAAAATCTCCATGGCAGTGCCGGTTGGTTCCCTCACATTGTTATGGGCGAAATATAGTTGAACATGTAATTAAAAGTGCATGTCATCATTTTTATTATCAACACCCATTTTCAATTGCTTCTAAGTTTTTTCCAAGTTGTACCTTAGAACTTTTTGAAAGTGTATTTTGCTAAATAAGATTGGCGATACTACAGACAAAACAGCCAAATTTAAAATAAATCAGCGAATCATTCTAGTACCATGTTCTTTTTAAAACACATTTAGAAACTTGATGGTAGCTTAATGTGCTCAATGTAGTGATTTTGTCCTAATACAAGAAAACTCACTACAAATGGGCTTTTATAGGTAGGTAATTTTCATAGAATGAACACAGTAAGGATGCAGGTCATGCTTCCAGCAGAAGATAGGTGCAGCAGCTAGTCCTTTCTTTATTCTGCTGGGTTGCCTTAGGGAAAAATTTGGTGTATAAAGGGTCAGCCAATGCACCCTTTTAGTTATAGTTCCAGATTTTTCTTTAAAAAAGAGCAAACAGGTTCAGTCATCTGTCTTGTCTATCTGATGCTTGTTATACTAAAAGTGCAGAGTAAAAGCTGATGAAACTGTTTGCACAAGGAGCAAGAGTAATTTTAGAGGAAGATATCAGGTTAAAATTACAGTTTTGTTGTATTAATCGCGTGAAAAAAGATACTCAGTCACTTCTTTCTGTTATCTGCAACTTCCTTTTCTTTTCCTTGTGTTTTATAACGTAAGATTAGATGAAATTCCATCACTTGGATCTGGGACCAGCCAGGTTATATCCAGTGTTTTAGGAACATAGGAGTAAAGCAAAATCTCAGATAAAATAGAAGCATGCATGGTGTGCAGTGCAGGGATAGGAAGGTTGCTAGTGGCTGCCTAATATTGGGCTCACTTACCCAAGGCTGCATCTATTTGTGCAACATTCTTTCATCTGTTCCCTCTGTTACAATCTGAATTAACACAAGAGTGAGGAAAACTAAATCTCTGTGAATAAAATGGATCAAACCCAGAATAGTTTGAAATATATCTCAAAACTTGATTAAAACCAAATGAGTTTAGATATTGGTGCCAAAACACTTGATATATTTTATTTAATAGTAAAAGAGGCAAAGGAAAAGCAAGAGAAAGGAAAGAAAAGACTAGAAAGAGGAAAGAAAGAAAGAAATAGAAATGGAAAAGAAGTGTGTAGGGATGGGAGGACAGGGGAAGATTAACAGGGGTGAGGTAGAAACAACATCAGCCTTCCAGGGGTCCCAATGACATCTCGTGACTCCCCTCTATCTGGTCTTCTTGGTGGTGAGAGTGGCCTGCCACCCGCTACCACCACAAAGTATAGAATCCAGTGGATTAAAAATGTTTATAATATTGAGGTGGGAAGGCCCTCATGCCTCCCCTGGGGAGGGCAAGTTTGACATTGTCCCTTGCATCATGTTGCAGTGCTCAGGTGCAAGGGTCTGGGGACCCCTTTGGTGGGCCATGTCACCCCTTCACCTTTCCGGGGGTGAAGGGCTCCCACAGCTGGGCTCCCCTGTGCATCAGAGGATGGGCATTCACTGCCTCTCACCAGAGGATTTTTCACCACACACCCAGAACCTCTCTCCCCTTTGGTGTGAGGGTCTTTGTAAGCCTGTAGCTGATAGCTCTGGTGCTGTGGTCTCCACCCCAAAGGTGCTGAGCTTGATCCCTCTGTGAATGTATTCTTCTTCCCCAGCCCAGACTTGAGTCACTTTATCTTACCTCCATCGGTCTGCAGTCTAAAGTTTGGGTGATTTTCTCTGCAGCTTTTATACAATTTTCCTGTAATAGGCAAAAGTCTTTCATGAGGATGTTTAAGCCATAAATTATATTTCA
Source organism: Oenanthe melanoleuca (assembly GCF_029582105.1). NCBI lineage: Eukaryota > Metazoa > Chordata > Aves > Passeriformes > Muscicapidae > Oenanthe > Oenanthe melanoleuca. Next base: position 16,984,220 of record NC_079336.1, read on the forward strand.
GTCTCCAACCATCCAATTACTGAATTGATTCACACAAAAACTAAAACAAACTAGAAAACTTGTGTCTAGTCATGGATTTCTGATAAACTTCAAGCAGTGGGACTTCAAACGGGCATTGAAGATGAAAATAGAGTATCAAATGTGTTTAGATAGCTGTAGTTTCAGTCTTAAAATGGAATGAAGTTTCTCTATTAACCTGTTGATACTGAAGTTGTGATCTCTACCTACCGGTATATTGTTGCTCTAAGATTATTGGGAGGTAGCAAAACTTGGTTGCAGAAGTGTTACAAAATTACAAAAATAGAAGCCTCTTCTCATAAAATGACAAGTATTCTTTAAATCTTGTGTACCCTCCATTAAGTTTATTATGGTTAGAGTCCATGTACTTAGCTGAGCTGCCCATACTGACTGTCTTAAATATGCTGCTTTTCATAGACAGAATAAGAGAGGAGGACTGAATTCTTTCATTTTTTCTGTATACCATGAAGCAAATCACAGGTTAAGAGTGTATGCTGATCAAGTCATGATGGCATAGAGTTGGAAAAAGCATAGCTATAGAGTTGGAAAAAGTTTGCATCAAAACTAAGGCTTATGATTTTAACACTCCATATGAACAACTCTGAGCTTTCAAACTAAAGCCTTCTAAAATTAGTGTACATCAAGGTCTCTGGTTGTGTTTCTGTGTGTGTATGTGGAATAACTGCTACAAATTGCTAGTTAATGGCAGATTTTGGACTTAAAATATGTGATGGATTTTATCTAAAGGAAGCCAGAAGGAATGTAGTTTTAACATATTTTGGTACAGATTAGATCTACAGTATTAAAATGTCTTTCTAGTTCCAATTCTGATGGATTTTAATATTGGGTTGTTTATTTTGCTTTTCTGTTTCTGTTTTACAGTGTTATGTGGGAACCAATGGGAGATGGTAAAAAGATTATTTCACTGGCTGATAACAACATATTAATGTGGGATTTGCAGGAAAGTTCAGGCAAAGCTGTGGTAAGAAATTTTCTTTTACTAAAACATGCTATACTTGAATGTAGTGCAGATGATAACATACCCGAGTCTAGAATTTGCTAATCTTTTAACTATTCCTTCAGAATTACCTTGTTGCCTGTAATGTAGGTGGGGAAATGAATATTCTACCACTGTCTTAAATAAGAGTGTTTAAGAGTAATATTTTAGTATCTGTTGCTAGTGGGTAAATGTTTTCTTTGTTCTAGAGTTCCCCTTACTGTCCTACTGCTTTTATAGTGAGTAATGTATAATAAAGCAGTGCTGATTTGGTGAATGTCTACAAGTAGAAAAATTGATGATCAGTAATGCCAAAGGCTACTGAATTCAGATAATGGTGTAGTAACTCATGCTGGCTAATACCATGCAGCCCTTTATTTAATTTACAACTCTTCATTGTATAAGCATAATAATAACTTTCTCTGTTTGCTGTGTACTTCTTTGAATTCCTAATGTTAGTTTAATTTAGTAATATACAGTTTATTCAGATTATTTCACTTATTGTTAAAAATGTCTTATTCAGGAACATATAGAAAAATGTGGAATGGCATAGATTTTTGTCTGATTATGCCATATCATAGAATGTATATTGAAAACTTTGAGTGATTCTGTATAGTAATTTAGAGCAGTGTCTGTGCTTATAAGTGGAATCTTGTTATGTCAAGGGCATTACTATTCAATTGATTTGTTGTCACTTTTAACTCTTCAGGTCAGGGTTAATTTTTTTTTTCCTAGATCCTGAAGAATCAGTTATTTCAACTTAGCCAAGATACTGTTTCCATAAACTCTCCCCTGTTGGTACCATCTGACTTCATGCAAATAAATGATGTCTTGAATTATTAGTATCTTGCTAGATTTCACACAGTAACAATGTAATATAATATACTTTAATACTTGATGGTTGTAATTAAGCCCTTCGGGTTCTCTAGATGAGAAACTTTAGCTTCTTTTTTCACCTGCAACTTCAATTGATGTTATGTTGCCTTCCAAGGCTTCAAATTAGTGTTTGTTTTTATCAAATTGATGTTGAGAGTTTCTGACAGTTTGCCTCCAGGAGCTTGTCTATGGCATTGTGTCCCCTGGATTTGCATTACACCTGCATTAGTCAGTATTTCTTTCTTAATGTCTGAATAATACACAAACCTTTCTGCAAAATTGAAAAACTACTTAGGGGCTGGTACTGCTTCCATGCTTTAGGTGCTCATGTCTCTTTGAAGTATTGAGACTCTAGGCAACTTAGCATTTTCCTTTTCTCCTACTTTCACTACTTGTGCAGTTCTGTCTTCACTTCCTGAAATTCTTTTGAATGTTAATCAGTATTTTCAGTGTTCAACCACTTTCTGATAACTCTCTGATTTTTTTCTTAATTCTAAACTCTGAAATGTCTCTGCCCATGTCAGGGGATTGGCATTAAGTGATCTTTAAGGCCTCTTCAAACCCAAACTATTCTATGATTTCCTTGGGGGAAATACCTGTCTGTTATATTATCAGTTTCTCTGTGTGGAAATCTTGTAATGAATGCCAGATTTTCTGGGGTTCTTATTCCTCATTTTATATTGCTTGGGACTTCTTTACTAGAATTTTGCATGTTGTGTCTTCCTTATACTATTCCTTTCCTCAAAATTAAACCCCCATTCTGTCACCCAAATATTTGTGCAGATAACTACAATTTCCATTTTCTTTTCCTTACATTGCTAGTATTATGGTCTGCATAATTTTGGAGAGGAATAGGCTATGAAGTTTTTAAAATTCAGCATGATTTTGGGAATCAGTATTTTTGTCCTCAGACCAACATTCAGCTTGCAGATCCTTTCAGTATTGCAAGTAGCCTTCCTTATGTAGAATATTTTTTAACTGATACTTCTAAAATATCCTTGTACTGCATCAAATGTTGATGGCACAAAAGGGCTGTAGAAGGCAAAGTAAGTGATAAAGGAATTAAAGAGATTTAACCTGTGACATTTGTTTTGTGGTTATATTTTTTATATAGGATATAAGGAAATGAATAAAACCAAATGTGAAATTCTGTATCAAAGAAACTGCTTCATCTAATGAAATAGATATATCAACCCTTGACTGACATCTTCAGATAGGAGCATTTTAAAATGTTTTCTAAAACCTTTGTTTGCACAAGTTAAGAATATTGTTCGGATTTTACAATCAGGCTCTCAGGAGGCTTGATATAGAATTTGACTGATCCTCTATATTTTCATCTAAAATAATCTAGTATCTCATGTGATTGCACTGTAAACAAGAATTATTTGTGATTAAAATTTTACCTGAGAATAACTGTTTAGCATAATCAGTCTTCTTCTCCAGCAATTTTGAGTTGTTCTTAGATGATACTTCAATACCAAGTCATACACTGCTTTTAAAATGAAGTTTGGTAGAGAAAGTTCACTGAAACTTGACTCTCAGAAAATATATCTACATATATCCTGAGCCCAGTGAATCACTTCTGAGACGATTGGAATTCTTTCCATTTTTGAATGTTGAATTTTTGTCTGCAACAAATTTGTCTTAAACATGTGTGTGGATTCCTGAGCTAGCTGGAGTCCAGCTGAACAAGACTAAGGAAAGCACAAGCATCTCTTTAAGAGGCCTGCTGTAGACTTTCACATAATGAAAATTATGACAATTAGAATCATAGGCTTTTCCAGGATTAGAAGTAACTGTGGTACATTTCTGAAATCTCTGAAGATTACCTCCTTACTAAGAGATTAACTCCCTGTTAAACTGTATATATGGCTGAAAAATAATAACTTTTATTCTGTAGCAATTTTATATTTGCAAAAAATATGTAGGACTGACAGTTACAAAGACCAGTAAAAAAAAAACAAGCAATGTTTTGTTATACAGTTGGCTTTCTCTTCAAAAAAACCCAAAACCAAATGAGTAAAACTCTCCTCCATAAATAACACTCTACCCCAACTTTTGCTGTAGTATTTAGAATGTGAGAGAAATCTGTGAGAACAGGTTGGTTATAAAACAGATATCATTAGTAGGGGTAAGCAGTAAACATATTTTCTGTTTGGTTATCACCATGTACAAGGAGTATTTGTAGGCTAATGAGCTGTTGGTGAAACAGTGATTTCTTTCTGTGAATATCCTGTTTATAAGGGATTATTGCATGCATAAGATATCATAATTCTAAAAAGCACATTATTTGTATTTTAATGTTTTTACATCAGAATGTCAAGAGTGACTTTCCTGAGTTATTAATAAAAAGCCTTTTTTTTTTTTTTTTTTTTTGCCTAGAAAACAGTTATAGAACAGCCTAAAGCAAGGAAATAAGGTCTTGCCACATTAAAAAAGGGACATGTTAAGGCAAATAAAAAAAAACAAACCCCACAACATTTCCTTTATATGCCGATACCCAGAGGTTATGTAAGTGACAAGAAAAGTTGTCTTTATTGTTCTTAAGATGAAAGGTTGTGTATTTTTGGAATCTCTTAGCCCCCTGATGGCTCATCACCTAATGTGCTGTTTGGTTAAGCAGGCAGTGACTAACAGGATGTAGCTGTTGTTGAGGAAATGCTCTTGTCTGACCATCCAGGAGTCACTCTGGCAGTCACACACCCATGGCCAGAGACTTTGGGCAGCTCCAGTGGGCTGACAGGTCCCCACCTGACTCCCTGCATGCCCCCTCTCACACATACCAGGTTTCTCATAGCAGTGGGAAACCTCTCCATCCTTTAAGTCATTTAATCACAGTGCAACAGCAAAACAACAACCTGGGCTGATGCCTCTCATGAGGGACCATGAATAAAGAAAACCCTGAGTTTTGTACCCTCCCAGTCTATGCAGCAAAAGTCTGGAGTCTTCCTTCTCAGTCCTCTGCTCCTGCTGTGTCTCTGAGAGTCTAGTCAGCTAACTGGTGACACAGGTCTCTGTGCCTTTTGTTGAGCGAGTGGTCAGCTCTTTTTCCTGGCCTCTTGCCTCATTTATCTCCACCATCCAGAGCTAAATCTGCAGCTGGCACTGTAGCTGCACACTGGGCTACCTCCACTGAATGTTTTCCTCAACACTAGTAAACTTATATATTCTGTAGGGATTGCTAAGGGGAGAACATCTTTACAAAATATGCATGTTGCTATAGACGGATAAATAAAATAAAAATGTACTTCTGTATGTGTTTATAACTGATTAAATCAAGAGCCTAGGATTAAAATAATAGAAATGTCATTGTGTTTTAATTGTTGTTCTCTTTTTGTGAAAAACACACGATGGTGTTCAAGTTGAATAATATCAGTATTGTTAACTAAAAGTAAGATCAGTTCCCCTGTACCTGTGTCAGGTAATAGAGGTAAGGAGATGTTCATTACTGATCTTCCTGTTTTTGCAACACATTTCAATTGCTTCCTCTTTTTTGCATAGGCACATATTATAGGCCATTTTAATGGTAAGAGGTAAACAAAATGCTGCTCTTTAAGGACATTTCATGTTTATGGAAGTTTATCTAAAAATCGGGTATAATAGATGAAAAAACGAATATGTGTGTCTTTAATGTATCAGCCAAAATTTCTGCTTCTCTACAGTGATCAAAACTTCAGAGTCTTATTTGGTTCCTTTTCTGTATCTGCTTGTGATTTGCAAGTCACATTGTTTCATTAAATTTAGCCTGAAGAATTTTTGAGTTCCTACGCATTCAGAGCTTATTGGTAATAAAATGATTGGTGTATTCATGCTTGGGATAAGAAACATTTGCTAATTGTAATTTACTGTACAGTTCAGTGGGTTTGTTTGAGTTCATTTTGGTTTTGGTTTGGAGTTTTATTTTTTATTTTCTTTCAATGTGTTTTTACCTATTTGTTTCTTCATTACAGTGTTCAGATTGCATGTGTTTACATTAAGACAAGCTTCTCCTGTCCTTTTGATCACTCCCTTTATTATTGTTTTGAGGACATTACCTTCTGGGGTGAAACTAATCTTATGCTCACTGCATCATTACCTTTTGCAATTAAATTAGCTATTCTTTGTCATTTATAATCATTAGCTGGACCCAAGAGAAACCCAGACAATCCACAAGGTCTGGATAGAGTCTGCTGAGAAGATGACAGTTAATATTTCTGTGTACAGACTTGAGGTCAGATGTCAACAAATTGCTAGAACTCTTCCTTGGGTAAATGCAGTATGTTTAGCATGGCAGATGAATGCAACAGAATGAAATAGAGATATTAAAATCTAGATATTTTTTCTGGTTTTCATATGTTTTTACAAAGGCAATAAATAGAGGTGTGGTTTTGATCATTTTAATACAAAATATTATAATTATATTCCTTTTAGATTTCGTGTCCTGGATTATTTAGCAGCATTCATGTGGTCTTGGTTCAGAACAACAGATATCAGACAGTGGTATTCCAGGCACGGCAAAATATATTTTTGGGAATATTTCACAGGCTATCTGGTTAAAAGTGGTGTATCCAAATAGAGAGGGTGTTAAGAATAAGCATGAGACGCTTTCTTGGCAAAATAGCTGCTGTTTTTCAAGGCAGGAAATACCTTGTGGAATTTAGTAGAGAATTTTTTCTGCTCCATTATTACTGCAACTAGAATAAACATAGATTAACTATAGGAGGGCAGAAAACTGAAGAAAAATAAAAGGAAAATTACTGGATCAGAATGAGAATAGAAACCATCTCATAGAGTTGGAATCAATTTTATTTAATGGTCTCCTTAATGAGAAGTAGGAGTGAAATAATGAAAGTTATTGCTGGCAGAACTTGGAATGCATCATCAGCAAATAGGAATAACAATATATTTCAGAGGATGAACTTGATGTTTAGTTTAATTTTTGTAGTATAAAGCAGAAAACTTGAGTTTAAGGAATTAAAATATTTTCTTGCTGTAATGTAGAAACTCAGCACTTAAAAATATGTGAATCCTATTACTTAGCTATTCTGAGAGTAGCTCTGAGGTGCCAATATGATGATGCTATTTGAAAAGGCACATAATTAAGATGGTTCAGGAGTCAAGAACAGTTATGAAAGGACTATGTGGCATGGTTTCTTGCAGTTGGAGGAACTGAACTCAGTTTACAATCCTCATCAACCTTTCTGTTTCTGTCAATAACAAGTCAGAAAAACACTCGTGCCTTTTAATATCAATCCCAATATAGTCTGCTTGGGTTTAGTCTTAGTGTAGCCCTTAACATACCTTTCTTCCAAGTGCTTTCCTGTTCTGTTCTTGGTCACATAGCTCTTTTCTTGAAAGAGAGCATGAACAGTTGGTTCACTGTCTCCATGCTGCTTATGGTTTTCTTAGATAATTTCTGTACTCTTTAACATTTAATATATATTGGGTTTGGGTTATTTTTTTCAAGGATACTGCCTGTCCTTTCCTCTTTCCAAGCCAGCCCTTATGTAATCAAGTTTTGAAGCAAGGAAGATCAACCTCAGTTCTTGATATTTTGACAAAAATAAGTTGGAGTAATTGATACTTTCATTTGATTGCACAGAAATCAGTCCTAGATCTAGAATATCTTAGGACAGATGTTTTCATATTTTTATACTTTGTTTCTGTAAAAACCCTTCCTTTATTGAGGGTAACATAAACAGTTCTATTCTGATCGTGTTACATTGTTTAATTTTTTAAGAAGATTTTTTTTCTTATTTCAAAGTGTTACTCTTGTGCAACTGTAGTGTAATATCACGCTGCCCTTCTATTCTTGTTCTTGTGTTGCCAGATTTAGGTATTGTTCCAGCTAAGCATTTAGAAATAGTATAAAGTCCATCCATACTCTGGTAACCATTTTACAGTGTTCAAGATTTCATTTTCTCCAGACTTCTTTTCTGAAATCGGTGTGATCCTTGTGCATTGCAAGAGTAATTCCTAATTTTGTTGTCTAAAAGTAGACATTCAGTCTTACTCTATTCCTTTCCTTTTTCCTTAATGTAAGTCTCGTTTTGTGTTTGTAAGGTAATACCATGAATTGTTTACCTTCACTCTCCAGTGAGGCCCTCACACCTGCATGTTTTCAGCCTCTGGGCAGCACAGATCCTAATCTTCATTCAAGGATAATGTTTAAAATACTCCTATGTCATGTCTTTCTTCCCTTTTGTTGTTAGCTTTTCTGCATTTAAAGAAGTGGAGGAAAGAGTTCAAGACAAAAAGAGCACTTACTTACCTGTCCATATATTCAAATATGAATTAAAGTGTTTTTGAACCTGCCTTTCTGATTCAGAACTACCAACTTTGTTTCCTTTATTTCTTGGATTTCCAGGAAGGAAACTTGTAGACTTCCTTCTGTTACATAAGGATTCATTTTTATATATGAAAATTTCTCTTCTTTAAATTCTTTAAAGCCTTGCAGTTACTTTCAGATTCACAGACAGCATGAAAAAGATTGAGTTGGTTTAGAACTTTGCTGTGTGTATATATATATAGATGGACATTTATATATATAATCTATAAAATATATATAGCTATATAATATATATCTATATATATTTCTGTATAAGGAAAGATGCCATTTAATTTACTTATGAATTGCTTGTGAAGGCAAGGATGAATGGGCCCATCTAGCATATAGATGATTTTTTTTGTGTGTTGTTAAGAAATATCACAGTATGTATGTGCTGGCCTCAACCCTAGACTTTTGACTGCAAAGAAGAAAAATGCAATCTTTTTATAGTAGCTTACATTATAAAAGTTCAAATGAGAAGACAGATATATATATATATATATATCTGCATACATACATATATATGAGTGTGTTTGTATATATGTTCTGGAATGCTGGAGAAAGTCTTGTCTACTGCTGGCAAACACCCTCTGCCCTGAGTAATATTTTGAATATGTGAATATTTCTGCTGTGCCTGGAATCTAGCATGTGTCAAAAAATAAAAAGTGAATTTTATTATTCCATGTCCAGTGTCCTATGCGGTGTTTTTTGTTTCTGTTACTAACCTGTGAGTTGTAGAAAGGCTTTCAGACAGTATTTGTTCTAGAGGAGAAATGGTGTTAGGGGAGTAGGTTTGGCCACAGTGTTACATTATCCATTTACACATGAGCAATATATGATCTTGCATGCTGGGAATTCCACGTTCTTTAAAAAAAAATTCTAAGTGTAATTTTTAGATTGTTAATCATAATGCTAAAGAAATATGATAAAAAGTGGAGTTGTAGTAATAAAAATTTAGTAAAATACATACATTAACATTTTTACAATATACAAATAGATCTAGGCGGTTTAGTATTGACAGCATATTTTTCTGTTGATGTCAGTTAAAGTCAATGTAAAGAGTTTGTATGTTTTAGTCTTTTTCATCCATCAAAGCATAGTATTTGTGCTGGGAAATCTACTATTAAATAGAATATTGATGTTGCATTAGGATCCAGTGCAGTAATCTGCTTTTGTGAAATACCTTATGAAACATTTTGAAATATGAAAGTTATATGAAAGATAACCAAATAAGTCTGCTGTTTATGTAGGTGCTTGAAATTTGTGTAAATTCTGGTGTTCCTCTTCCTCTTTAGGTATTAAACAGTTTCAGAAAGTAAAAGTAATTTGCAGCATTGGCAGCTTTGAGTTCCCCCATATTCACATGGAATTGGGGGATAACTTGCTATACAACTTCAAAGAGAAAGTTGATTACTTGGGCCCTTCTTTTCATTAACTGTGAAGATGCAGAGCTGTCTGCTCCCTGATATGCAAGCCTGCTTCTGGAACTGAAGCCTTTATATCTCACAGATTGTAGATTTGTGCTCTAGTATCTGCTGTTATTTTAACAGGCATGCATGTGGTGACATGGGCACCTGGGCCTTAAGTTCTTTGTTTTTAAAAGCTGCTATACATTTATCAAAAAGAGTCTTTGACACCATAATTCTGTTACTACAGATAAAATTTGACATTTTGACATGGAAAAAAATCTTGTAAGACTGTTAATGAAGCTAAATGTATGTGTGTGTGTGGCAGCTACAAATCTGTGCAATGTGCCCATATTGTCTGTCTACTGTTTCAACAATGATCTGAAACTGTTTTAATTTATAGACTATAAACCATAGAATATAGTACTTTTAATATTTTGGCATACATTACTCTGCATAAGGTTTTTACTAAAACCAGTGGTAGAAAATCAGCTCTAATTTTTACTTCTTGTTTCTTGACTTTTTTTTTCCAGTCTTTGGATTTGGTATTGCACTTGGAGCAATAGGCTATTGAGCAGCTTTGTCTTCATTGCAACTAATTTCATTTTACTGTTACATTTAGAAACATTGCCAGCTTTGTTTCATTATTTTAGCTCTCTAGTTCCGCAGCCTTGGAAGGGAAAGGACAATTAAAATTTACTTCAGGAAGGTGGAGTCCACACCACAATTGCACCCAGATTGCCACAGCCAACGATACCACGGTCCGAGGGTGGGATACACGGAGCATGAGGTAACGACAGCTTGCAGTCCTGTTCTCTAGAAAACACCATCTCCTTTGGAGGTAGATTTTTGCATTGCTCCTAGCATAATTTTTTTTGTTTTAAATGATAAGTGACAACCTTGCATAGCTGATACAGTTACAATTTAACAAAGAGTTTTCTCTGGTATTCTCCCTCAGCTTCAATTCTGACTTGTGTATTGAGTTTTACTGAACTATGTACTAGTCTTACAAGGATTTGTTCAATACATAGGGATTACCTGAATGAAGCTGTTTTGTAATTCAACCTGAAAATGGTTTCACAACAGTCCTGACTATGCTATGAACTATCTTCATAGCATTTAAAGGTGACTTAACCTGTGAATTGCCTTCAAAGATTAAAGTTTGCTCTTCACTTCTGATTTTAACAAAGTGTTAAAGATTGTACTAAAGTACTAAAGATTGTAGCGTACTAGTTATAAGAAATCACTGAATCTATCAAAATCATAACCAAATAAAAGCTTTGAATATACCTAATAAGGCATTTCCCCTCTGCTTAGTTGTGATTTTGATAAGCAAAGGAGTGATGTTGTGCACATCTGTTGCCATGACTACTAAAGCCTCTTCAAGCTTTTTTAAAAGTACACTTTATCCCCTTAGCACATAGTAATTTATCACTAAACCGAGAAGACTGATGTCTTGTAATAACTTCTGTTGCTTTAAAGGGCGATGACTTTAAATTTAGTTCAGTGGTTCCTGCCAGCTCAGAGTTGTAGCAATAAATCCCTTGTTTGCTAGTCTTGCGTGTTTTTGCCAAAAAGATTTATTTAATGAAGGAAAGTTAAAAATAAAGTAATTTAAAGTCGCTTCCTACATGATTATCATTATGTTTGAAAGTCCTGTTCTTTGCCATGTAAAATGATATATAAGAATCTAATTTTATGTAATGTGCACACTTAGATTTATAAAGAAACTTTATAAAGATAAGAGTGGAAAGAAAGGACAAAGGAGAAGGGGTTTTATTAATTTGCTTTTTTTGATAATGTTTTTGTAATCCTATTTCTAACATATAGCATGGAGATCTTTACCAAAGCCTGTGTTTGGAAGAGAAAATATTAAATATTGTAACATCTGTTTTATGCTCTATCTCATTAGAGGAAGCATCTCTATCTTGCATTAAAGGAATCCTCTGAGTAACTTCTATGAAGGCTAGATAATCTGGATATTATAGTCTGGTTCCTCAGTGAAAGGGGTAGCTTGGTTAACAGAAACAAACCCCACTATTCTATTTACTTCAAGTAAAGCTCAGAGTAGATAGTCCTTAAACCAGTTTGATAAGTAGGCTATGCCGAGCTGTTTGCAATACACTCAAAAAGTATGTGCAATAATAAGTCCCATCTTCAATTACACTGTAATAAGTCTATTATGTGAATATTTTGTAATAATTAGTTAGGCTAGAAGTAGTTTAATGTCAGTGCAATATAAACTGTGGCAGTATAAGAAGTATAAAATGAGGAGGGAAGGAGGAATCAAAGGTAGAAAACTGTTCTACCAGCAAAGTGAAGAGAAGTACTGGAAGTAGCTGGAATAGCTGCTCCTGCAGAGTGTGGTTATGATAGCTGCAAGATAGAGGACATGGCAAACAAAGAAGGGGTGAAAAAAAAAGCATTGGCAGGAAGAGTCCTAGACTAGATAGACTAAGCAGCAGTCTTAATCAGAGAAGAGCTTGTGATGCAGAGAAGACAGACACTAGGCTGATTGGATTTACAGAGAGAAATTTATCAGGAAAATCCAGACTCCAAGGCTAAATTCTAAATAATATGTTAGAAGAATGATAGGAGAAAGTGGAGCCAATAGCTGGAGAAAATGGTCATGTGGTCTGGCAGTAATCTCATTATGTAAGTGGGAAATTTAGTGTATGTATTATTGCTGTAAGTAGGGTGAAAAGTGACAAAAAGAATATTCATGTTTGGGGAGGAAGGGATCAAATGGTCAGAATAATAGTTAAGTTGGGATAGGTCTTTCATGGTGAGTAGTCCTGAATATACAATGGACAGTAGTATCTTGAAGCCCTTACATCTCTCAGCAATGCAAGAAAAAAGTGAAAAGTGCAGTGAAGGAAGAAAGAAGTGTTTTACTTCAGCAAGCTTTCTTGAGACTTAAAATTTTTGCTATATACATATTCTAAGAAAATAAGTGGAAGCTTGAATTCCACTCGTATAACACTTGGCAGAAAGGCATACCTGAATGATATCCTTAGCCTCTCAAACTCTGAGAAGTGTGTTAGTGCTCAATATCCTAGTAATTTCACTGGTGCCTGCCAGAGCTGTCAGGATAGGGCTTAGTGCAGGCCTGAAATACTTTGAATCTCTCCTTCTAGAGCTATTTTGCTTTGTATAAGTAGTTAGGTATTAACAGCAAGAGACTATCTGATCGTGACAGAAGGCCATAAGAATATGTAGTTTTCACAAGAAATAGGAAGTTTTGGTCAATATGTTTACTGAAGAGAAACATATTTCATTTAAAGGAAAACAAAAAGCTCATGAAGTGTTGAAAAGTTTTAGTGAAGATTGCAGGAGACAGTCAAGTCTGAGCAGAACTTTACATGATATATTGGTAGCTTGGAGAAAACTGGCACTACAATAGTGGAACAGAAAAAAACTCCAAATTTAAGAGGCAGGGTAGGGAAACAAACTGATGGCACGTGATGCTTTGAATAGATATGCTAGGTTGTTAACAGTACTACAGATGTTTTCTAAAGTGGTCCAGATGGATAAGGTTGTGTCTGGCTGAGTAATTTAAGGGCCACAGGTAAATTAGTGATAAATGCAAGAGCTCAAGAAGGTAAATTCAATACAGAGCAGTAATAAAAAGCTGTCATTGATATCTGTTGCAACTGTTGCATTTCAGTTTTTCCTACAGGGTGAAGTAGATGTCATAAATAGGGAAGTAGTGTAATTATTTAGGGGTGAAGAAGTTCTTACCTGAAACTGTTGTGGTTTATCAGCAGACATTTCTAATGGTTGTTACAGATCTATGCTAGAATCATCTGTAACTACTGTTTCCTTTTAACTCCACATGATATTCATGGAAACAAACATGGATGGAGCAAAGCTTCAAAGCAAGCTGAGAAATCTATACAAGTCACTGTTGTTAATAACTGGGAATTCCCTAAACTCTGCACTTGCAATGAGAACTCTAGGTCTGTGGGTGCTAAGGGGATTGTGCAAGTTTCCAGGGAAACAGGTTTCTGTGGGTGGAATGCAGTCAGCTTTTTATAGACCATTTAATTTTTTTAATGTTTTCCAGGCAGATATATTGTATAGAAAATGCACACGGACAGCTGGTACGAGACCTGGACTTTAATCCCAATAAACAGTACTACCTGGCTAGCTGTGGAGATGACTGCAAGGTGAAATTCTGGGACACGAGAAATGTCACTGAACCAGTGAAGACACTAGAGGAGCATTCTCACTGGTAGAACAAATTATCTGCATGCTGTTTTGTGGGTGGATGGCTTATATAATTTATTCAGCTAATTATTTTATTGTTTAGGAACAATGCAAACTAACTATGTTTGTGCTATTCTGCATAATCATTTTTTTGCACAGAGGAAAAGTTTCAGCATGTAAATGTTCCTTGTGCAATTGTAAATTAAGAGTTTAGACAACATTAGTCTAATTGGCAAGAAACTGTTGTTAAGATTGTTGGAAGATGGGGTACACCTTTGAGAAGCACAGCACAGAACTTGGCTCGTGGGGCCCAGCTGGGACACAGGTGTGCCTTCCCAAATGGAGCCTGATGTGCTGCACCTGATGTGCAGAAATAAAGCAGCTGCCATCCATTCTTCTGTTGTCAAATGATTGAAGTGTTCACTAATGCAGCTCCACTTTTTAAATGTTCTTCACAGTCCTTAAGTCAGAATATGCAAGTGAATAATTTTACTCTCAGAGATAACTTTTAGAACCTGTATTTACTGCACTGGCCTGTGGCTGGAGTAAGGAGAATCTTGCCTGATGTCTGCAAATTTCAGTGCTTAAGAAAAGATGAATTATTCATATTTTATAAAATTTGGGTTGGAGTAATTCTTTCAAAATAAATCCAGAACCTAAAGCTACTTTAAGGAAAATAAAAATGGAATTAACAGAAGCATCATTTATACTTTTTTTCCTTCAGAATATTCAAAGAAAAAGAATAAATCAAGAACCACAAGACGTTTGGCATTAACTTGATATGTAAAATGTAAAAATTGAAGAGAAATACAGTCCTGCATTTGTTTTAGGATCTATTTTAAACTAAGAATGTTGTGAGATTTTTTGTTGAAAAGGCTATTTTTAATCCATATTTTGCTTTGGGGAAATTTTTGCATTTAGGACTTAAATATTTAACTGGCTTACTCAACAATGAATTGGCATGTGCCCTCAAGGAATAATGCCATTGAATGGTGTGATTTGTTGTGGTTTGTTTTTTTGTTTGTTTTTTTTTTTTAATTGTTGAATTTTAAAGATACCTCATAAAAAACAGATTACATGTAATCTTAAAAATCAAAAGAAGATGGCAAAGAGAGTCTTTGGGGTGAGGCATGTTACTTCTATGCATATTAAAAACATTGAAAAGATGAATTTTTAGTGCTGCTCTAAAAAAAAGTTTAACAGTCATGCCCTACCTATCATGAATAATATTGTGTTCTCTCTGCTTTAACTTTTTTAGGGTCTGGAATGTCAGATACAATCATTCTCATGATCAGCTGATCCTTACAGGAAGCAGTGATAGCAGAGTTATCCTGTCTAATATGGTATCAATTTCTTCTGAACCATTTGGCCATATGGTAGATGATGATGAACTCAGTGACCAAGAGGACCAGCATCAGGAAGAGAAGTATGAAGTTTCCTGAATTTTATGTAGATGCCTACAATTTGTCTTTTCACTGTAATGGTTTACATGCTATTTTTTTTTGCTAGGATTTTTGTATACAGGCCTTTCAGGTAAGTAGTTAGAATTCTCACTTAGTTCTTCTTTATTCAGTCTTGGGTGGAATGCACTCTTTAAATCTGATTGGCATGGTCACTCCACATTCACTGGTAGAAAGGGAATGGTGATGCTGAGCACCAGTCCTAAAGTTCACTGGGTTGGTGAAAAGATTCACTTTAAGGGGAGCTCTGGTTCAAGTCAAGCACATACAATAATCTAGGTTAAGTGAGAATTTGAAAATATATTTTTGTATTTTCTGTGTATATATTAGGACCCTTAGGAAATGTTACCAGTCTAATGAGGCAGAAGAAAGGAAGTATAAGCACATAATTTCTTTTTTTTAAGTGTTGGTCTTCATATCTCTGATTGCTCTGGAACCCAGTAATCCATCAGACCTATATCAAGCAAACCAGAAGCTTGGTTTCAACATTCTTGGTAGAGAATAGTGCATGCTATTAGCAAATGTTTGTAAACCCATACATCTCATTTGTGTGGAATCACATATTTTCCTTGTGAATTTTGGAGGGACACAGGCTGATTTAACTCCTGAATGGTCTTTTGAAATAAGGAAAAGTCAGATGTGATAAGGAACAAGGAAATTACAAAAAATCACCTAGTTGCTTAGCTATGTTTGCTAGATGTTTCAACTAAAATTCTACTTAGAGTTTAGGTTACTTCTCTAGTTGAATTTTTAAGGTTGCTCTTTAACCTTAATTTTATTAATACATATGTAGTTTTGATCCAGATAGTTTTGGTGTTTTGGTTTCCTTTAAAAGACCTGGAAACTATTATTTTTTAATAGTAAATAAGAAATTTATTCCATATATAGAAATGGTAATTTTAAAAGTACATGATTTCTTTAGAAGATTTTCTCTATGTATTGTAAGTGCCTGAAAAATCAGGGAGTATCAAATTATATACCTCAGAATTTGCTTACATCAGCAGTCACTGAGTTACAGTGTTTTAAATATAGAATCAAGGAATGGTTTGTGTTGAAAAGGGTCTTAAAGATCACCTAGTTTCAACTCCCCTGCCATGGGCAGGCACGTCTTTTGGTTCCTTATCTTTGACTGAAGATGGCAATTTTTTGCCACATTTTTTTTAATATGGTGGGTATGCATTAAAAATATCACAAGTAAATAGCATTCTGACAGACATTGTGTAGTAGGTTATCTGAAATCCTGAATTTATGTGGATTGTAAACTGTGTAGGTTGCCTCATTGAAACACAACTCATTGTGCTAGAATAGGAATTTTTGAATCCAAGGTCATCCTATGCAATACAACAAATATAATGTATCTTTTCCTATGGCTATGGGATAGATGTAAACCACATCATTACTTATATAGTAAAGATGTAGATCCCTTGCCTGTCCCCAGAGGCTACAAGAGAATAATTCTGCATTTTCTTTTTAAATATGTGCTTTTCAGCTGCTCATCTGTTTTCTATAAAACCTGGGAAAGTGCATTAGCTTTTGTAACCTTTGCTTGGTACTGTGAAAGTCTTGTTTTAGGTTCCCCCTTCTGCCCCCTTGTTATGAGTTGAGTCAGAAGGATTTTAGCAAGCTGCTGCAGCCTTGAGCTGTTGCCAAATGAATGTCTGTTTAGTTCTGAGTGCACAAATGAAGTAGGGCATAACAGCTGTAGAGAATACTTCTTGTATTCAACCAATAGTGCCAAATGTTTCTGCTCTAACACCCTCCTAGAGACCTCTGTGAAGAGACTCTTGCACCTTTGCATGGGTACTGTCTCTTCTGTAAAATCCAGGTTTTCACTCTATGGTTTAATGGGGGAAGGGTGTGGGGTTTTTTTAGTTTTGGTTTGTTGGTTTTTGTTTTGTTTTGTTTTGTTTTTTTTTTGTTTTTTTTGTTTTTTTTTTGGTTTTTTTTGTTTTTTTGTTTTTTTTTTTTTTGTTTTTTGTTTTTTGTTTTTTTTTGTTTTTTTTTTGGCTTTGATATATTCTAGACTTTCAAGCAAGTGTTATAGTTGCACAAGGTTCACTTATCCTGTTTTGGAGGACATTTGATTTGTTGTTAAACAGCACACAAATACTGATAAAGAGAATGTCTTTTTCAGGTGTATCTTGAAATACACCAGGAGGAGCATGTATTTGTACAACTGGTGTCTCTAACCAGTCCTCTCGAGACTGAGTACTGTATCTCTGTCAGAAGGTTAAAATATCAAGTGGAAAGAAGGGAAAAGACTCTGCATTTTATTTGTCCTGAATACAATCACTTGTAAAAATACTCCTTGGATTAAATATAAAAATGATGAGTATGTGCCAGTTTTATTTTCAAAAGTTTATTGTTTTGTCTACTTAGTAAAGCCCCATATTTTGACAACATTGACTTGTAGTACTGTTCTACACAGTTTAAACTCCTTCCTGAGATCTTAAAGACTTGTTAATTTTTAATATCTTTCAGAGTAAATGTCATAATTTTTACTGTATTGGTTGGAAACAAAAATAAATACCCTTAACCCTTCCTTGCTTAACTGTGTAGAGCTATGCATTAGTCTACCTACTCAGTTATTCGTGCCAGTTTTACTGCAGTAGTTGCCTGGTTTTTAATTTCCCAACTGTAAATAATTATTTGGAGATAATTTTTTTAAAAGAAAAGAATTCAAGTTCATTGCATAATGAATAGACAAACTCAAAGTTTCCGTGTTCCATCCTTACGAAGAATTTCTTCTTAGTGGTTTCTTTCTTCAGTGTTTGTCTGTGTGGACACCTTGGGCCTATCTGCTCCCATTTTAGAGATCAGAACATGCTTAAATAAGCAATATAACTAGGACTGTTGCATGAAGATCTGTCTCTTGTTGAAATCAAGTGACTGCTGGTTTCTCCTGCTGGTTTAGATCAGACTCTTGTCAAGTCTGTATGTTTCTTATTCTTTAACTGCTGCTGTAGTTTCTCTCAATCAAAAAAGGTAAGAGCAGGCAGCTTCCCTGTATTGGTCAAAGATCTCCCTAGCCTGTATCATGTGTCTCATAGTAGTCAGGAGGAAGAATAATAGAAATGGGAAAAGATGTACTTCCCCTGGATGTGCTCCTAGCCCTTGACTATTTGCAGTTCAGGGACATTTACTGCCTTCTGAATAATCTTTGAAGACTTCTGATTCTTCCATGTATGGTTTTCCTTTGCTATCAGCCATATTCTCGAGTTTATCTGCTCTCACTAACTGTGTTTTTGTTTGTTCTAAAACATGCCAGCTGTGCATGCATGGTTTTTGTGAAATGTATCTAGGAGAAACATGCCAACTGGGTTTGTTTTCTTGCACTGAATTAAGAAAGACTTCAGTTCTTTCTGCGTGGGAAGCACAAAGCCACTGTTGAAAATGGGTCGTCTAAGAAGAGGCTGGATTTGTCCTCAGAAAAGAGCTATAGGCATGTGGCCAAAGGACAGCTATGCTATATTCTGGTCAAGTCCCTGCTCTGGATTACTTAATGCACAGTTCAAATATGGAAGAAAAAAACAAAAACAACAGCTGAGAATGAAGTGCTGTACTAGTTCAGTTTCTAGCACTTTGATCCAGAGGTACCAAAAAGCATACAAATAAATTAAAATAGAACAGATGAATGTGAATACTTGGGTTCGTTTGGGTTTCATCACCAAAACACAGCTAATGTGCCTGGATAAGAACATGAGGAGTGATTTTCAGTGCCTAAGTTTGAACAAAACTTTTAAAACATGGGATTTCACATCTGTGGATGCAATTGCTTGTCAAGCTTCTCCTTGACCACTTTCTTTAGTGGCTTTGCACTCTGTTGTTGCAAGAACTTTCTCCCTGCAACACTGTACTTGCTGAGTTCTCAATCTTCTGAAGCTGACTGTCAGCTCCCTGTAAGATATTAGGAGAGCTTTGGGAAGTGTCTTCTTCCTAAGGGGAGGTAGTTACTGTCTTCCTTTAGTCTTTGGTCATCCAAAATCCTGATGTTAGTGAGTGACCCTATATGTTACTGTATTAAATTATTCTGATAGTCATTTTAATTCTACATTGCTCTTTCTAACAAAAAAAGAAAGCTACTAGGTTCTTGCAGTTTAGTGTAGCCATCTTTACTTGCCAGTCAGGATTCCTTCAGTTACTCCAATATGTTTGTTTGCCTTATAGATTTAAATTATGAACTGTGTAGGTCTCTGTTTGGTATGCTGGTGATACACAGCTTGAGAAGAATATTTGGTATCATAGGAGCACCAGCAGCAAGGTACATGCTGCATCTACAGCAGTGGTTTTATTCTTCATTACTTCTGTGGCCAGAACTTTGTGACAAGGCTCAACTGGTAATGCAGGACTTGCTCTTAAAGAGAAAAAGCTTATTCTGTATCTATAACAAAGAAAAGATTAATATTAATTTTATTTATATTGAATTTATACATCAGTTCTGAAAAGGAAGCCATCCTAAAACTTTAATTTTGCAGTATAAGCTACCAGCTCCCTTAGTTTTCTTTTGGGTTTACAGGCTTAAGATGTTTGCTGTTTTCACTGGCAGAACTGATCACTAAGGTCAGTATACTGCCTTCTCCCCTGTGTTACATTTTTTGATGATATGTTCTAAAATAATATATTAATAAAAAATAATTTTCTGATAGGAATTTCTGGTACTGTCCTCAAAGGCTAACAAAGATTATTATCCTTTGAAAATTGTACCAGAAATTGCTATCAGAAAATACACTTTCAATGTATTTTTTCCTGAAGGCTTATGTTTCCATCTCTTTCATCATAGATGTTAGCCATAATGTCCTTTGATACAAATAGAAGATCTAACCACAAGCACTTCTCAACATTTCATATTTAAAGCTGAGAGATGTAAAGAATTAGTTCTTCCAGTACAGAGTATCTCAGTTGAGATTGTAAAGTTTTTAATGAGATATTGTATAGAAGCATCTTCAGCCTTCAGAATGGACCAGAAAGAAAATGGTGGCTGCCCTCTCTGTAGAAGGAGACTTTCTTCAAAATTCTATCTAAAGAAGTTGGTGGTATCCACTTTTCATGATAGAAATGTAGTTTAGAGTTTTTTGAATAACAAATGATGTCATTTCACAATATTACATATGAACTGTGCAATCTAACATAACACCTTTGTATATGCATCTGTGACTTCAGGAGCCACATTTGTCAGCATTGATATTTTGAAAAGCATTTGCCAAACATGCTGAGGCAGGCTTTCAGGATATTTTCACACAGCTGTCAGCAGTGTTAAATTTGATGCTATTTTGCTTTTGATATTAATGTCTTGGAGAAACCTAGAAGTCATAGGATTATGCTATGGAATCAATCAAGAGACCTAATTAATAAAAACAGGTTAAATAGTTTCTGTTTTGGGGAATGCCAGGATTCAGGACTACTTTGTTGGATGTGTAAGAAGCTGGGCAAAATGTAGTGCAGCAGCACTTTTCAGTTTTAAGAGTTTTTCTTTAAATGCTTCTTCTTTTCCTGTTATATTTCTTTCTTTAACCCTCATTAGTAAGTATACCTTCCTTAATTTATTTTTCATATTAGGACATCTGTGAAACATGCTATATAAAAATATTCTTTTCCTGTTTTCCTGGGGATGCAGTTCAGAAAGCTCTTTTTTGAATAAAAAAATTATGATGCTTGGAATAGTATGAATGGACAATTATTATCTACAAAAAATGTGTTCAAGAATAAACATACTTGAATTTAGGCTTTTTAAAGTGAGTGAAAAAGTAAGTAGTGTGTTGTCTAATCTTACCAGAAACAATTTTCTCTTGAAGTCAAAAGGAAAGTGCATCTATGGATTTATTCCAGAATCCAGTGCTATGCTTTTCAGGATTCATTTTTGGATGCTGCAGTACATGCTGCTGCTCTATTGATTTATTTCTATTTCACAGTGATTTTTAGATTAAAGAGGATTTAATTTTGACTGTGATAAGGAATTAATGATTTTGTTGACTGAAAATCATATTTTATTGAACACTGTGGTGACAAAACAGAATTGCAAGCACTGCAAACTTAAGTGGTTGTTACCATGAGAAGTAATTGGAAATAACAGCTTTCTACATGAAAACAATTATCCAAGGCTGAAACAGACTTCTTCCTTGAATCTGGTACACAATTAACCTCAAAGTTATCTAGTAAAATAAAAGCAGCTCTCCTTTCATAGAAGCTAGTTGAGGTTGTGCTATTTGGATAAGACTACAGAGAAAACTCAGTCCATATTCAGCTCTGTGTGGTACAGGTGTAAAATTTATGCATGATGTAGGTAGAGACTGCTCATTTCACACTATGATTTCTTGGTGGCAAAAGGAATGTGATGCATTGTCAGTTGATGCAGTGCAAGAACATACAGAAGAAAAGGTATTTTAGTCTGGTCAGAATAAAATCTTCAGAAAAGATAGGAAGGTAGGAAACTAAAGAAGCTTTTTAAGGATCAAGAAGATCTGGGGCAAGGAAGAAAATAGCTTACTAAGCTTGCCAGGTGTAACAAGGGATTACCAAGTATGTTATTAAATACAGTCACAGAATCACAGAATAAGCTGAGGTGGAAGGGACCCACAGGGATGATCGAGTCTGACTGCTGGCCTTGCACATCAACATCTCTCAATCATGAGATCTATAGGCCAAGCACCTGCATCTGTGGTACACTGAACTAGCTATATGGCATAGCTATCCATGGTATACATGGCTGTTTTGTGCACACATGTATTCTACATTATATATATATATATATATATAGCTATACACATCTGTTTTGATATCCCCAACCTGAAGCTTTTAAGCAAAAACAGCTTATCTCTGTGTGAATTACACATATTAAAGTAGTGTAGAAGAAAGTTTGTTTCATATCCAGCTCTGTACAGCTACTATTCTTGTTAATCTGGGATAATTCTTAAATAAATAAAGATGTGAAAAATTTCGTTTGGGTAAATAAATAATTGTGTGACTCAGGAACATAACAATTCTAAGTACCCTAGCTTGATATAGATTCAAAAATTAATTCAGTCTATTCTTGGATTACCAAAAAAAGCAAACATAGCCAAAATGCAGAGAAATCTGATGTGCTTTCTTGGAAATCTCTTAGCATCAGGCAAGGTAGTCTGCCTCTAAGAGATTCCTGTTGTAAGGGAAAAAAAAACCTCATCACAAACAAGTCGGCTCCTTATGTTGGTTTTGGGCTTGTTTTGGGTTTTTTTTTTTGTTGTTGTTTTTTTAATGTTTTAGAGAAGTCTTCCACATGCATGAAATGAATTTGCTTTTTTATTTCACTAGCAGAATCCTTCTGGGCTCATTACCCATTGCATAATTTAAAGGCTAATCTATTTTCATTCATCATGTTTGTAAAGCATGCTCATGGACAGTTTCTTTTGGATCTTCTGATGGTTCCTGAGACACATCATTTTGAGATTTTTTTTTTTTTTTTTTTTTCTTTTCCATCCTGGTTGTATAGTATCTAGCTCTTTTACACCAAGTGATAGCTTCCATGAGGATTTTCTTTGATTCTCAGTAACTGTTGATTTCAAGGCCATGCCATTGGCCTGAAGAACCACATGGAATAGCATGCTTTCTTTTTCTGGGAAGGTACAAAATTTACTTTCATACCTAAGTGGAAATTCAGTGTATAGACAATAATAAAACACAGTTAAAAACTGTAGTTATAAATGGAAATGCCAAACAGAAATTCATCTACAGGCTTGTTTCCTGAACACTCATTCCCCTTATGACTCCTGTAAATTAAATTAGATGAGCTGTGTTATTTAAATGAAACACTGAAAGAACCCTGAGCATACAGAAAATAGTGTAATCTAGAAGCTGATTTGACCTTGTTTATCCAAGCTTGGGTTAACTGAGATTCCTGGTTAAGTGAAAGTCGGTCGTGTCCCCTGACAGCCATGTGCACTGTGCATTACTCCCCTGCTTATCCAGAGAGACATCTGAAACCTTCAGAATAATGGAGTTGTGGGTAAGTGGGTGAGCACTGCGTGAAGCACATTGCTGTCTGGGGACATGACCAACTTTCACTTAACCAGGCATGTCAGTTAGCAGGAAGTTAGACAAACATGTTGCAGGAGATGAAGTGTCTGTATGTGTTTTTTAGCTCTCTGCTGTTAGATGGTTTGTAGCAAAGTTCATATTCAGGACAACTGCAAAACAACCTTGTTCTTTGCAATTAACCAGAGGCTTGGTTGTGCTGTGACCTATTTTGGTTAGTTGACCTTTAATATAGCACAAGTAAATGGTAAAAATCCTTGAAAATACGTATCTGAAGCTATTCTACAGTGTGAGTCTGCTTTTGGTTTTTTCATTAAGCTCAATTGAATTTTAATGGCAGTGTTAGATTTGCAGCTGGCTAGGTGGGGCAGTGATGCCCTGCAAAAGATCCTACTGTGCTTCCATCCAGGCTTTGTGATTGCAGAGCTGCCTGCTTTCAGAGAGCAGCAGGAGAGGGCAAAGGCAGCCAATAAAAACACTTCATTTCTGTAGTAGCAGCATCTGTTTAAATGATTGAGTAGCATTCACAAGGCTCTTTGGCTTTACTTTCTGTGAGGAGGGTTGCAGCTATAGTACAGGGCTGTTTTAGGAGACAAACAGATATCTCTGAAGGGCTGACTGATCCTTGTCAGAAAGAGACAATTCTCTGTGGCTGAAGGAGCTCTAAGGTCATCTGAAAACTCCCCTGCCCTGTAGCTGCAGAATAATGTTCTGTAGTGTTCTGAGAGGAGAGACTAGCTTTGGGAATGGAGAGAAGCGCTGTGCTCAGTTAGCAGAGTACAATCAATGACTCTTGAGTAGTTTAGACTTCAGAGAATTGCCTGAATATCTTGAATATTTACTATACTGAAGGAATTCTGTGTCTCTCCTATGATGTAGGTGACCAGGAGCTTGGCTGTGGTAGTGAGAGGTGGGGTATACAATAACAGATGAGAATCTGGAGCTGATACAACTCTAGCAGTGGGAGATAAACATCAGTGTTCAGAGTGATGGCTCCATCCCCCTTCCATAATTCTGGAGAAAATGGGTCCAGGATGGCAGCACAGGAGAGACTGATGTTAGGGATTGCAACTTCTTACCCATCTATGAATCTCTAAGGTTGTGTATTATTTTAAGCATTCACTGAACAGGGAAGGGGGAGAGGACAGGATGTAACATGATGAGAGAAAAGATGTTTCTAAAAAGTTGTGCATTTAGATCATGCCACATAGTTGAACTTGCTTTAGAGAGTGAGAGATGTTTAGTGTAGGTTCTGAGAGGCAAGAAATGCACTGAAATTTTGAGTAAGAGTTACTTTGTCCCTGTAAATGGGTTTTTTTGCACTGACTTGACTTTGTCATGTAAAACAGAAGTACATGCAAGCATCAGGTATAAAATATTTCCTTAGAACCTACTACTGCATTCTTATACTTTAAATGGGATTTTATGTATCCAGATGTTAATGACACTTAATATGGCCTTTAAAATCTAGTGTGTTCGCAAATCCTTACTATTTTTTTTGGTGTTTGTTTTCAATTTTAGGATCAAAGAGCCCCTTCAGGACAGTGTAATAGCTACCTATGAAGAACATGAAGATAGCGTGTATGCAGTTGAATGGTCCTCAGCAGACCCGTGGCTATTTGCCTCTTTAAGCTATGATGGGAGACTGGTTATTAACAGGGTTCCAAGAGCCCTTAAATACCATATACTGTTATAATTTGTTTGAATTGTTAACTTGATGTACACAACTGGTAGGTATTGTTAAAGATTTTTTCAGGATCTGTTTTTTTAAGTAAAAAAGTTAAAATTTTGTTAGGAATATCTATGCTGATGTAGACCTGTAATTTTTTCTTTTATGTTTGCCTTGAGAAGCTATGATGCATTTTCTGAAGGCTGTGCTACCTAGTTTTTTTTTTTTTTTTTTTTTTTTTTTGAGGGGCTAATCATTTTGTGAGCTCTGAAGGTTCTGCAGATAGTGGGTACATTCCATACCATTGCTTTATTACATCAGCTTGATGCAAATATAATGAATTAAAGAAATGTTATTATGCTGATACAAAACTGGGACAATGTAGGGTTCATGTAGCAGAAGTGATCTACTTGTTTTCAAGAATAGTATTTTATATTTCTTGTATAAGCAGCCTTCTTTTAGGGGGCCACATTCCACTAACTGTTCTGGCTACAAATAGAATTGGGAGTGGTCTTAAAGGGCTTTCTTAATACTGTCTAATATTTTAAACACTTTTCCCTTTTTTGCATGTCTTGAGAAGGAATGTTTTTTTGTGAAAGTGAAACCTTCAAATATATTTTTCATTTGAGCCTTATGGTAGTATCAACAAAGCAGCATCCTGCAATTTTTGAACTAAATGCAGTTCTCAGCTATGTATTGTTACTGGAAACAATATTAGTATTTACAAAAATCTCTGATACAATCACATAATGTGTTATCCTATATTTATAGGTTAAGTTGTGCTGTGAGGGACTCTGGAGCTATGCTACTGTTAACCCGAAAAATCTGTTTAATATTTGTCTGCTTAGACTTCCTTACCCTTTCAGATCCATGCCAATCTGCAGTACACTGGCATGATGTAAAAGGCTTGCAACTAAGCACAAAAGATCCTTTGCTATATCCTACTTTTTGCCATAGGTGACCCAGACATTGGTTACAATGTTGTTACAAATGCTGAGAACAGGCAGATGCTGCGCTGTAGGAGGATTTTTAGTACAGGAAATTTAAAACTTAGGTGGAAGGCCTGGTGAAACATTCCTGTAGATACTGACATCCTGTCTTCCCCTGGTATAGCTTGCACTAAGATGAAGATTTGCTGCTTGCTCTTTGTGTACCCAGGCTAACTGTAATATTAATTATTCCCTGCTGCTTTTTCAACGCTATTATTTCCCTTTAACTTCAGGGCTTGGGTGTGTATGACAGTGTTGGTTGTGGTAGCATTGTGTAAGACTACTCTGAAGAAATAGCAATGAACATGGGATGGAAAGATCAATACCAGCTTCTTCCATGATCCCTCCCGTTGCTATGGCAACTGTTGATGTTAGTGGTGAGGGACAGCATGCTGCTCACCTCTGTTTGTCCTTCCCCACTCTTGGATCGAAACATCCAAATGTGATTTGTTGTTTACACACAGCTGTGCAGAGATCACGTTTGGAATGACTGAATGCTATAGGCTGAAACATCCAAAAAAGATAACAGTTGAATTCCACTTCTGGTTTTCTTAAGGAGCTTATTTGGAAAAATTCATAGGAGTGGAGGAATCCAATTAAATCATCTGTACTATTGTTTGCATTTGTGTTAATGATGTTGCCTATCTGCTCCAGAATGAATGCTTCATTGGAAATTCTGATTGTCTGATTTTCTACATTCATGTTTTAGACTTGTGCTATTTCAAATTGTTTCAATTGTAATTAGGCATGAGCTATTTACCTGTATACTGTAAGAACTACATTTCCAAATCAGTAGTGCTTCAGCTATCTGAATGTCAAACACCTTGGTTGGGCTGCTGCTTTTTCTGTGGAGCTTTTCATCAGACACAAAATCTTGTTAGGTATCGTGTCTGCCCCGCCTATGTGCCACCCTCCCTACCCACCCCTCTAGAAAAAAATGAAAAAACCTCTGCACTATATCTTTGGTATGCAGCAGAACTCCTTAAAAGTTTCTTCACATTAGCAATAAAGGTCTAATGAAACTTTGTTTGGCAGTGTATATGGCTGGCAGTGTGAAGGTAATGGGGAAATTGCCTAACAGTGTGTGGGATTGGACTTGATTTTAAACGTGTAATAAATGCAGGATGGATTTCAGACTAATTTTTATGTGGCTGTATTTCCTTTAATACTGTAAGTGTATATGAACTGGAAATATCTGTAAATAAATAATATCAAGAAATCACTAGGTTGGAAGACACCTCCGAGATCATCGAGTCCAACCCATGCCCTAACGCCTCAGTTAGACCATGGCACCAAGTGCCACATCCAGTCTTTTTTTAAAACAGGATGTTAAGTCCAGGGATGGTGACTCCACTGCCTCCCCAGGAAGACCATTCCAATACTTTATTATTCTTTCAATGAAAAGCTTCTTCCTAATATCCAACCTAATTTTCCCTTGATGCAGCTTGAGACTGTGTCCCTCTTGTTCTGTCAGTTGCTGCCTGGAGAAAGAGACCAACCCCACCAGAGACAGCCACCTTTCAGGGAATTGCAGAGAGTGATAAGGTCGCCCCTAAGTCTCCTTTTCTCCAGGCTGAACACCCCCAGCTCCTCAGCCATTCCTCACAGGGTTTGTGTTCCAGCCCCTCACCAGCCTCGTTGCCTCCTCTGGATGTGCTCAAGTGTCTCAACGTCCTTCCCAAACTGAGGGGACAGACCTGGACACAGCACTCAGGGTGTGACCTCACCAGTGCTGAGTACAGGAAGAATGAGCTCCCTGCTCCTGCTGCCACACTGTTCCTGACACAGGCCAGGGGCCATTGGCCTTCTTGGCCACCAGGGCACACACTGGCTCATGTTCAGTCAGCTGGACCAGCACCCCCAGGTCCCTTTCTGCCTGGGCACTGTCCAGCCACACCATCCCCAGCCTGTAACACTGCAGGGGGTTACTGTGGCCAAAATGCAGGACTCAGCACTTGGATTTATTAAACTTCATCCCACTGGACTCTGCCCATCCATCCAACCACTCCAGATCTCTCTGCAGAGCCCTTCTACCTTCCAACAGGTCAACACACACTCCCAGCTTGGTGTTGTCTGGGAATTTACTACTGAAAGACTCAATATCCTCATCTTGTTATCAATAAAAATGTTGAACAGAACTGGCCCCAGCACAGACCCCTGAGGGACAGCACTGGTGACTGATCCCCAGCTGGATGTGGCACCGTTCACCAGCACTCTCTGGGCCTGGCCACCCAGCCAGTTCCTAACCCAGCAAAGAGTGCTCCTGTCCAAGCCATGGGCTGCCAGCTTTTCCAGGAGTGTGCTGTGGGAGACAGTGCCAAAGGCCTTGCTGCATCCACCAGGCGGGTTGCTTGGTTATAAAAGGAGATCAGGTTGGTCAAACACAGCTGACCCCTCCTAAACCCACACTGGCTGGGTTTGATACCCTGGCCATCCTGTAAGTGCTGCATGATGATACTCCATATAAACTGTTCCATAACCTTACCTGGTGCTGAGGTCTTTTGTTTTAGTCTTTTTAAATGTGTGTATCACTCAATAGGGAAGAAGAGAGTGGATAAACACTGGAAAGGATGGGACTAGCAGGTCAAATTTGAATAAAAATGCATTACAATAGAATCAGCAGAGCAGGAAGGATCAATTTTTAATCATTTTTTGGCTGTCTGTAAAGCAGAATCTGGGGTACAGGATGTACAGGATGAAAGAAAGGGTTCCAAAATGGTTAAATAAATTATTAAAAGGAAGTAGGAAAGAGGAATAAATATCAAATTTGATGGCAAAATAATAAATTACCAGGGAAGTCCTGAAGAATCTGTGCCTAGGCATGTGCTTTACAGTATACTCATCACCTTTTGGAAAAGGTGCTGCAGAAAAATATGGCTAAGTTTGCAGAGTGTTGAAAGTAGTAAAGATAACAAAGAGTATGAAATGGCCTTATCTCATGGATGATAAAATGTTAGATGAAATTTAGTGCAGGAAATGTTAAGTAACTAATATGGGAGAAAACCATTATTTTGTGTGCTGTAGGGTGTAAACACCAATGGAGTTATTACTTGGAAGTAAGATCTTGGGGGTTTTATAGATCTTTAAAAACATCAGCTTAATAGAGGTCAAAATTTAATTAAAATGTTGGGAATTACTAGCAAGCAAGTAAAGAAAATAAAGCATTGTTAATCCCTCCAAATACGTATTTATGAATCTCTGGTGTATGTGCATTCTTAATACTGTGTGTAGCTGTGGTTTCTTCCATCTTCAGCCCAATGTAGTAAAATGGAAAGATTTTAGAGGAGAGTGAGAGGAATGAGGAATAGCATGCAACACCTGTATGAGGATAACTATATAACAGTATATTCTAAGGCAGATGGTCACAGACACAGAATGACAAAAGTCCATAAAATCACAAGTGGGAGAGGGAGAAGATGAATAGGGAGTGATTGTTCAGTGTCTCTCCTGATACCAGAGCTAGAGGTTATTTAATGTATTCTGCATATGGGGACTCAAAGCATATGTAATAAAGTGGTCTTCACAGGCATGAAGGTGAGCTATGGCACTTCCCTTTAAAGAGCCTTTCCCCCAGAAAAAAAAAAAAAATCGAAAAACAAAACCAAAAACCTGCACAAAGAAAAGAATCTCATTAATGTTAAAGCTTACGTAAGTTGAAAGTGACTGAAACAGTACTTGAAAGATGAATCCAATAAAGGTTGCTAAATATAAAGTCAGCATACCTGACTTAAAAAAATCCTTTTGAACCATCAATTGGTGGACACTACAGAGTACTGGCAGAGAATCCCCATGTGGTTGTCCAGTCTTTAATTAGCTTCCTGGGCAAGTGCTATTTACCAGAAAACATAGAAAATGGAAATTAAAAATAATAACTTAGTCTCTAAGGTTTTTGTCTAAAGCTAAGACAGTACATTGCTCCTGTGTGTTTCTTTGCATGTTTCTCTCTGTATATTTACTTTTGCAGTGAGTTGTGTTATAGGAGATTTCAGAAAACTCTCATGTGTCAGGTGAATTCCTTACAGAATCCTAGTATTGTGTTTGGAAACAATATTGTTGGAAAAGACTCCTTGACAATAACATGGTGAAGGCAAGCACAGTTCTTGGACAGCAAGGAGTCCATCACTGCTTTGGAAGTTCTAATCATGGTCTGACTGATCTCACAGCTCTGGGTTGCTTTCAGTGTTTCAGAGAATTCTGTTTATACAGTCATATTCTGTTCAATTCTGTTTATACAGTAGCATTGGCAAGCACAAAAATACTCTGTTTTCAAACGCCTCTTAAATTATTTTTCTTTCTTTGCAGATTGTGTCCAGGTAAGAAATTTCAGTAGGTCTTGATTTTGAAAAAGTGAGTTATAGTATTCCTTAAATATGTCAGTTCTTCTGTCTAAAATTTTGTTTCTTTCTAGATTTGGTGCTGAAAGTATTTCTCTTTTCACAATTATATATTAATATGTCTCTGGTATGGAGTTACAAAACTGCTTGATATGTAGTATTTTTACTCCACAGAAAATAACGGCCATTTAATAAGAAGCTTGAAATAACAATCTCTTTAACTTGAACTAAAGTGATGCCAACTTAATATTAAGTTAAATATTAAGGGAAAAAAAAAAAAAAAACAACCCACCGCCAAGCAGCAAACCGCAGTACTCAGTACTGAACAGGAATTCTGTGGTGTTAGTGCTAAAATTAGCTTGATCTATCCTGAAGCCCCTGGAGTTAATGAATAGCTTGACAACATCAGAATGAATGAAGAACATATATTGGATAGCTTAGGTAGACTGAGTGTTTGCTCTAGGCCTATAGTCTTTACCTTGTACCTTGAAGTTGAGTGGAAAGAAGAAGCCAAATGATCTGGATTATGTGCAACACTAAAATCAGTTTAGAACAGTGCTTTGTAAAGAATTAAGCTTCCAAAGCATAGAATTTTCTAACAGGAAGCAGAAAGCATTAATTCTGGATTGGCCTCTGCATCTGGAATTCTTAATCTTTCAGCCTGGTACCTCTGGCAGTATTTGAGACTGAAATTCTGCAGCTGATCTAAGATGGACTTCAACAGTGTCTGACTAGCCTGACATGGTAAGATGCCACATGGTGTCTTATATGCCTTTGATTTAAATAGAGCAGTGAAAAGTAGGTAATCATCATTAAGATCACGATTTGAATGCAACTTTGTAGTGCTATAGAGCTTCCATTTGGCTTCACAGAAGATGTCCAGGATATTTTTTCTTTTTCTAGAGGATATGAAGAAAGTGCTTAAAATTATTCTTGTGGTGCCTGAGATACGAATGCTGTTCTGAAGCTGCAGAAAGCCTATGATTTCTGGAATAGCATGTGAAGTGACTGAGAGAGAACTGCAAATCTGTTTTTCACTAAGCCTGGCCTTCCTGTAAAGGGAGCTGCAGAGTGTGAAGCCATGGATATATCATCGAAAAATTTGCACATTGCTTCTGCTCAGTCCACCTGTCACTTTGGTCAGTGAGAATCTAGCAGAGTGAGAAGAAAATGACAGAAACAGATTTGGAGTAAAAGACATAGGAGAGAAAAAGGAAGACTGACAAATGCAGAATGAAAAGTGAATTGAAAAGGACAAGATCAGGAAAATTGGGATCCCTTAGAAAAGAGAAATGGGAAAGATGAAAGAAATCTGCAGGAAGTGAAGAAAAGGATATGGGGGTAAGGATTAAAAAAAGACCAATTATATTATTTGCTTGTTTTGGCCATGATATTAAAAGTCCTTAAATTTCTACCGTGCTAATCTTTCTATGTTAACTGATTTAAGTGGTAGAGAATTGCCATTTACGTTGCATCATTTATTTCTGATATTGAAGATGGTTCATGTAGGTTGGTTATTGATCCATAAGTTACTAGTCCAAGCATTCACAATCTAGGGATTTAGGATTTTTAGCTGTTCATTATTCTTTCCCTTTCAATTCACAGTTATCAGATGGGGTAATTAACCCAAGCCAACAGTAACATGAGAGTCAGGAAGAAAATTTCAAATGGGCTGTTAATATTGAATCACACTAGTTAAATCTGCAGAAATACTTGTTTATGACACACTTTATTCCCCTGTTTATCACTTCAAGAGGGTGTCGTAGTCAGGACATCTCATGATATTAGATGTGATTAATAAGCTATTAATAAACAAAGAGAGGCCCTCTCTTCCTTTACAGCAAAGGAATTCTGAACTATTCTTGAGAAAACTTGTTTGGTGCTACAGCTTTTGGTGCTATGGCTGCTCCAGCTTCATAAAGGAGTCTTAGTGCTCCAGCACAGAAGGTAGCTTTGGGAAGAAAGAGATGAATGAGTCTTACTAAATGCTGGAGTCAAGTGCCCAGTGTGAAGATGCCTGGCAAATGTTTGCCATTGCCCTGGAGCTAAAGCACAGCTGCCAAGCAGCTGGGCTGAGCAGGGAGGACCCTCTAATGTACCTTCTCAGCAAATTGTCCATTTATTCTGATGCAGCGCTGAGTTCAGGATTTTGGCAGGAGAGATGTGGAAAAGCTCCTAAGCAGAATGAATTGAGGAGAATGTGGAAAACCTTGGAAAACCCAAAGATACCACATACTTACTAATGGGTAAGTTTAGATGAGCTGAATCCTGGGGTGGCAATAGACTTGGCAGACAAACTCACTGAGCCACTGCCAGCTTCTGAAAATTTACAGAGGACTGAGAAGACAAGAAAGACTGGCAAACAGCAGAAATGGTATTGATATTTGAGCTTTGTGGAACAGCAGTGCACAGAGTTGGATAAGGAAATAGGTTTCAAAATGAGGAAATTTTAGCCAAATTATGAATGTTTTATTTGTTTGTTTACAACTGAGAGGTTTTTCTTATAAATACCAGTCAAAATACTGGCAAATATCAGAACTTAAGAGATCACATTAATGCAACAAAGTGGGGATTATGCATTTTGTTACAGATAAAAGCCAGAATTCTATCCCAACAGCTTATATGATTTCCTTTACACCACTCTGTTTTCCAAGGAGGATGGGTGGAACATAGTATGTAATGGTAAATTGAACCTGTCTTCAAACACTTGAAAGAAAAAAAAAAAGCCTGCAAGTGTTAGTTTTCATCATTTGAAAGAGTTTCTGCTAAGGCAAGTAATGGACAAGTTTTGACTCTGCCTGTAAAGTAGTGGGTGGGGAGAATGCCTGGAACTTGATTTTGCAAAGGTTGTGAACAGGAATGATCTGTTTTCCAGCATGCAGTTTGTGGGGTAAAGCACTCGAGGTCTTCCTGCCATGTTTCAGTATATATACATAATATTTTGAGAAGTTACCTATCTAAAGCTGCTTCCAAACAAAGGATTATGCTACTCAGGATAATGATATGCACATACAGGAATGCATCTTCTTAAGAATGTTTCTTTACCATCATGAGTGGCTGCATAACACATTTATTTTCAAGTATGAAAGAGTTAGGCTTGGGTGGATGCATGTCTGCCAATAGCAGCTGGTAGGTGGATAGAGCCATAGATGCTTTGATGTTGCTTTCTTTTTTTTTTTTTTTCTCTAGAAGTCAGTCTGGGTGAAGTGGAAGAAATATG
The DNA here is from genome assembly GCF_029582105.1 of Oenanthe melanoleuca. Classification (NCBI taxonomy): domain Eukaryota; kingdom Metazoa; phylum Chordata; class Aves; order Passeriformes; family Muscicapidae; genus Oenanthe; species Oenanthe melanoleuca. The sequence continues at coordinate 17,017,712 of NC_079336.1, forward strand.
GTGCATATTGATATTGGAAAGTCTGTTGAAGAAGGCACTAATGAAAGCTTCATCACAATGGAAATTGTTTAATCCATCCATCACAAAGCAAACACCAGTGAACTTCAAAAACTTCTGACCATCCTGTCACTTGTGAGGGATGATTACTTGAGTTCAGTTTCCTAGATGAATGCATAGTTTTAATCTGTGTTTTAATCATCTATTTTCAGCAATAATACAATTTGAATATCTTCAATCTATTTTGTGAATTACTAAGAAAAATGCTCTACATTTTTGTATTGCAGTTCACAGACACTTCATGTAAAAAGAAGGAAAAGCTTTTGTTTTCTAGTCTTCATGCTGCTTTATTGAGAGGTAGTCTGATTTCTGTTTCTGTGTCCTACACCTCAAGGCTCAAATCACAATTTAAATTCTGCAGGTTTTGGGCTGGTCATTGCTGAGGGCTGAGAAGGGATGAAGGCTGAGCATGACTGACATGTTCATATTCATCAGGAAACAGAGCCAGCTGGAGAGAAGGAGGGGGTAATTGCTGCAGTGCTGCCTCCCTCGCTGCTTGTGCAGAAAGACAGAGGCTGTGGGGAGGAAGCTACCTGAGGTTATTAAGATTAATACTGCTAGAAATTTCAATCAACTCACACAAGGCTGCTCCTCAAGGCTGTCAGATGCCTACCGCCTTCTCTGAGTCAGGCGGGGCCGCATCAATTTTGAATTTCCCTACAGAGATTGCTATGATTTATGAGTTTAGGAGGCTGATAAATATGGTTAGTTGAAATAATTGAATCAGAATCATTTCAGTCAGCTGTGCTCAATTTATTTTATCTGATAACCACAAGAGGGTGCACTTTTGGATAGGGAGTTTCATTTCAAGGATTCCTATCACAGAAAAGACATTGTTTGATCTGGAATAAGAGCAACTTAATTTGGCTGCCAGGCCTTATGACCTGACTTGAGACCTGTCAAAACTAAAGAATAAGTACCTAGAGCTCTTCTGGTATTGCCCATGACAGAGGCTGAGTCAGGTCTGGTTTATGCATTGTGGGATAATTTCTGCTGAGAAAGGTAATGAGACTTTTACTACTTGGTGTTTGAAAACCACTTTACTATTCAGTTGAGAGGGTGTTGTTCTTACCATTCATTTTAAAAAAATTACTTTCCCTTTTACGAAATGTTTTCACTTTTTCTGGAGTAGTGGTGAGCATCAGTTTTATCCTTACAGTGAAATGAGCACTCGTGCATCCCTGAAAAGTGCTCTATAAAACTTTTAAAAATAAATTTGTCCCTACAAGTTTAGTATTTGTCTGTTGTAACTTTCCCATACAGGTGAAAAAAATGGTTTTTTAGGTGGATTGTGATAGGAAGAGTATTTAATATAAAGGGCTGTGTAAAACCAGTAGTGTGAGCAGTGTTGTGGTGACTGGCTGAGGCCAGCAGAGAATGGGCAAGCCTAGCAAGCAGAGCAAGGGAACAGGTGAAGTGTGTTGCAGACAAGTATTTTCTTATTGTCATGGATAAGATATTGATGCAGTGGCTTGTGCCTGTGTCAGGCAAAAATCTAACAAGCTGCTGGGTCTAGCAGTAGTGCATTCTTCATGTCTGGAATACAGCTGAAATGAATTTTCCTGGCTAGGAAGATGTTGTCCTCTCTGCTGCTTGGAACAATGTTGTAGACTGGCCATCTTCCAGCTCCATTTGTCCCATTAGGATTTTAGACCTTTGCCATTTTGGTGTCTTTTACCTATTGAACCCTTCAGCTGCTAATATTTCCCACCACAAACAGGATTACCTTTAACTGCAATTTTATGTTTGTTTTGTATGGCTTTTCCCCACAGACTTTCACATTGCCTTTTCTAACAACCCATCAGCTTTCTCAGAAGTTGTAACCATAGCCAGGCAGCACACCAGCAGTGACAGAGATTGCTGTGGGAGCAGCTTTCCCAAGAGTGATAATCTGTGTGGGATAAAATTGGACAGGTTTATTCTATGGTTAGCCAGGAATGTGTGCTGCTGCTAGAGATAGGTGTTATCCCAGATGGTTTGTGTTGGTGTGGATATACCAATGGCCATGTGACATAACCTGGCCTGCCCTACATCAACCCCTCTGCTCACCCATGGCTTAAGAACAGTATGGTAGGTCCTTTAACAATGTGGTGAGGAAAAGCCTTACTTGCACAGGAAGAAATGTCTCTCTCTGTCTCTGACGTGTTATTCTCAAAGTTCCCTTGCCTTAGAATTTTAACATTTTAGGATTTTTCATAAACTTTAAAAAAAAAATAAAAAATTCTGGATATTGTTGTGATCATCAATTTGGGGGAGAGGGATGTCCAGATCTTGAGGAATCAGTAGGAGCTGGAGGTGAGGTGTTCTGATGATATAGGAAGATTTGTGACCTTAGAGTAGTACATGCTTTAGGGTCCATTTTGGCAATCAAAGTCTGTCAACATCAGACTTCAGCGTTTCAGATACACTGAACTGCTGTATTGAAGAAGCTGATGCACTCAGTTTTTATTGGAAAATAGTAACAAAGCAATTTTTTGGATAATGAAGTCCTGCTAAAATTCAGCTGCCCAACTCTGGTGTACAGTTTAATTCCTGCAATTCATTCATGATGGTTCTTTCGACTCACCTGACTGTTCCTTTTGTGTACAAATAATTTGGTATCATCCCTGCCTGTTGTAACTTATTTCTTCTGTATATCATATAAAGGAGTGTTCTGTCTAAAGAATGTCCTATGAAGTGCAGGATCTCTTAGTGACATGTACTCTACTGTGGCAGCACTATTCTATCCAGAAGTACAGCAGAAACTTAAGAGAAAAATATTTGCCAAGGTTTTACCTACTTCCCTTTTTCACTGCTCAGCACTTAGGAAGATGGTTCAATGAATAACTCTTCCTACATCTTGCTGAGGTCTCCTTGCCATGAAGTGCATGTTGTGTCAGAGCAGGGGGAAGGATATTGTGAAAAATCTGCTGCTTAGTCAGGATGTGGATATAAACCACAGAATGTTTTCCAAATCAAATTTGGATTTGGGGCTTAGCATAAAATGAGGGCACGAAATAACTACATCCTGTGCAGAAAATCCTAATAGAAAAAGTCAAGATTACAGTAATGCATTCTGTGTGGTCTTCGGTGAGTAGAGAACAGCAGAACAGCATGTGGCAGGACTGTCTCACTTGTGTCTTTGCCTCTGCTGCTGTGAAAAGCATTTTCAATATTTGCATAATTTAGAGCATGACATTATGATTTTCAAAGCTTCAAATTGGAGTAAAGCATTTACATAATCTAATTAAATCATGTAAATGTTTTATGATAATATTCAAGTAAGTGCGAAACTTGTTCCACAGATGCATCCCTTTCTTGGGCCATTGGGGAAAGTGAATTTAGGCATGCAGATGTATGTTTCTAGCCCTGCATGCTCTGGGAGGTCAACAGAGTACTTAGTGAATGCTCTGTTCTTAGTATAACCTCCAAAGCCTGCTTCACAGAGCATCATCTTTCCAAGAAGCTGGAAGGTAAGCTGGGACCGGAGGGAAAGGCAGAGCAGATTTAAAAGGCTGCTTGCAACCTCTTATAATTTGAATGAAAGCGATGCTACTGCAGTATGTAATAAATTGCTTCCATTTCAGTGAACATTAAAATAATCCCATGGTGACCCTCTTAGCAGCAGCCCTGCCACATTTGGTATCAGATCTCAGAAAGCATGCATCGTACTTGGATGGGAAGCTACCAGGGGAAGCCCCACAAATCCTCCTGGTGACTGTTGGGTTTGTTTTTGCCTCTGGCTGCACTAACTCACAAAATATTGGAAGCACTTGGCCAGCATCCATGATGAGAGATGCTATTTTGTAGAGAGATTATTTAAATAATATTTTTTATCAGCACACTCTCACTAAGCTGTCTTCCACAGTAGTTCTTAGTGAATCCTGTCTTTGCCAGGGTATACTACTGCAATAAGCAAATGAATTGAATCCCGATTTTCCAAATGTAGCCAAGCTAATGCTAAGCCAGTACTAATGAGATTCTTTTAGCAAATACCTCAGCACTGCTGTGCTAAAATGAATTTGTGTAATTGACAAAAAGGTAGGTTCTTCAATACAAGGCCCCTGTCTGTTCTAAATAAGCTCATTGCCATTGATTTTTATCAGTGCCACACTGATCTGCTCTAACTGGTGACAGAAATGTGTGCGTATATACACTGACACTGTTCTGTGCTCTCACAGTAATTACAATGTTTAGGTTAGGATGGTACCTGTGCCTGGCTGTTGATGAAGCCCCTGTGCTGTTAAAAATACAGAACTGTCTGCAGACACAACGTGGAGCTGGTTTTGTGCCTACACCATGACTGTGTTGAGCCCAGCAGCTCTGATTTTATCTGAAAATGTGGCTGTTGTAAGGGGAGCCTGGATCTAACATAGTGTGAAATCTGGGGACTCTGTTATTTATTGTCAAAGTGCATAACAATATCCAAAGGTTGTAAATTAGTTTGGAGCTCAGCTGTATGGAAAACTCCGAATGTGTGAAAGTCAGTGCTAAACTAGCTGACAGAAAGGTGAAATATATCAGTAGTGAATTAAGTCTTCTGTAATTAGACATAGGAATCTAATTACTTTGCAAATTTTTCATCTAATTTTTAAGGGAGTGAAGCTAGTGTAAATTTAAAATGGAAGCAGAGATGTTCAGCACGTAGTGTTAACTGCCAAGGAGAAAACACGGTCACCTTATTTGCAGCTGCACATGCATCATGTGTAGGAATGCCTGTCATAGCCATAATGATTTAACATCAGGGCAGGCCAATATTTCTTGGTTCTTCCTCTGCAGTGTAGGCAGTTTCCTTTATAGGTGGAATGGGAAGCTGTAGGTGTTTCTGGTGAAAAATGGTAATGCTAGAGAGGTGCCCTTTACTACAAATCCAGCACTATCCGCTTTAGTTCACCTCCCAAATAAGAATTTGCAAAGTCACAGCCTGGGGAATGAAGTCACAGGTGGGTGAAGTTTAAGTTTTGGCATGCTTGGACTCTGTTTATTTGATTACTGAGCTGTTGATTATACAATTTTAAAGCATAATAGGTGACATTGGGGATGTTTAAAGCTGCTGAATTTTGTTTTAAGGTGCCAAGATTATTTCATTGCAGAAAAAAACCTTTTAGTTTAAAACCTGCAGAATTTTGGGCATAGTAGGTATTTTACATTTGGACATGAGAACTCACAGAGCTGTTTAACTCCAAACATTAAGACATTTTCCTTAGAACAACCTTTTATACTTAAGGCATTTTGTAAGATTATGAGTATTAAATGCCACTAAATATCCTGTGTGAATTGCTGCTATTAGTTCCATAATAAAACCCCTTTTAACACTATATTAACAGGGCTATAGTTGAAGCATTTGGGCATTGAACACTTTCTGTGTTCAAAGAGTAAGGACTTGGACAGTCAAGTATAAAATATGAAAGGTCTGACAGTGTTTAGATCAACTCTAAAAGGATAACAAATTGATTTTAAGGAAATCCATGCTAACCCAGCTTCATGGCCCCATCTGGTATCTACTTGCATAGATTCAGTCATTTTGAACGAGTTGCCCTGTTTCTTTTAATTCTCTCTCTTGTTTTCCTCTTAACCTGCTCCAGTCCCCCACTGCAAATAACATTTGCTACTCATATGGATATGGCCCTGTTGCAAGGGAACAAATTTGGGATTTAATTTCCTAGTCTTTGTCCTTAATATTTATGCATAGTCTTGCAAATGAGACCAGCATTTCCACAGGGGAAGAAGAATTCAGCTGAGCCTTACCAAAAAATTATGTATCCAGCTCTAGTGTCTCTGGCTGCATACCTGCATGTTCTTAAGACACTGAAGAAGTCATGTGTAAATACTGAAGGAAGTTGAATATCATGGCAATATCTGACAGCCCTCAAAAATCTCTGAAGGAGAGCATAAATTGGGTTGTATTTAGAAGAATTCTGCGATTCTTAAGCTCTGTTTTTTGGCCAATAACAATTTTTAACCACCAATATTCCAAAATATAAAAAGAACTGACTTGATCACGTTATCTGTATTTGCCTCTGTATGTTTCTCCCAGCATAAGAGAGCCTGATTACAGAGAAAATCTGTCTTGTTAGGTTCATTCAGTACTTTTTCTGAAGGTTTTGGTGTTTGCTAATGCAACCTTAGTGTGTTCACTACAGCTTTTTAGCAAGTTCAGTACTTTTCCTGATCTTTTAAAATGGTTTTATAAATGCTACAGTTACTGTCACTGACAGCGTGCTTAACATTAATGAAACAATGGGCCATAGGCTAAATTTAAAAAAAAACCTCAAGTCTAACATGACTTCTCTCTTGTCCTTGATCAAACTGATTGGCATGTTTTTCTAGTTGGCTGTAATTTAAAATAATAACTGTATATTTTTCTTGTGTCTTGGGAACCCTCTGGATCCCCTTAATCTCAGTGTTCTGAACATAAAATCAGTTTTATCCACTACAGCTACAGTGTCTGTGCACATAACTCAATTAATTTTGTTTACATAGTATCTAACTTTAAAAGTGAGAAAGAATGACCCCTCTTGTAATTATAATGAAACAAAGGCTCAAGATGGTTTAGGTGACTTATTTGAGTAAATTGAAGAGATATCTGTGGATGTGCCTGAAAATCTTTGCCAGAGTCTTGAGGTTCTGTCCAGAAATTATCTTTTTAGGTCATCCTTTTTAGCATTATTGAAACATTGCTTTCTGTTGATATTTATTAATGCCCTCATAATTAAGGGGAACACCTGTTGGTACAGTTTTATGTTAGATAAATGTATAATTGGAAGAGAGTGTTTCGACAGTTACTGTCTAGATCTAACTTTTAAATGCCTGAGTCTGCTCAGGAGCCAAGATCACATCCACAAGAATGTCCTTACCAAAGCACAGTGTCTATTTAGAGATGAAAACAAGCTTTCTTATGTGCACCAGAGCTAGTTGCAGGTCATGGAGCTGTTTGCCATGTTCTACAGTCACAGTCCCATAATTTTTTCTTTCACCCTTGGACAACAAAAAGATCAGCTGAACTGAGCAGAACAGCAGCAGGGCATTTTAAGAATAACACCTCTGTACTGAAATTCAGGATTAAGTAGTTTTCATGGTCTACTTCTTGCAAAGTATAGTGACTTTGTATAGTTACTGCTCCATTATGATAGCATGTGATCCTAAGTGTTGGGAAGGGAGTTTAATTTAAAAAAAAAAAAAAATTAAACCCCCCCACACCTTCAATGCATCTGGTAATGGAAAAAAATTAATTTTGTTTAATTTTTAATCAGACAGTCTGAGACAACCACTGAGCACTACTTGATAATTAGAATACTAATGAAGTGCACACTGGGTTAGTCTGTTTTTAAAGGACAGGAAACAATGCACTCAAAGTTGAGGGATTCTATTTCATTCCAGTCAACTCTTCACATATTTACCTTCTTACTCTGTAAGAATTCAGGAAATGTTTGCCTTGTTTTCTTCTTTAAAAATCCCACCCCATGGTTAATTATTTTTCAAGCACAGAAAGTGATAAGTGATTTTCTTGTAAAACATTAATCTTCACTGTTTGAGGCACCTTCTTCGATACCTTAAATGTTTTCTTTTTGTTTGTTTGTTTGTTTTTATTCTTCCTCTAATATATTTGCTTCTGTCTACCATTCTGCAACTTTTTGAAGTCTTTGGTTTTCATGCTTTCTATAAATTAGATGTTGCAAGTATTTTTTGGTAGTGTGCAATTTCACAAAAGATAGTCTGGTGCGGGAAGAAATAAATTGCCCAAGCCTAAAGTGTTTATTTCTTATAAAATTTATAAACAGCTATCTATAGCAAGGTTGAATATAGTAGACAATGCTTAATGAATTCAAATGAGTTCTGAGTCATAAATTAAGTAGCCTAACCATCCATAGTAGCCATGTCATTCTGGCCTCACTGTGAAATGGATATTTCATTGCCCCTGCATGTCACATTGTCAAGCAGAACCATATAATTATACCCTGGCTGAAATGAAGGATTTGCAGTAGCTTACAGTAGGCCCCCTCTGTCAGTTCTAGCTTTAAAAGTTTGCAGAGGCTGTAGGTGACTTATCAGGATATAATCCTTTTGGTGTCATCCTTTCATGCTGAAATCTGAACTCCAGTGCTTCCCGTGGCCTTGAGCCAGGGTTCAGCTCTTGGCATGTTTAGTGTTTGAGCCTGGGGCAGATGTTTGCCAGACTTGCTGCATCTCCCCTGTTGACAGAGGAGAGTTGAGGAGATGCCATTAGTGCTAAGAGGAGGGAGACCAGTGTTTCCCAAAGTACAGCCATTGGCCTTCCAGCAGGGAGCAGAGCAAAAAGGGATCTTGGTTCTCTTTTCAATTAACTCTTTCTTCTCCTGTCCTTGCCCCACAGCAGGGGCTGTCAGTAACCAGCACCTCAGGACTGGGAGGCAAAACTCAGCTCCCTGCTGAGCTCTGCAGGTCCCTATTTTACCCCATTCCTTGCTGGTTACTCTCTGCCCTGTATTTGCAGTATCAGTTTCTTCCCTTTCCAGCTGATTCTATTCCAGATCTGATTATTGCTGTGGGAGGCAGAGCCAAGTCTACACTAGGGAGTACCATTTCCCAGTCTGTTTCATCCCACTAGGGATGGAGATACATTTAACATGGGACATGTTAGTATCTTCATGAGTTATTCAATGACTATTGAGGAAGAAACATGCTTGAAGTTCTAATGACATGAATAAGGATTTGTTGCAATGCTTAGCAAAGAAATTGAAACCCAAATCATCCAGGCCAAACTGGGATATACCAAGCCAACAGCTGGTGATCTTTTAGGAAAGGTTTGTGCACTAGTTGTGAATTGGCTTATGGGACAATGAATAGGGAAGTTTTCAAATTAAGAAAGGGCTGCTTAATTTTTTTCTTTTTCACATTGTATCACTGTTGTCTCTACTTTGCAAAAAGAGCATGTGGGAAAGTTCTGCTCCATATCATCATTCTCATGTTTTTTCCATAATACTGTGCTGAACTAAAAAATTCTAATAAATGAAAAGAAGAATTTTGATTCTTTTTTTCACCCAGGTTTTCTGTAAAACATAAAATGTAGAGCTTTCAAAATTGAATGGAAGAGTTGAAATCAAACATCAAAACTGGATCTGTTAAAACAACACAGGTCAATTTGTATCATACCAGTATGTAAAAATAATCTGGCTTATATTTTTCTGCATTTTTTCTGTTTTAAAAATACAACCTTTGTAAAAGGACTTATAATGTCTTTTTTATGCATTCCTGATGTCAAGGGGTTGATTTGTTAGGATTTCTCCTTGTGTAATTCCCAGTTCTCAGGGCTATAATTGGTTTTACAGTTTCTTTGAAATGCACAAAATAGTCTGTTATTGTGGACTGGGAGAATTAGTAGGGAGTACTTTTGCTGTAGATAGTGGTTTTATATTTAAAGAGAAGATGCATTTTTAACTGTTGGTTTGATGTGGAATCCAGGATGTGTGGTAAAACATGCATCAGTGAAACCCTTTTCCTTGGGGTGGCCATAAAAGCCTTCTTTCTTTGATTTGATAAATAATGTTACCATTGTTTTTTCATATTCTTTATTTTTTTTCCCCCAGATGACATTACTTCAGCAATAGGAGACTGCCTGAGCAGTTACTCTATGGTAACAGAATTATTGTGCAACTAGGTAAGTTCTTGTGCAATGGGGAATAGCTGTAGTTTCATACACTAAACAATTCTTGTATATACTAAACAGTTAAAAGAAAAAAAAAAAAACAATTAATGTATGAAAGACAGAATATGTCACCATCTTTTGGAATTTAGAAACCCTTGGCTCACATTGAAAATAAAGCTCTACCCCACTTAAATTGCCAGCACAGGTAAATTAAGACCACTGTATTCAAAGAAGTGTTTAATATCTAAGACAAAGTATTAATTTAAATGTGTAAATTAACAACCTTTCTAAGATATTGTTGGGGATGTGAATAATCACATGTTGAAGGTGCAGTGTAAAGAGTAGAGAAAAAGTTCTGAGGAGAATCTGAGTTGTTTAATTGAAGCATTAGTTTTAAACAGGAAGCAAGGCACTGGTTGTCTTTCACAATTCTTCATTACTGCATTCAGATCTCTTAGCAAGCAGTAAGTTTTGCTAAAGACTATAGCTTTTCATAGGAAGATCTGTATCTGAAGTGTTCATCAGAAGATACTGGGGAGCAGAATGAAGCCCCTCTAATGCAGGGGGAAATGGGCAGTGACCTGCTACATCACTTTGATACTCACAGGGCTATGAGGCTGGATGGGATCCAGCCAGGGGTACTGAGGGAGGTCAGAGGTGCTCACTGAGCCACTTACCATCATTTATCATCAGCCCTGGTTACTGGAGAGGTCCCAGGTGCCTGGAAGATGCAAATGTGATGCCCTGCTACAAGGAGGCAGGAGGAGGATCTGGGGAATTAGAGGCTGTGAGACTGAACTTGTCCATCCTGAAGGCTTCCTCCAACCTTAATAATTCTATGATTCTATAAACCCATTATCTGTTGTTAAAATCATGTTGGCATCTTTTGCTTAGAAAAAATTCTGTGTTATTTAAAAGAACAAGCTTAAGTGTATCATATCCATACATGAAAGGAAAGGTTTCTCTAGAAGTCCCAAGCAGACATTGACTGAGATATGACTGATTTTATCAAAGAGAAAATGAACAAAATGAGAACGAGACTTTTTTATATCCCAGGTCTCTCTAATACCCACTTCAGGCATCACTCAGGTTATCTTCTAAACTGAATAAAGAAACTTGCTCTACTAACCAGAGTAGCCCAATGCACTCAAAAGCTCATTAAAATTCATCCAGGTAAGAAAGGGAAAGAAATTATAAGTAGACATAAATATGACATCAATAATATTAGCATAATATCACTTCTCCTAATCACATCTCCAGTGTGATGTTGAGTAAAGTTACAGACAGTAGTTGGAACACTGAACCAATATTCTTTGGATGTTTTGTTGGCTTAAGTTACTTGGCTTACTCCACAGCTAAGTTTTAACATGCAGATTAGGAATAACTGTTCTAGGAGAATGATCAATGTATAAATAACTAACATCTCAAAAATTCACTTAGATGTCTCTGTCCTGAGCAAATAAGAACTTCTGTCTAGATGTAAAAAAACAGATTAGCAAACTCAAAAGATCCACCTGTTTTTGAGAGGAACTGTTGGAAAATAATCAAGGGTAGTTCTTTGTTATTTGGGAAAATGAGCCAGGTTCTTTCATTGGGTAGAGTGAAACTGCAAGTTTTGGGCAAGTTGAACATGATTTTGATGCAATCAAGTCTTGCATCCACAGACAGATGCACAGAAATGTAGCCACTACACTTCCAATGGCTGAGGCCACTGTTAATGGGTGCCAAGCACAGGCAAGCACGATCTGTTTCCAGGAAAAGAAGTGCAGTAATTGGAAACAATTAAGAGAGCATACACTGAATACAAAATAAGTTGAATAGTTAGACTCCTTCTGCTGTTAGATCAGTTTAATATTGCTGTGAGACCTGGAGAGAGCCTGTTCAGCTTAATAAAATTCTCTTTGAGTGCTTGGGAGTTAGTGCTACATCACTTGACATCTTTAGTTCACTTCTTCCTTCTGACTCTAAATGCAGTCAGGAGGAAATATGGGGAAATTTGGAAGCTAGCTTCTTTCCTGTTACCCCAATGTAGATAAATAATATCTTTCTCTTATGGCCCTGTTTTTCACGAGGCACAGGATGAGTGAGGAGCTGAGGCTACTTCTGTCCTGTGATCAGAATCCTATAAACTCACTGAATTTAAAGAAACCCATTTCTTGGCCTCAGAGGGAAGCTCAGAGAAGACCTCAGTTAAGTGCAGTGTTAGCAATTTCAAGTAACAGCATTTAAGTAAAAAAATAGATTCAAATAGGAGATAGGGATTTAAAATAAAATCTTGAGTTCTGTAAATAAACATGCATGTAAAAGTTAATGTGTAAAAGCTGTATAGTTACATTTTTGGAATTACTCAACACTTTGGACTACACTGCTTGATCAAAAAAGCTTCATACAGCACCATCTCTAGACTTGTTCCTCTTGTTTGTTATGATTTTAGGTTTACACTTTAGCTCAATAGGTAATTTTTTTTTCCATTTTCAATTGTGCCGGACTTTTATAACTATGGGAAAGAGCTGGACTTTTTCTAATGTATATTATTCTTTCATTACCATTCTGGTAGCAATTATTTGTCAATTTTACTCTGAAAAATGACTAGGAGAAATAATTTCCGGGTTATTTATTAACTGTTTATAAACCATTCTATAATTACATATCTATGTTATTCCTAACACATCTGTATCAAAGACTGATTTCCATATTACTGTCTAAGGATAATTTGCAGTATGATGTCATAGCCTGTTGGATGAGGTTTTTGGTTTGGTTGATTGGGGTTTGTTTTGTTTTGGTTTGGTTTGGTTTGGTTTGGTTTGGTTTGTTAAGTTGTTTGGTTATTTGGTGGAGAGAATAACAGAATTGGTGACGTTGGAAGGGAGCACAGTGGCCCATCTGTCCAACCTCCCTGCTCAAGCAGGGTCATCCTAGACCACGTGGCACAGGATTGCAACCAAATGATTCTTGAATTTCTCCAGTGAGGGAGGAGCTCCACAGCCTTTCTGGACAATCTGTTCCAGTGCTCAGTCACCCAGAGTAAAGAATTTCTTCATTGTATTCAGGTGAAACTTCCTGTGCATCAGTTTCTGCCCACTGCCTCTTGTCCTATGGCTTGACACCATCCTCCTGACACCCTCCCTTCAGTGAAACTGTATCTGAATATGTTTCAGGATTGTCAATAATGCATAACATTCACTGAAGCCAACAGTTACAGTGAATGAAAAGCTTTTGGTGTCCAAAGACATGTTATAGCCACTTCTCTATTTAAATAAGCTGAATAAGTGATTTCATAATTGTGACTTTGACAAGAGATTATATAATTTTGCCTTTGACAAGAGATTTTATTATAATAATAATTTTATATATGTCTTAGGCTATGGGGGAAAAAAACCAGTTGTCCTCTTTTGTAAATCAAAATAGAGAATTACCCAAGAAAATTCAGTTGTCACCAGCAAAATATAAGGCAAAAAAACTTGGTGTCTAATGATGTAGTTTTCAGAAGGAGGCTTGCTACTGAGATTATTCATGGGAGGGAAAAGCAGTGTGAGAATAAGTGTGTGTTTGTGACAGGGCACATACTAGTCTGATACATTATAAGCAACATAAGCAATTATAAGTAATAGCAATTCTTTTACCTTAGGATTCTTCTGCTCTTCAGCAGATGCTTTTGGTGGTGAGTGAATAATTGAGTGTAATTGTTTTGAGAATCCTTGTCTGGAGACTTCACCTGTCATGTCTTCTCTATAATTCATTTTCCATCTTCCTTTCTATTACTATCTTGCATTATTTTGAACTGCCATGCTATTGTTTGCTTGTGATGTACTCAACATGGGTACCACAGTGCAGAATATATATATATATATATTTATATATACACACACCACAAGTTTAATTTGATATGTATCACAAATTTTCTGAGACAGAAGTCTTGAATCTTAACAAGGAATGGTACTGTGTCTCCCTGATACTTGGAAATTATTTCTTAACAATTTTAATGAAGTAGGGAAGCTTTGCTGGAGGATCTCATCATTGCCTCTAAGTTCCTTTGGCTTTGATACATTTCAAGGATTGAAGTTAGCAGTTTTTCTATTGAGTCTGTTCAGTTCTTATTTTGTGTTTTCATTTGTAAAGGGAATAAAGCACCTATATATTTATAAGCTACATCACCATGGCCTTCAGCAAACATTGCAGTTGATTAAAACATTGGTCAGAGCAGGTCTATCTGATTGCATCAGCATCCAGAGGTTATAAACCTCAGCTTATTAGGGCTGTGTTAGTGATGTGATTAATGATATAATACTTCTTCCTTCCAGTTTTGCTCTGGAGGTTGACTTCTATAGCAACAGGTCAGGGAAAATTCTGGGGTAAAGTCTATTAATGATCCCATTTTATGGCTGGAAACTTTGGATCATGTTAACAGTTAGAACCAAACCCTTACTAGAAAACGTATTATTAGAAAGGGAAAAATGGATGGGGGGTAAATTTAATTCTGCTAAAAGATCAAAACTAAAATGTGTCTCCTGATTTGTTTCTTTTTTTAGTGTGGGTTTTTTTTTCCCCTACTTTTGCTTTCAAAGATGCCACCAATGTTTTCTCATGTTTAGGACTACCATATCCATAAACTCATTTAGAACAAGAAATGTTGCATCGGTGTCTGTTGTAAAATAAATTGTGTTTATACAAAGGAAATTTAGATATTTAATAGGATGTCCTTAAGAGAGGAAATAGTTGTTTATTGTTCTGGAAAACTGCCTTGGAAAAGACTTGGAGAAGCCATCCTTGTGCCCCATGCAGAATCAGATTTTCCTGAACAGATCTATTTTGTAGATCATCAATGATGGAAAACCCATAGCTACCCTTGACAATCTATTCAAGTATTTCATTATTAGTCTCAATTGAATCATTTTCCTAAAATTTATGCTGGATCTTTCTGGTTGGTATTTGAGCCCACTATTGCTTGTTCTGTCCATCACTAGTATGGAGAACAGATTCTTTTCTTCTTGCTTTTTTCTGTGTTGTGCCTTAGGTTTTCTACCTCTGATAGTTCTTGTTGATCTTCTTTTCAACTTCTCCTGTTTGTGCATTTTTTAAAATATCTAAAATCAATGTGCAGTGTTATGGTTATGATTCAGAGATCAGAAATAGCCCCCAGGTGTAACCCCCCACTTCTTTTAGTTAGTAACAGAACTTTTACTAACTAGCTTATTTTTATCTTATCTTGAGTAAGCATTGTTTCTTCAGCTTGTTAAAATCTGTTTGACTCTTTCACCAACATATGTCCTTTAACATATTTCCAATCCCTACTATTGTCAAGAATGTTCTCTTCTCTCATCTAGATTGTTAAGAGAAATGCTGAAAAAAGACCCTGGACAGACCCTCTGAAGCACATACAATTCATCTTTCTATTTGACAGTGAAACATTGGTCCTTTGTGGGTACAGTTATCTAATTTCTGTTTTCAGATTTCATTGTGACTTACTGAAGTCAAGATGAATGACAATCACTCCTCTTCTTCTAAAAAGGCCTTTTAGCCACAACACAGGAAGAAATTGGATTGTTTTGTCAGTTTGTTCTTAACAAATTCATATTGATTGTCACTTACGTCTGTGTTATGATATAGCTGAACACAATCGCTTCATCCAGAAATGTTCTTGAATATGAGGTTCAGTTTGACTTTTCTGTGATTTCTCAGCTCCTCTTTCCTGCTGTTCTAAGCATGGACATGAGGCATCACAGAACTGCTATCAGTCCTCATGTCAGTTCAAGTATTTTTTAATATGTCTTCACTGATATTTGTCAGGTTAATTAAATTTGAAAAATGTGATTAATAATCTGTGTTCTCATTTGAGCTCTGACTGTTGCTGCTGTTAATTCAGCTTGACACCCATAGATCTCATTCATATAGACTAATGCAAGAAGAGCTCTCTGGCTCTCTCTGCATCATCTCTGCATCTTCTCTGCATTCTCTCTGAGCTGTTGGCTAATGTAGTCATTCTAGTTGTAGACCCCAATTTATTTGTTCACAGCTTACTGCCTAAATACTTTGTGTTTAATATTTTGCATAATTCTTGTGGTTGCTGGAAAATGGAATTTCTGGAGAAGGGTATTGGTCCTTTCCAAAGAGCATGCTTAGAAGGGATATGTTTCTTGAAGGTAGACTGTGGTGTCTTGGTTTTGAAACAGGTCAAATGAGGAGAGAGAAGCTTGGGACACAGGCAGGTGATAGGCACAGGGGTCAGAAGGAGGCTGGAGTATTCATACACCTAGGAAGGGCCAAGTGGCTGCTGGATTAAAACAAGACTGAAGAGGAAAAATATAAAGATGTGGCAGGGAGAAAGTGACTTAATTTTCAAAGCTTTTTTGTATCTGTCTTATTTGAACAGTCTGAAACTTTCATCTTAAAAAAAAATACACTATTCTACTTCATGTTTAGGTATTGCAAGATCTTTGGTGTTTTGGAGCACTCACTTTAAGGGCAGGCTATTGGCAGATTGGCTTCAGAAGTTTGCCTGACCTGATCTCTGCTTAGCTGTGATCATAGGGTTCCTTTGTTTCTTATTGTCATGTTCTGTGTCTTGACCTCTTTGCTTGTGCTCCAGCTGTTTGTGCCATTCTTTTATGCTCTTCTTTAGTCATCTGACCTAGTTAGTAAGCTCCTTTCCTGTGTTTGAGGTCAATGAGGAAGTCATGATCTAGCAAGGCTAGTCTCTTACAATGCTTCTGTCCTTTTACATGGAAATGTGCAGTATTTTTGTCCTTGGTTACTAGTTCTCTCCCATGCTGTCAACTCTATTTACTTTTTTTTGTGCATTGGGAATGGCATTAATGCCCGATTTCAAGAATGAAAGGTCAGATATGTCCATTGGGTACACTTCCAGCTTTCTGTAGGATAGAGTGCTTGCTCTTAAACTCATGGCTTCTGGTTGTAACATTGCCTGGCTTTCACATAATAGTAGCATCCAGCTTCTTCCCTGTCAGTTGTTGGGTTAATCTTTATGGCTGGGTGCTGTTCTGTATAGCTGTTCAAGTGATTTGTTGTAGTGGCTTGTGTGTATCATCCTCATCACAGATATATCTCTGACTTATTTTTCAGCTCTCCTTGCTTTTTACCAACAGGTATCATCGAATCAAACACCTCCTTCACAGCCTTTACTGGAGCACAAATGTAGAAGTCTCTTCTTTCAAGTACAGCTCACAACTATGGGCAAGATATTGATATTGCTTCCTGAGCATGGCTCACAGCTGCAGGTAGATACAGAACAGAGTGGTCACTGCTCCTCTGTGTATTATAAAATTTAATTACTTCTCCTTATATGTCCTTTAGGCATTCTTCCATTATTTGTTCAAACACATCACAGTATGAAAGCTACTAACTTATTAGTTATTAGTACTTATTAGTTGCAAACTGATGAATTTCCCATGTTTTTCTCCTCCACACATGTAGTGAGGTATCCTGAACTCTACCTGTGTGCATTTTCAAGAAGAATTTGGAAAAGAAGATCTGACTGTATCAGTGAAGAAGAATATAGAAGACTTTCACTTAAAATGATGTATAATTGGCCTATTATTTTCTAAATGTTCATATATGATCTTGGAGGTGAACTTCTAAGCACAAAATAATGTATTTAGACCTACAAGTTGATTATGTGATAAGGAACTTTATCTTAATTACTACAAGACACTCAAACAACACTTAAAGGACTTTTACTGTGCAAACTGTTTTCTTTTTGAAAATACTTTGGCTTCACTGTTGTGATGAATATTATTTGGTAAATTACCAGGAATTTAGAGAGTACTCAAGGTAATCTGAAACAAATTTAGAAAAATAAGATAAAATATTCTACTGCTGTGATTTAATTTCCTGTAATATATTTATTTTAGAAATGTAAGTCATTTCAGGAGGATATTGAAGCAGGGGTCAGAAGTATATTACTTTTTTGTGGGAATACTGGGAGCATTTGCACTGGATAAATTCTTTTTCTGTATCCAGACACAAACAACTAAAATGTATATTTATAAGGTATAGATTTCGTCTGAATAGCTAATGCTAGGTCATGTCCAGAACAAAATATTTAATTAGATGAACATAATTTGTTGTCTGGAATGATAGTCTGTATATTTTGTTTGATTTTTCCATGTGTAGAGGAATGTGTAGAGGAATCAGAAACGATAGGTTTTATCCCAATGTAAAATTTTACACAAATTTTTCTGGCTGCTCTTTTTCCTTTTATAAAACATAGCAGTTCATGTGAAATCCAAAGAAGGAAATTAGAAGAGGTGAACAGAAGTCAGAAAAATTGAACATTTTCCTGGTAAAATTTTATGTGGCCATGAAAATGATGGATTTCATGATTTTTTTTTGCAGTGTAGTAACACTACTAATTGTAGTTTACCATCAGTGTTGAGCTAGGATTTTGAATTTAGCCCGTGGCAGTATAACAAGAACTTATGCCAACTTGCTGAGCTGTGCAGCTGATGAAAATCTCCACTCTAAGAAGAGCCTTTAAAATGTGTGAATGCAGAACTCCAGCTCTGTTGATCTTTAAAAAATATTGGAGCAGTTTCTACTCTGATGTGTGCCAGTATAAAACTCAAATTATTTCATTGATGACTGTTGAACAGTTTTCATCAATGCACTTGAAATAGTGGGTTTTTTTCCATTTAAATGGGCCTGGATTTGTGGGCAGGGAGGGGCTAAGAAAGTTAAAATGTCCTTTTAGCATCAGGCAGCCTTTTACCTTGGGGCTAGATCTGTCCCTGTGTGGCAGTAATGCATGTAGTAAGACTGTAGTAAAGCAGATCCCACCAAAATAAGAGGGTCATTGTTTATGTTGGTAGATGCAGAGATTTGTGCAACACCTACACTGCCTTTGTTGTTTTTTTAAAAGCACAAAAGTTAATTAAGAAACAAAACTAACTAATTTGTTTTTTCTTGAAGCTTCAACCTATAATTTGCTTAGGAACATTTTCAAAGTCCATTCTAAGCCACTGTAATTCAGTTTTCCATTAAATTGTTGAGATAAAACTGTTCAGTGGTAATATAATTGATAAACATAATGCACCTAGCATATCTCTGATGTAATTCTTCTGAGGAAAGCTGAAATTAGGTAAAACAAGAACTAATAGTCTGAGGAGATATTAAAGGTGCACTTGGAGTTGCCTCTATCAATATCTTTGGTGAATTTAACCCTGAAAATTATTTTCAGGGCAGATAAGAAAGATGTGCATGTTGTAGCTCTGAATAGTTTGGCTTTGTAATGTACTCACAGTTAACATTTCACAAGTAAAACCCACAGCAGCCATGTTTCTTCCTTTTACCTCTAAATAACAACTAGTTACAGATCTTGGGTGGGGTTTATGTTTGTCTGCCATCTTCAGAGCAGTGTAAAGGAGAGGGATGGAGGCCCTTATTCCAGTGAGTAGTTACTGGTTTCTCCCTGGTCAGTAACTTATGGGATTTCTGTTGAGTTCTGTCTGTCTCAAATCCAGATTTCTGGACTGAAGTAGTTTTCTCTTCCTTCTGTAGTCATCATAGAGGAAGGGCCAGCTGGACAGGGCAAGTCATCCCACCTATCTTAGGCTGATGAATTGCCCTGTGAAAGTACTTACTCGTAGAGGAAATTTAGGCAATGATCTCAACCTACTAAAAAGGGATGAAAATATTCTTAATAGGATTGTTAGTAATCAAGTAATAGTCCCATCTGCCTATATGCATTGTTCCCAGTATTGCTATGCCTATTTCTCATAAATTATTTTAAATGTCACCTGACTCTGGATCAAAGCAGCACTTTGATAAGACTTAAGTATTGTAACTAGAATGACTTTTCTGTTTGGAGGCCTCAATCTTTGGTACCTGTAATTATATGTTCCCCAGAAGGAAGCTCTAGAGATCATCTAGCTTAACCTGCCCAGAGCAGATCTGACTTTGAAGGCAGAAGAAATTGTTTAGGTCCAGTGGATTGTTTAGGTCCAGTAGAACATCTCTAAAATGAGCCAGAAAATTGTCATGTGGGGGATGTACTAGTCAGCAATCCCAATCTTCATTATTTCCTCATCGTTTTTTCTTCCCATCCACAGTAAATCAGCTTCTTCAGAATTCCCCTTTTGGAATCACTATTGCTGATTGCAAACTCCCAAAGGATGTGATTCCAGTAGCCTAATCAGGTGCTACACCCTTGGAGTATCACATAGCAGTTTTTGAGGGATGCCTTCCAAAGACACTGCCAGCCAAGTATGTTTTGCTTTGTTGTGAAAGAATGCTTTTCATTGTTTTTAATTTCATTTTGGATTTAAACAGTTCTGTAGAATCTGTAAAGATGCAGAGCATGTTTTCTCTGGTTTCTGTTTCCAAAGAATGCTTTTATCTTGGAGATCAATGGCAGGCATTTGGATAAAGCCAAAAGCAATACTTTATATGTGTCCATTAGATATGACAGATAGCAAATGACAGAGAGTTTATATTTTAAATGTATTCCTTCAAACTATGTTATGTTAGTCTTTAAAAGGCAATGCTTTAGGTTCAGATACACAGGTGTATATACAAATATGCTTTCTACAAAGCTGAGAAAGTACACAGAACCATTCATTTGCCATCTCCAGGTGAAAGTCAAAGGCTGTTTCTTGCTATGCAGTCTTAATGTGGGTATGCAGTCTTACTTGTGGGTATGTCAGTGGCATTCCATGGCTTACCTTGCAATTTTGGCAAACGTGGTTCAATGAGACTTTTTGTATTAATTTCAGTCAATTCCAAACCCAGACATTAGGTTTTTTATAGTAGAATTCCTGACTTTTATTCTGTTTTTGAGAACTGTTGATTCTCAAGCACTACAGACTCTTCTAAGAGTCCTGAGAACTTTTTGTTTCTCAGGATTAAATTTTAGAAAGTTGTCTACTGTGATGATTTTTTCCCCCTGGATATTAAGGCTACTCTATTCTGCCTCTGCTGTGGAACATTATCAATTGCTTTCATATGACTTGTGTTTCCCACTGAGTTGCAGATACTTTGGATTTAAGAACAGCCCTGTAGAGATGAAGCTTTCCTAAGAATTTTCATTTCTATTAAAGCTTTCAATGTTAATATTTTTAGGAAGGCTTTTCAACTCCTGTTACAGAAGGTATGCTTTCCTAAGTAGATGAGGCATGTTACCTCTCTGTGGGAATTCTTCTCGTGTCATAGCCAAAAACTGGCAGTTAAAAAATCTTCAATTTGGACTCTATTACTTTAGGCAGAACCTTTTAGTGTAAAAACCCAGATGTTTTAATGCATTAAAAAAAAAGACACTCTGTTGCATACACCTCGCCAAGTCAATTATTGGGTAAAATGTTTGTGGTGAAGCAGCAGTTAATGGAAGAGTGGCAGATGTCAGACTCAGAAGTGTCTATTTCACTATGGTGCTCCATGGTCTGTTGTGACAGCTAAATGAAGCAGCTCAACAGCTGTCAGCATGTTAATGTTTTGGATCAAATAAACACGCTTGGAAGAACTTTCCTCTGATTTTTAAGACTTAATGACTTTGAAGGCAGCCGTGCTTCTTTGCAGATGAAGTTTGAAGTGTTTTGTAAGTGAGGCCAGATGCAATGAGGAATATCATTGGACTGCAGGCTAGACTAGTGTATTTTGATTTCATTGGAGCTGTGTAACTGAACTACAGTGGGGCTTACAAATTCCTACTCAGTCTAAACGTCAGAATTAAATCAAGGTTGCAGTGAAGTAGTTTTCTTCCTTTGCTTTACTAACCATGGAGAAACCATAGAGAAATAAGCAAAAGGCAAGCTTTTAATTTTTGAAGAGTGTGGAGACAAAGCAATCAAAAAAGCTGGACACATATAAACAAAAATCTGATATAACATCTGTCCATTTCAGTCAAATACAATGCAGAAGGCTCAAGGATGAATGTATGATCATTTAAATATATTTGTTTGGAGTTTTTGTAGTGGTTGCTTTGTAACATAGTCAGCTGATTCTCCAAAAGCTTCTGTTGTGCCTGAGGGTTTTGTTGATTGCCTTTCTGACCTCAATTGTTTTGGAGTTGCAGTGTGTGATAGAGGAGTAATATATGGACAGATTCTGCTGCGTGTAGCTGGCCTGTTCTTTTTCATTTCAAGATTTGTTTTTGAGTAGCTTATCCATTTCACATCTGTTATTGTTATTACAAAAAAATACAGCTGGTGGGATTCTCTTTGCCATGATACTTTTCATGGTTGACTGTCAGACTAGGTAGGGGCATATCTTTCAGCACCAA
Organism: Oenanthe melanoleuca; assembly: GCF_029582105.1. Lineage (NCBI taxonomy): Eukaryota > Metazoa > Chordata > Aves > Passeriformes > Muscicapidae > Oenanthe > Oenanthe melanoleuca. The sequence continues at coordinate 17,039,602 of NC_079336.1, forward strand.
GGTTGCTGAAGAACTATGATGATGATTGATTGACCATTGACTTATTCTCTTTATCTTGAGTTCTGCTGCTTTTTTTTTCTTCAGGTGTCTGCTTCTGACTGTGGTTGACTGGCTTGTGTAACAAAACAAGAAAACCAAAGTTCTAGATTATTCATCAAGTCTTGAAGGAATGAGTAAAGATTTAGCATCATCAGAGTGTCTTAAAAATTAGAAAGAATCATTTGTGATGATTGCATCTGAGGTAACCACAAGGATGCTACATCTTTAACTGTCTGTATGGATGGAGCAACAATCACTTATTTCCTGACACTCCCTGCCATTCCCAGAATCTAACTTTCAAAGACTGCAAGCATGAGCAATTATTGAATATCATATCTTTCTGCTCTGTCATTTCTCCACCAAGTGAGAGAGGAAGCTTAGTGAGCTCACTTAAGGAATGCACCAGGGCTATGGAACATGACAGAAGGGGTTTGCCTGGGAGCTCTACAAAAAAATAATTTTTTCTCCATTAACTCTGGGAGCTTTATTATATAGCTTTCATAAAGAAAAGTGAAGCTAGCAACAGCAAGATACTACCTCTTCACTCTTCTAATATATACTTTTTTTAATGCTAGTGTGTGTATGAAAAGCAATTATTAATGACCATTGTAAAGATAAATATTAAAAACACTTGTACAAAGTAAATGAAAGTGAAGTGTAATGCTATTGAAAAATGAGGGCTGCTGAAACATAAGCATGGAAATTTGCAGACTTTCATTGCTTGGGTTTTGCATTTGGTCACTTTTTTGTTTCCGGAATCTTGGGGTTTAAATTTTGTGGCAGTCACCCCACATGAAGGTGGGTCTTAATAGCCATTGCTTCAGAGCCCTGTGGCAATGGGTCTGGCAGATTTATTATTAAGTCTTCTGCAGGGGAAAGGTCTTTGCATTTCTCTATATTCATTTCTTTTCTTTCTGGAATTATTGTAGTACTCTTCAGTTAGCAGCCAGGCCACCACGCCTAGGTGAGCTTCTAGTGTACCTTTCTCTTCTCTGCTGTATCTCAGGCCACAGGTACCCCTTCCAGTTCTCACAAATCTGTCCTTTCTTCTTTGGTTTTAACAGTGTGGCTGTGGTATTTTGGTGTGGATTTTATGACATTATTACATTATCTTGGTGTGCAGCTTGGATTGTGAATTTTATTACATTGTCTTAGCAAGCTTGGACATAGCCGTAAGTGTGATTGTAAGATATCTGAAAATCAGATCCTGAATTCATGGGTATGACTGTCAAATTCTGAACCAGTTTTTATGCCATAGTAGAGTATATATCATTAGGTGGTTTTGGTTTTGGAGCAGCTCTAATCACAGTAATTTTTTACTAACTCCTCTTTCATGCTCACCCTCAAATTCTCATATAAGAGCCTTAGCACATAGAAATTATAATTTCCTTTTTGAAACCTCTAAAAATTTACAGCTGCTTTTTTCAACTCAAATATGAAGTTTTTTCCCTAGAAAATATTTTGTAACCTTTACTTTTCACCCATATGACAAATGAGTTTTAATACTGTTTTTGTAGGGATTGAATCTCTTTCTGGCTTTGATTTCTAAGTTGAAATTGGGTAAATAAAATAAGTTCAATTTCCATGTCAATAGAAATCAAGGAGGGTTATAAAGTAAGATTCTGCATGTGTAGCTTTGCAACAATAGAATAAAAAGTGGAATAATGAATTGTATTTGTATCTAATTACATAAATAATGCATTTGTGTAATTGTCTAGTAGGGGTGTGCTAATGAATAAATTACTTTAAATTGCAGGTTACTTGATTGTTTCAGAAACATAATTGATTGTAATCAAGAATCAATTAAATGCTGGTAGTAATTGTATTTATCAATTTTAATATATTATTATAGTTTAGAAACATTTTCCAAAAAGGAAGTATTAAAGGACTATATTGGTGTTATGTGTTCATACCACTGGGTTGATGGGGTGGTGCTTGCTATAACAGTGCACTACAAAAAAAGAAATGTGTATTTTCTTCTCATCTTTGTTTCTGATCCCTTCTGATCTGTGAGGATAAACAAGGGCTTAGACTTGCTCAGTATTCATGACTCTTAGCTTGCTGTGTGAAGTGGGCTTTTATAGAACTGAGTGCTCCCATGTGAGACTCCTTTAGTGGGGTGATGCTTTGCAGACCTGCCCAGATGAGAGTAGTGCTCTGCACAGCAGGGTGCTGATGCTCAGGGAATCCAGACCTGCCTGCCTTCCCCAGGTGCCCTCTGAGCTGTCTGCCCTAGATAAGCTTTCTTCTCTGGACTATTTTTGGATTGTAGTGTGTCCTGTGGAACTGTTAGCTTTTCCTTTCGACTAGTTTGGTATTCTTTTTGTAAATAAAACTTTATCTAGTGGTTTCAGTTTGAAGGATCTTTATGTACATGATGTGCACAGAAAAGGCATTAGGTCTGCCTTCCCATGGCTCTGCAGGTTTTACAAATACGAAAGACAAACAATAAAATTAAGTCAATATGACTCTAAATAGAATGTGACCCAACCAGGTAAATGAAGAGGGCTCTGTTTTAACATAGACCTCGTTTTGCTGTCACATGCAAATGCTTTGTTAATGCTGAGCCATTTTGGCCTTTGCAGGTCCCACTGTAGGTGGGAGGGTGGATTGTCCATTAACTGCATAAAGTACAGACCATATGTGCAATTCCTTTTTCCATGGGTTTGCAGGTCCTAACCAACACACTTGACCAGATTGTGTGCCATGGGAAAGCTGAAATCTGCACTAAGGAGTAGGTAAAGCACAGAGCTCCCTGCTAAGGGAAGCTGTCTAAGGACCTGTGATTCTACTGCAGTCCCAGGAGAAGCAGCACTTCTTTGACAAGCGTGCAAAACACGTAGATAGTAAATATAGAGAGTGCCATCTACTGACCTGTAAGGGAGAATATATATGTATGCAGCATTGTCCAGAATGAGTCAATAAAGTTGTTGTTGTGCTCCAAATGGCTTCCTGACTAGATGCATGAGTCTAGTTTGGGTTTGACTTTCCCCTTTAGCATCATAAAGGGATCAGTCAAGCTGTTTGATGTAATCTTAGTGTTTCTAAAACTTGTCATTGTAACCAAAACCCCAAGACTTAGGTGCAAAATTTCAGTGGGAAAGGATTTTTTTAAAACTATTTTAAAATCAGTTTGGTAAATATCTAAACTGGGTATTTTATGAAGTTTTTAGATCTGGTGTGACTGGAAATGTAATGGAATCTGTATCATGTCCTTGGATATTTTGCTGAATGAGCTGTGGAGTAGCTGCAGAAGTAGAAGCTGGGTCATCTCCCCCTGTTTTTTTTTTTTTTTTTTTCTGAGAAAATTGAATGTTGAGTTTTCATTTTGCAAAAAAGTGCTCTATCAGGTAATGTCTGGCTATCACTATAAGTCAGTCCTTAGTTTGACAAAGAGGAATTATCAGAATTACTTACTTTCCTGCCTGTGAGGGCTGTTATTTCATTATTTCAATAGTGAGTTTTTGAATTTGAGGATGAAGAGAGTATATGACCTTTTTGTTTTTTGTTTTTGTTCTAGCACTTTTTTCTAAACATAAAGGTCTGGGGGGAGGTGTATAAGGTGGAAAAGAGTATAGAAAAGGGAATTTTGGTCTTCCCCTTCACCCCAAGAACTGAAGAAGCTTAAAAAGACAAATTTTAGGAAATACTCATCTGTGTATGAAGAGAAAAACAAAAAACCTTATTATTTCTCTGTATCATATCTGGAATGCTGGACTCAGCTTTGGTCTAAGTAGACATGTTACATAAACTAGAGAAAGGTAATAGAGATGATCAAGAGTTAAGAAGCTACTGCTGTGCTTGACAGGGTCCTACAAAGAAAAAAAACATGCAAGGGAGGAAAGGGTTACTCTCCACTATTCACACTTGAAAAATTGAGAGGGAACCAAATTTAGAAAAATGTTACTGTGCACAGATAAAATTGTGAAACTTGGTCGTATATTATGGTCTGAGAGACAAAATAATGGAATCAGTGAAGAATTCAAGAAGACTACTTTGGCTGTTAAAAGTTGCCACTGTTGCAACCTTTGATTTATAAAGTCCTTTCTCTTCTAACTTGGGGCAATCAACACTATTGCCAGGAAGGATCACTTTATTCTTACCCATTTGTTATACTCTCCTCTAATTATGGCCTACTGAACACAACAGGAAATAGATTATTAAACCAGGTGGATTTTTATTCTAACACAAAGCAGCAGAAGCTAGAAGATAGGACCTTGCCTCTTACTCTGTACCCTGTTTTCTGCCTGTTTGTGGTCCAAAGAGATGAATAATTTTTGCACAAGTACCACTGGGTGTAATTTGGGATGCCTGGTAGGCTCTGCTCAGGAAATCCTTCAAGGAGGGAGGGAGGTGTGCCCAAAGCAAAGTTCCCAACTCTACCTTGTGACACAGGTGCCTAAAATTACTGGGCACTGTGCTGCCAATCCTTCAAACTCCAAAGGCACCCACTGGCTCTATCCCTCAATTACAAACCAAAGATAAAATTCTTCATCTGTAGATGTATCTTGATGTAGCTTGTCAAGAGGATTTTTTCTGGCTTTTCAAACTCAACTGAGCTATTTTGATTATAAGATAACGTAACATAACCATGCCACTAATCAAGTGAATGTGTTTGTATGTAAATATACCACATAATTCCTATTAACTGTTTTAAGAGGAAAATAACGTACAAAAATGGCAAATTTCTACAATTGGAACTCCTCTAGGTGTCCTCAGTTTCTTCCCAGGTACATGCCTGCCTTTCAGACATGGTATGCCAGTTCCCACATTTCCATAAAAACTTTGGTTGTCAAAGCAATTTTCCTTTTTTGTAATTTTAACCATGTGATTTGCCTCATGTTGAATGCCACCTTTGGTCCATACCAACAAAAAGCTTTCAAAGGATTAAATAACTCTTTCTTTCTCTCTTCTTTCTTGATTTTCTTAAGTAATTCTTTACCATGGAGGTGGTCACACAGTGCCCTGACTAAGAAACAATGTCTGTAATTTTCAAGTACACAAAAACCCCAACAAAATACAAAACCAGAGACATATGTTCATATACAGTTGGTCACAAATCTAGCAATCATGCCAGCTTCCCAAATCAGTTGCCAGTTATGTTCTCTAATCTCTTTGCTTCCTGTAATATAAAAATTCTTGTCACTCACTTTGTTAATAGGGTTTCTTCTCTGGTCTTAACACTCCTATTTAATTTCTGGGTTTGTTCTTTCAAATTTTTATCCTGCAAGCTAGTGTGAAAATATCTGTAGAGGATAGTTTCACTGAAGGAGGCTGACTGGAAGGGCATTAATGTCCAGATGCAGGTGATTCCTGTGAGCCTGCACCTGAAGATGGGAATATTGCACTGATATCCTTCTGGGTTATTTAATTTTTAAGTACACAGTACACAAGTTTAGTGTGAAAAATTGTTATTTAGCCAAGTTAATTGTGTGATTGAAATAATTTGCATGAGAGTGGTAGTTGGATTAAAAATCTCACTCCTTGGATTGCTGCAGTGCTACACCACTTGTCCAGGAGGTCACGCTTTGGCAAACACAGAGTTCATGCATTTCTGTCTGTGATAATACTGTCAACTCCAATTTACAGCAGCCTGGTTTAATGCAGAGCTTACCAATAATTTGTAGTGATCAGAAGATCAATGAGATTTAGTGTTCATGTTCTAAAAGATCAAGTAAGGGTTGAGTGGTCTCCTGGGGTTTCCTTTCTTGTCTTAGGCTGCGACAGCTCAGAGTCCTCAGAGTTGAAACTGTAATTAATTGATGTTATGTTAATTTTAGGATGTAAAAATGTGAACATTTGATGTTTTTTTACAGTCAGAAACTTGTGAAAATTAAATCAGGGTGCTGTGTCAGTGATTGAATTTTATCCCCTTGGTTTTTAGCCATCTTAATGTGAGCAGACCCTGGCTAATGGTCTCTGTTAGCAGCAGTGTGCTCTGACACAGCAGTGTGATTGTGTACCAATCTTTCTTACAGGCTTCCTTTCCCCATGGGGTGACCTGTTTCCTGTCTCATTGAGGTAAATTCTCCAAGATTCTTGACCTGATCTGCTGGAAGTGGGAAACTGAATAACAGTTTTAAAATCACTAGTCTCCACATTAACATTGTCTAGCACATACCTTTAAAAAATGAAGTAAATAAATGCTCTCTCTGCTCCCCAAACTCACTTATGGCTGTAGCATCTTCAGTCATAGAGGTATTTTAAGCAATCTGTTGAATTAAAGAGATTTTTCCCTCACTCCTCATATCTAATTTTTATGTATACAACACTGAACTTCTTGCAAAAAAACCTTAAAGCAGCAAGGCAATAAGAATAAATTGCTGAGAGCTTCAGTGAGAAATGTGTCATGTGAAATCATGGAGGAAAGAGCCAGCAGCTGTTACTGTGTTCCTGGGAGAAATAACCCCTTCACAGTGAAACACAAGGATAAGACAGAGGAAAACATATTTTAGCTTTCCTAAGCTCTAGCACTTGATGTAAAGCCAGTTCTGATTTAGAGGGGTAAAAGAAGGGTATTAGTTTTCTGGTTGGTGTATATAATTTTTTCCACTAAATTACAAGATCAATCTGAATTTTTGCATATTTGTAAATAATCATTATGTTTATTTTTGATGCACATCAGATACATGTACGTTAATATTTGTACTTTTAAAAGAAATCATACATCAACTCCAATTTCTAGTCTAGGAGTGATACAAGGACATTCTTATCCCTACGTTCTTGTGCTCAAGAAAAGTTAAGAAAGCCAAAACAAATTCACAGTTTAAAATAGCATATTTCTAAGATTTAGGGGTTTGTCAAGAGCTGACAAGTTATTTTTTCCCCACATGAATGACACTAGGTGCAGAATAGTTACAGTAAATTTGGGAGGTTATTGCTCAGAATCCAGTATCTCCTAAACTCTAATCAGTTCAGGCTCTGGATGTGTGGATTTTATTAATATTCCTGAACTGAGTCATATAGAATGAGTTATTTGAGGTGGCATTGCAATATTTCCTTAGCTACTCAATAATTGCTCTGGAAAAACTGTTCAAATTCTCTTCTTGCTGCTGGAGGAATCTGGGATGTTAACCCACTTTGGTTACTTTGCAATTATTTAAATTTATCACTTTGGGGAGGTTTTTTTCAGAATCATGTCCTCAAATTGCAAAAAGCTCATCTCTGGAGGAACTTTTATCATTGTTTCACCTGCAAAGGAAGGGGTGGTGTACAGGATTCTTCTGCTTCCAGGCTGTATTTTAAGATTCCAATAACAAGTGGTCTGAGTGGAGCAGACACTGTGACCAGAATTCACAGCTTACCTATCGAGGGCTCTCTGCAGTCACTGCTCCTGAGTCTTTCCCTGTCCCTGCCATTTGTTGTGCTGACTGTTTTCAAGTGCCTAACTGTTCCCCATAGCCTGTAATTGCAAGGTCAGCCTAAGGTGAAGCTGTGCCTTGTTTAGGAGAAGATGGGAACAGTCTGTTTAGGCCATATGTTTTGCCTTGTCCTTTTCTTGAAGCCTTTGGGTAGCTCAGGATGTTATCTACAATGATTAGGAGCATAAAAATCTTTTAGAGTGTACAACTGGGGCCAGCTTAGCTCCAGTATGCTTGGCAGCTTTTTGGGGTCTCTGCTTGAGTCTTAGATGGGTAGAGAAAGAAAGTTGTTCTAGTCTGACATTTGATTTTAAGAGTTAGGTACTACATAATGCCTGGCTTTTCTTGCTATCTTCTACATTTTTATTGCAGAGAACAAAGCCCACCAGGTATCTATTTTTCCCATTTTTTTTTCCAAAAACACAATATTTCCCACATCCACGGGCATGGCTGCTCTGTGTCAGCCAGCAGCCAGTGTCTGGAGGACATTTACTTTCAAATAATTCTTTGGGGTTTTTTTTAAGAACTGAAACTATCTTTGCCATGATTGCAAAAATGAGGAAAGGGTCAATGTAAAGATGCTTCCTTGACAATCAGCTTGTTTGCAGCCTTCCATTGATGCTCAGTCTAGGTGTTTGCTTAGCTATTTATTTGGTAAGAAGCACATAAGGACAGAGATCTATTATTTCCTTGCTTAAAAAAAAAAAAAAAAAAGCACAGCTACAGCTTTGTTTTAAAACAGATTATGGTTGCTAAGTAACAGTCCCCTAAATTGAGTGTCTTTCCAAAAAACTAATCCCAAAATCTTAAAAAGTGAGAAATGAAAGGCACGATAAATCTTACTTTGTCCGTGTGATTAACAGACATCCTGAGTTAAACCTTGGTCCCACTGTTGGTGGAGAAAACTTCTGCTAACTCAAGGGCACGAGTTTTTCTGCACTGATTCTCATCCAGAGTAGAGAAATTTGTATATAACACACTTATTTGATGAATTTCTTGTTAATAAATAATTTCTAGATTTTTCCACATTGCCTCCACCTTCTCACATCTGCAGTGTTGGGGTATTTTTTGTTTGTTTGATTGTTTGGTGGTTTTTTTTTTGAGAAAAATAAAGAATTAGTTAAACATAGGAATTAAACTGGACATTGTCTTTAATTCATAATTTAATGATGTCTGCTTCCATCAGTGGGTATGCTTTGTTTCCCAGTGAATTATGCTAGCTACATGGATGTGGCACAGCCCTGCTTTTTCTTGCAATGCTCACAAAAAGACAGGAAAGCAGATCTAGGCTTTAGGCTGAGGACTAGAATGCCATCCTCCTCCTTCACAGCCAGTGCTCAATAGTGTGAGTCTGAACACCACTAGATCAAGTCAATAAATCTACTGCAGGGCAGAGACACCCCTGTAAAGTCTGAGATGGTACCAGGGGTGGGAGTGAGATGGGCATGGAGGTGGGCTCTGCACCTGAGCTACTGAGCTCTGCCAGAGGAGGTTTACTGCCTGCAGAGAAGTGCTGCACTGACACTTTTGGACCAGGGTTAGTTCACCTGGGTGCTGCTGTGCAAAGTAAATAAATGAGCATGGTCAGGCACTTGCTTAATGCTTAAGCCCTATCCACTCACACTGTAGACATGCCTTCCAGGAATTATATTTGTGAAGTTGGTTGTGTTGTATGCTCTCTGTCTATTTCTTACTCATTTGAAGACTTCAAATTGTTGACACCTTACAGAAGTTGCCAAATACTATTGCAGTTAATACTACTTAAATTTATGTTTGCCAGGTTTTGGGACCTTGTAAACTGACTTAGAATGTGAATTTCTCATTAAAATATGAAGAAAGCCACTTTTTCAAGTCTCTCAGCATAAACTTCTCTGTTTTTCAAACATATTTGTAAGAACAGTACTGATGCCAGCGTGCACTTTGCAATTAACTAGACAATACAGTAAAGTGAAACTTCTAGTATATAGTTTCCCAGTCACTTGGTACTTCAGGTGTCAGGAGTACTGCAGGAGTATTTTTTTGCCTTTGACATTGAGCACCCCTGCCCATGGCAGGGTGTTGGAACTGCATGGTCTTTAATGTCCCCTCCAGCCCAAACAGTTGCATGATTCTGACTGAGTTTTTGTTTGGGGTTCCACCCATTGTCCATCCTGTCCTTGCTGTGAAGTGCTTTTAGTGGTGGTGGGCTCTTGGGCACTCACCTTGAAATGCTCTCAGCTTGTCTCAGGCTGAGCACTGGCTGGTTGCAGTGCCTGTCTCTGAACAGGAAACCTGTTCTGTTCTCAGCTGAACACCTCCTGGCTCTTCTGTGGCTGACAAAAACACAGGAATAGGTAACCAAAGTTTTAGGAGAAAAATGTCCATTTACTTCCTCCCCCCTATCAAAAACAGTATCCAGAACATCACCAGAGTCAGGGAAAATGGGAAGCTCAGGAAACTGCACTGTTGAACAGAATTAAGTTATTCTTCTTCTCCCTTCAGATTTAAGTCACTGGGGGTAGTTTTTTTCCTTGTTTGTCTAAAAGTAATATCCTTGCAGGAAGATTGATTTTTAAAATGAGACAGAAACCCACCCTGTAAAACCAGATCCTTTCTGTCTTCTCCTCAGTAAAAGGAGTGAACTGAGAAAATCCTGCCCATTAACTGTAACTTGTGTTGTTTCTTTACAGATGAATTTTGTGTGTGTTGGGATCTATTTAAAGCATTTCCATGAATTGTGTCCACTTAAGCAAGTGATTCAGATTGTTTGTAGTAGTGAGCATCTCACTCATTGCTTAGTACTCCATGAATCTCTGTCAACTAATGTATTTAACTGCCAAAGATTTTTTATTCTCATTCATCAAAAATATCTTCAAATTATTGATTAAAAATATTGATGAGAATTAGACCTAAAAAGATCTTTGAAGAACTTCACTGTTTAGTTGTCCAACTCATCAATGTTTTGCCAGTCACTTCATTTTCAGATGTGCTGGTAAAGTAATTTTTGAGACCCTCATTACATGTTAGATGTTGCTACTTGTGTATACTGTCATTCTTAAAACAGTTGAGATTTTGAAATCAAGATGTCATGTAGAAGTAAGCAATTTCAATTTTTATCTAAGTGTTTTATCAACAGAAATGTTATTTCTAAACTTCATGTCAGAAAAGGTTTGTGATTCAATTGGGAAGATCTAGTTACCATGGAACTTGTTGACTGAAATAGTTTTATCTTTTAACATCTATATTTTTTTGTTGATAGTCTCTATTCTGAATTATCTGTTTAGATATCTTAGGAGCCATATCAGCACCATCTTCCCACTTTTTTTTAATTTTACTTTTTACAGACTTCTAAAAATGGAACCAATTTGTACGTTTTTGTAATCATGTCCAAATCAAGTTATTTTTCCAAGATATTTATCAATAATTAATAGTATTTTGGAAAGCCCTGTATCCTTTAGAAAATAGTAGATTCTACTGTCATTGCTTTCTAATTATTTATCTATTTGTGGCCTTCATCAGTCCTTTCAAAGCAATTTTAATACTGGTAATAACAATAAATAAATATCATGATCGTAGTCATGACTGAAACATTACCTTTTACAAGTTCTTACTATATTCTTTAGTATTTGCTATAATACATGCTTCTTGAAGGAAACAAACACAACATAATAACTGCTTTTCAAACCAGCCACTAACTTTTAAAGTCAGTTTTTAATTCTTTTGTCAATGGAACTCAGTATTGCATTATCTCTGTTGCTGCTGCTATTCTCACTAAACAAATTGTGTCCTTTTTTAAAAATCTGAGTGTTAACTGTTTTTTAAAAATCTGAGTGTAAACTGTTTATTATTGAATGACATTGAATATAAGAATATTTTTGTCAAATCCTCCTCTACATGGGCAGCCATTAAAGAAAGATTTTAGCTGTTTTTTAGTGATAGTTGCTACTTGAAAGGAGTGGATGAGCTGGGTTTGTGTGCTGTAGTTCTTAGATTCCACAATAACTGCTGAAAGGCTGATGTAGACACAGTGATGTACACCATGTCACTGGTAAACTTGAATTCCATAGTCTTAATATTACAATCCATTCCACTGGGTTTCAGTTATATTTCCAATACTTTGGGATTTTTTTCCTCTATATATGAATATCTCCAATATGTGTCACCTGTCACTTAGGCAACTAGTGTTCATTGTTGGGCAATTTTTTTTTAAAGTGTGTTCTTCAAAAAATTCTGTGGAGTGGATTTATGTTGTTGTGAGACTAGCTTACACAGCACAGTGTTTGTGCCAGTTATTCTATTGACTGAAAAACCTTTTGGACTCCCCAGTCAAGTTTATGACTTTGGAGGGTGAGACTTGAAAAAGATGGGGCCAACTGAAGCATGAAACTCCCTCTATTATAACAGACTTTTCAGTATTTCTCAACTCTCAGTCCCCTGGTGACACAGCTTGCCTCACAGATTTAGCAAATTCCTTGTTCTTGAGGAAGAAGGGGCATTTATGACTTAGCTTTCCAGATATGCCCTCCTGAGGTGTTCCAGGATCAGGGGAACACAGTTGGTAAGATGTCAGAGGCTACCAAGAAAAGCTGCTGCCAGAGGGACTCCTCTTTATCACCTTTTTCAGTACTGGAACCAAGAAAACTGTCCTGCCTGTGAAATGTCCTGCCTGTTCAGCTGCTCTGGAGCCTTCTCTTCCCAAGTAGGCTTTAGTGACCTGTGGTGGGTCGATGTATTTGGAGCTGGACAGTAGCTCAGTTCTGTCATCTGGCTGCTTTTTCCTCTCTTTAGGTGACTCATTCTGCATACTGACGTACCTTAGGTCCGTCTGAGAAGACAAACCATCAGTCAGACAGCTTGCAAATTGACATTGCAACTTGGTACATTAGTGAAATACATAATTTGTTATGTATATTCAGTCTTTGGCAAGTGACAATTGCAGTGATGTCTACATTGTCACCAAAATATGAACATTAGAACACCTTGACCAATTTTAAAAATTATTGAAGTAATAAATACCTTCATTATATTTTTTCAAACTCATTTCTCACAAATGAATGATTTGTCTTTAGAAGTAAAATTGCATTGCACTTATTTCTGCATGAATTCAACAATTACCCTGAGAAGGTATAATTTTATAAGATTGACAAGAACAAAAAAGTTTACAAGAATGAAATAGTCCATCAGATACAAATTATATTGTGTTCTGTTACCTTAGACTTGCAAACTAGATATCTGGTGAATTTAAAACAAAATGCTAAGTAATTTCAGTTGGGCTTTTCCCACTATTTTCTCAGATTTTTGCTTTTCTTTCTTTTCTACTGTCACTTACCTTTAAACATCCACTTTTTATGTCGTGATCAAAGCCAGAAAGATCACTGTTTTTATTTGAAAAGAACTAGTGCTACATGAATCTGTCCTCTCTTTTTGTGGTGTGCTTATTTGTGATGTACTGTAATAATTTACAAATATGCTTATGAGAACCTGTACTCATGAGAATAAAACTGGCTAAACAGAAATCCCTGAAGTCCTTGGTAATGTGAGAAATAACTTTCTTTCACTTAATTTAACTGCAGTGTTGAAATGAAACATTAGTACAAAGAGATTTGTGTTTTAGAGATCACATTGTTGTTCAATTATGGTAATTATAAAACATTTTCATAGGTCATCAAACTTATGAAGAAAATAGTTCATCAGGTTAGGGAATCTATACAGAAAACTAAGGCTATTTAAAGTATTCATGATAGACCCCTGAAAAAAACATGTGCCTTATTAAGAAGTTCTGTTGCTAGGAGACAGTAACTGCAGTGTCAGAATAACATGTTTTTATTTCATATAAGAAATGCTGGTTAACACACCTAGGTAGATAATGAGCAAGGATAGCTAGGTGATGTAGAAGACTGGGTGAAATACTTTGTTTGTGAGATATGAAGCCAATAAAAACTGCAAGTCTCTAAAGGCTGCCTTAGAGTGGTGCCCCCAAGAATAGACTAGTGACCAAGACCTGTTTGAAGCTTGACTGATTTCATATTGTATCAAAACTTACCAGGACATCTGTGACAAATTATACCTGATTGCCATAAGTGGCTGACACAATGGCTCCTGCCTTTGCAAATAAGGGAATGTGGGTGAACAGCATGAAAATGCTTTCAGATATTTACTTACATTCCATGTTTCTGTCTCTCTATCCACTTTGGACATTCTTTTGTGAAAAGCTTTGCTGGCAGAATTTTTCATAGAAACATGAATACATGTAAGTAAGTATTTGTGGAAATAGTTTTAGAGGGGGTTTCTTTCAAATGTAAAATTATCCTACTATGTTTAACTATTCAGATAACAGAAAAAAAAAAAACCCAAAACAACCCAGTAAGTGAATTTTTGAACTTGCTCAGAATCAGACTATATATCTGATTTGTGATTTAAATGAAAACATAAAAATTTTAAGCTACTCCTGGTTAATTTGCAGAGGAGGAAATACAACAAAATGCAAAACTTAATTAATTAAAAAAATTTATTCCCCTACAAAGTCAGCCATTCAACTTGATACATATTTTTCAGCCTCTTCCTCAGAGGATACAGGAACAGCCAGAGAGGGGGACATGTTTTGCACATAATCACATAATTTTAGACAAATTCTAGTTTGACTGGATTCTTACCTGACAGCTATACTGAACATGAACTGCACTTTTTCTCTGGACATGCTAGCAGCAGGGCATGAGGAAAATACCTGTTGTTCAGTGAATTCTTTGTAAACATTTCTTGTGATTTCAGTATGTTTCAGATAATTCCTCAGAATGGATTCTTGCTAAGATGATATTACACTATATAATAATATTGCATTTTAAAAATCCAGCTTTTGACCTAATTTAAATGAATCTCTAGGGCTATTTGTAGGCCTAGCAGTAGCAGACAACTGCACCAGATAAGGAAAATGCCCTTAATTTTTACACATGTTCCTAGATAAGCTCTTGTCCATCTAGAAGTCCATAAGTTTTCCCAATAATTTATAAAGCTGTTGTTTCATGTGTCTTTCAAATAAGAATTAATGTGCTTTCACATGAGAGAGGTTGGTATTCTTATCTTTTTATAAAGAGAAATAGAGATAAATCATTGCCATTGATGTTTGCTAATTCTGAGCATCCAGTTTGAATTGTCTACAACTAGTTTTTAGGTTAACTACAATACTGCTAAATCCAGCAACTTCTGTGCAGAGGAGCAAAGTCTCTGCTCTGTGACCTGTTCTGGAGATGATCAATAATGGCCCAGAGCTGCAATTACTGGGGAAATGTAAACCCAACATGGACTTTTGTTATTCTGAACCTTGAATTCTCTCCTGAAAACATAGAGTGTACACCTTCTGAAGGGGACAGATACCACCTTTCCAATGGCAGGAATAATTACTCCTGTTCTATCCAGGATACTGTAGGTTGCAATTCCCACCTAGGCTGAGACATGAGTTTCTATTTTTGTTCATTCTGAGGATTTGAAAACATTCATGATGTACCAGGGATATATCAGCAGATTATGTTGGAGATGGAACATTTTGCTAACTCCCATTGAAATGGTTATAATTTTTATGGATAACTGTGGATTTTTTTGTTGTTTTATTGTTTGGTTGGTTGGTTTTTTTTGTTTGTTTTGTTTTGTTTTGTTTTTAATTGGTTTGGGTTAAACTAATTAGAGAGTGGGAGAAATGGCATGTGAGCCTTTACTTAAAAATCAGAATATTCATGTGGTGACATTAATATTTCACTGTAAAGTGACTCCTGTATAATGGAAGTTCTTTAACTGGAACAAAATATCTGACCAATGCTCTTTACTGAATCTCCCCATGCTCTGTGTTCTCCAACACCATAGAATAATTCAATTTCAAGTCCAAATACCCAAGTATGGGCAAATAAAAGCTGCATGAAGCAGAAATAAAGCAATGAAACTTCAGATGGTTTTACTAAAGCCCCAACCATGTGAAACCATAATTTTATGATGCAACCTTTTGGTGATCATTTGGTTGTCTCCTGTTTTAACTTGTTTAAATCAGTGCAAAAAAACTGAGAACTAAAGGGGGAAAGTTCCTGAAAGTTTTGTTTTCCTTATAATGAAATTATTTAAGTATCTCCAATAAGAACCATAATATTTTTGGTATTGCTTTTCTTTGAGTACAGGTAATTAATTGGCTCATACTAATTCTTCCCCCTTAAAGCAGGAATTTTAGCATAAGGTCACTGTAGCTGTGAACAAGTTTATAAATAAGGAAATAGTTTTGTTTGAAATACAATTTTGGACTAACAGGTTTTTGAGTCTCATTTTAAAGGGTTGGTTTTTTTTTTTTAATTTAACCAAATTAAGAATTTGTAATTTAAATTAATTATGAAAAATGAAAGAGCATGCAACATTAGCAAGAGCTTAACCAGAAGCAAGGAATTAAAATAAAATGTGTACTGGTATTCCTGAGTTAGGAGTTGTTTTTTTAATTTTCACTGATCTTATAAATGGGAACCTTTTAAAGCTCAATCAGGACAAAAGCAAAGGTCTGTACATACCTTGAAAGGAAGAACAACTCCAGCACAGGGGGGGAAACAGCTCTGGTGAAGAGACCTAAGGGTCTTGATGGATCATGAGCTGAGCAAGCTTGAATAAAAGCAGAGTTGCAAGATTAAAAATTTAGCACACTTGTGTATCTGGCAGCATTAAGGACTTAGACTGATGCAGGGAAAAAAACATGAAAGGAAGTGCTAAGTGTTGACTGTTTTTTAAAAACATGGTCTATGAGTTTTGAGTAAAGCCTTCTGCAGCTTTGGTGACTGTAAGCTTTAGCCTGGGCTGAATTGTCAAAAGAACAGATTTCCATGGGGTAGTCAGTAAGTTTGATCATGTTTTCTGTGTATCACATCTGCAAGCCTGCCTATAAAGGGAAAAAAATAACAAAAAACCCACTTTTCATAGTACAGAACTCCTAAAATGTCTGAAACAGAAGAATATTAGCAAAAAATACTGTAAATTCAGAGTTAATTTTTAGGGTTTTGTGTAATTTAGTCCAGTATCTGGCTGTCCCAATGAAACAGTGGCTGAGTATCTAATTTCCCTAGCCTTAATCATGAGGGCTTCATCCTTTAAAGGATACTTCAGAAGACATAACAGTGAAAACAAGCAGTGTTTGCAGTACAAGGTTTACTGGGCATAGTGTGATGCTGTCAACTGACTGAAGTCTCTGTACTCAGGCTGGTTTGTGTCCTCCCAGACTGGTTGTCTCTTGGTCCTCCCAACCATGTAGAATGGTCGTTTCTACCAGTATCTGCAGTTCTGTGCCTGGATTACCACATCAGACAAGGAATAAACTGTGATTATTAGATATGGGATATGGGAGGTCTTGAAATAAGGTCTCTTCCCAGTGATTGGCAGGAGAGCTAAATGGCTTTGGCATAGAGAGCTGAGAAATGTATTTCTGAATTGTTTTTACCTTTATTTCAGAGAAACCAGAAGCGTAATTTCATAATATCTCAAAAGTTATCAAGATCTAGAGAAGAATACTGTTATTTGAATTCAGAAGAGAATCCAACTGAGTGCTTTGCATCAGTAAACTTCAGAGGGCTCTGTTAATTCGTCATGCTCAACAGGAAGAAAAGCAAATTGAAGGAAGTGCATGTGTAGTGCTCTTAGCCCAGTTTTGGATTTAGCTGAACTTTACTCTTCAGTTCACTGGCTTGTGTGACATTAAGAAGACAAGAAAGGTCAGTCAAATGGCAACTTCAAAAAGGTTCTTAAATTCCAAGGATGGCTCTTGACTTTGGCCAGGCTGTAACAGTATGCCAGTAGACAAGCACTCTACTCTAGATGTAAATTCTGTTATTATGATTTTCAAATAACTTACAGTGATATAGCAAAATTCCCAGGTTCCCACCACAATAAAACAATCTAGGTTTTGTGAATTTGTTACTTAAAGTTTTTAACAGGTTCTAAAAGAAGGAGGCTTTGATTTGTGCAAAGATGTTTATGGTAAGATTTGACCTCTCCCTTGATGTGATTAAAAGTGGCAATATAATTAATACTTCTTCCTGACACTAGGTCCAGCAGGTCAGTAGTTGCCAAAGAAGGAAAGATGTTATTTCTAGGAGCCAAATAGGAGCTCTACTATTTGAAGTTCTGCTTGTACCAAATGGGATTTCAGTTTGGTAGATAAGGGAGCTGTAAGCAAAATCTCAAAAGTGCAGAAATAAAGGATTCTTTGAACTACTTAAAATTGACCTACAAGTTTCTTTAATCTCTGTGGACTTCCTGCATAGACCTGTGGCCAGTTTGGTATACATTTATTTACTATATCCAGCTCTTCTTCACATGAAGTGTGCTGAAAATAGGAGTAAGGCTGGCAAGGTTCCTGAGTTAGCAAACCGTTTTAGAAGCACCTTCACTCTTTAAAGAGTAAACAATAAAGAATAAAGGAGTGTTGCTAAAATGTCCACAGATGGAAATTAGCCCTGATCATTTATGGATAGCTGTTAGCTGAATAGTGGCATAAATTAGAAGTACCAATGAAATGCTATTCAGGTGATTCAATCAGAGACATCAAGGCCAACTAGTTCAAGAAAGAAAGTGAAAAGGAATAATCCCAAAGATGACTGCTGATTTAACTTGTTTCAATTTAATATACTTCATTGCCCTGGAAATGCCTCCAATTGATGAATGCAGTAGTAATGACTACTGAATCCATAAAAAATAAATATATTCATTGTGGGTGACTTTTGAATTAAGAAAAACCAGAAGAAAAAATTCAGCCATTGGGCTAATTTGAGGCACTTCATCATTGCAGTAGATAGCACTCTCATTTCTTGAGTAACACACACCTGTGTGCCCTGAGGAAGAGGCAGCTGAGTGGATGGGCAACACCTACAGAGGTCACAAAACCATCATGTAGCAGAGAGTTTTCTGTGTGTTCCAATGAGGTATTTGTTCATCAGTTCACTTCCCAGGCTAGACATATTTTGCAGTTTTGGGTGTGCTTGACTACTCAGAGCAACTCCTCTGTCCATCAGTACAGGTTGATTGTTTCTAGGTACTGCTCCATGAGCATTACATTTGTTCTCCCAAGACAAAAAGCCAAATTACTCCTTGGAAGTATTTTTTGGATTCCGTTGATCAGCATTTTTCTCTGCATTATAACAATTCAAGCAACTAAATGCTTGAATGTTTGCTGTGTAAATACTAGGCTTAATTTTTTTGTTGTGCAGTAGATTTATAAGTTTTAATGCCTGTGAACACCTGTGAATAGACCCAACTGTGGATGCAAAACATCTTAAAGCTGGTATCCCAGAATTTCCAATAATGAATCAATAGCAGTTTTACTGCTGACTTCAACTAGGCTATAAATACATATATTATGATAATATCAGCATTGCAATAGCCTGTCTAATAAAATTATAAAAAGAAAACTAGATGTGGGATAGGATATTTCAGTTGGAAGGGATGTACATAGATCATTTAGTCCAACTCTCTGGTGGCTTCAGGGCTGGCTGGCAGTTAAACATGTAGTTAAGGGCATTGTCCAAATTCCTCTGAAATACTGACAGGCTTGGGGCATCAGCCGCCCCTCTGTGACTGAAGTGCAATACAGAATCCACAAGAACCCCTTACAGTAGCTAACTGCCCCAAAGAGTTACACCTTAATCACCTTGCTGTAGTTGGTATTTATAACATGGTTACTGTTTTTTATTTGCCGTGAAAGATGCATAGGGTGGTTTTGGCTGACTTTTCTGGGGGAAAACTAGGGGGGAAGACACCTTTTGTCTATGTAGTTCCAACCATCTTAATTTAAGTTATAATAGGCAAGCTCCCATCTTTCTGGTATTCTCTGTTAGAAGCCAATCCCAAGCCTGTCACCATGATGGCAAGGAACAGTCTTTGGAGAGGCAGCATCTCATTTGCAGTGAATTCCTGGATGATTTTTCTTAAATTGGCTCTTCCCCAGGAGTAGCTTAAATGTGGTTATCCATTTAAATAGTTTACCACTGGGAAAACAAAGCTCTATAAAGTACAAGATCTCATTTGCAAAAGGGGTCCTGGGGATCTAAAGTGGATATACATGTGCCATGTGTTGCAGTCTCCATCCTCTGCTTTTCCTGCTGTTAGGAAATAATTTGAAAATTATCTAAAGTAAGAGCAATATATTCCATGGCTGAACAAGAGGCTCAGATCTGTCTCCACAGCAGAACCTGGAGTGGTAGAGTTCCCGTAGTCCACTGGAAAAATATAAGTGAGGAGTTATTGGGAGGAACAGCACAAACTCTTCCCAGGAGGGATGTCTCAAAGGAAAGCCTTGGCTGTGGTGTATGGGGGTCTCTGACCATGGCTGTACTACTAAAAAGGAAGTTCCCAGGACTGTTCTTTGGCCATAAGAGTATGTGCATATAGCAGCTTGTGTCTATGATGTTTAAAAGAAAAAAACCCAAAAAAACGAAGAAGTCTCTCATGCTCTGAAACAGAGAGGCTGCCTCAAAAATTTCTGGCTGGCTGATGGTGCCTTGAATCATACCTATGCCCAGGCTATAGCAAGGATTGGTCTTAAAGCATGAAAAGTTACTGGCTTTCAGTGCAACATCTCTTCTCAGAGATCCCTTGGAATTACATAATGAAAGGGGTTTATTTCCCCTGTATTTGGTTTCCATGGGCTGTTTTTGGTAGCATGGGGGGCCACAGAGGTGGCTTCTGTGAGAATCTGCTGGAAGCTTTCACAACATCTGGCAGAGCCAATCCATGGTGGCTCCAAGGACAGATGTGCTGCTGGCCAAGGCTGGGCCAATGAGAGAGGTTGGTAATGCCTCTGTGATAATGTAGTTAAGAAGAAATCAAGACAAAGGTTGTTGCATAGTTGTAATTTCAGCCAGAGAAGAGCAGAGTGAGAGCATGTGAGAAGAACAGCTCTGTAGACACCACAGTCAGTGTGTCTGAAGGAGGGGCAGAGATTCCCCTGCAGCCCCTGGTGCAGCCCATGGTGAGGCAGCTGTGCCCCTGCAGCCCCTGGAGAACCACAGGGATGCAGAGATCCACCCACAGCCCCTGGAGAGCCACAGGGATGCAGAGATCCACCCACAGCCCCTGGAGAACCACAGGGATGCAGAGATCCACCCACAGCCCCTGGAGAACCACAGGGATGCAGAGATCCACCCACAGCCCATGGAGAACCACAGGGATGCAGAGATCCACCCACAGCCCCTGGAGGAGGCCATGCTGGAGCAGTGTGTGGCTGAGAGGAGGCTGTGACCCATGGGAGGCCCCTGGATAGAGGGCAGAGAATTTCATGGAGAACTGTCTCCTGTGGGAGGGACCCCCCAGTGCAGCAGGGAAGGATTCCTCTCCCTGAGCAGCAGGGGAAGCCACAGATGATGGACTGACCATAACCCCCATTCCCTGTCTCCTTGCACCACTGGGTAGGAGGTAGAGCTGGAAGGAGGGAAGTATGGGGGGAAGCTGTTTTTAAGGGCTTGCTTTACTTCTTATTATCCTTCTCTGATTTTGTTAGTAATAAATTCACTTTATATCTCTAAGTTGATCCTGTTTTGCCTGTGATGGTATTTGGAGAGTGATCTCTCTCCTGGGCCTTATTCAATTCATGAACCCTTCATTAAATTTTCCCTCCTCTGTCCAGCTGCAGAGGGGAGTGAGTGAGTGGCTTCCTTGGGTGCCAGGCCAGCACCAACCCACACCCCCTAATTTAGGGAGAATAAACTAAATCCTTGGGTCCAAATCATAAGTGATAGAAGCTCTAAGGAAACAATGCTGCTTTCATACATCCAACACTTCCTCACTTAGAATGAAAGTTTGGGGAATATCTTTTGGGAAATATGCTCCAAAACCATCCCATGCACAATGAGTTGCCCTGAAAATAACAGCCATCTTACTAAAGACAGATGAGCACTGGCCCTTGGTACTTATAGGCTTCTTTGAAAAATGAGAAAATGTTTTAAACACTATCACAAAGTCCATTAATGTGATGTTTGTTGGAACAGATCCTGGTATCATCTGCAGTTTTAGTTTTACTATCCAAGAGAATTTTAAAAAGTTTCAGAAATAATTTGCTATATTTGGTTCTGTTTGACTAAATTTTTTTTTCACTTCTGAGTAAAATTTTTGTGTGTAATTTTAAATAAATTTATTTTACTCAATGCTCAGGCCCTTGTGCAGTCTGGGTTTGGCTAAACTCTTTTTTGAGAGTTTAAAAGACCCCAAAGTCATATCTAAGAGTTTAAACCTAAGTACAAAATATTGGGGAAAAAATGGGGGGATCTTTAAACGTGATTTGGTTCCCTTCTGTACTAACTGTACACAGTAAGTTAGTGGTACATGCTTTTCTTAGCATACTATTATTATTAGCATTAAAATTTAATAACATACATGGAATCTCTGGATTATTATATATAAATGAAGAAGACAAAACTCCTTTTCAGGTAAAATACATAACTTCACAATATGTCTATTTCTCTTACATATTCCTCATTTTTTCTGCTTTTTCTTTTATAATAAACACAAAACCTATTTACAGTCCCTGAAGGAAGACATAAAATTTATGACTGCAGGTACCAGTCTTAGTTTTTTTGAATTCTCTAAAAACCCGTGATTTTGATTTTGATTTTCTAAATAGAATTGCAGTTATTATATTCAATACATGATCTTTATTTATTTTTGAGGGGATAGCTTGGAGAAGAGAGATGAAGTTTCATATACCTTATAAAACCAGCATTTTATCATGTTGATGCTTGTCTTCTTCTGTGAACAATGGTTTCCATTAGTGTCTTGTACAATTACATCTGTTTGATTATTAATGCATTAATAAAAAATATTTTTTACCATATTTCTATTTCATTGTTCATTCTGGCTGAGAAGCAGATCTCTTTCTAAAAAGACAAAGAGCCCAGTTACCTGAATCTAATTGTATTCTCAGTTTACTTTAAGCAGAGATTTTAGTTGATCTAAAGTAAAAAAATGTTGAGTTTTTGCTGTAAGGCAAGTGAACAGAAGCTGTGCTTTCCCATTTCCCCCTGTCTTTATTACCTAATTGTTATTCCTTATTACAAATCATCTGCCCTTATGTTGTTTATTTATTTTGCAGCAGGTTCCTTTTGCCTCACGCTTGTTCTAACTGGTAGTAAACCCTTAATGCCACAATGACCAATGGTAAATCACCGTGTCTGGCACTGGGAGACAAAAGAAGCAGGAGGGATCTGTGAAAAATGCCTGCAAGAAGCAAAGCACAGCGTGGAAGGAGATGATTCACGTCTCTGCAGTGAATCTTCAGTAAAAGGTAGCAGAGCAGAACCAAAGACCATTTTCACTCATCTTGAATTCATTTCACCTGATCTCTAAAGTATTTCCCTGCTACCCACCAGAGCTTTGAACTAGGCTGCATGTCTGAGCACTGCTTTTTTCCTTTCTTTTTTTTTTTTCTTTTTTTTTTTTTTTCCCCAAAAAAGCAATTGCAAAATGGGCAACAGAGGGAGAAGCTACAAGCAAGGAATGCAGAAAAGAAACCAATTTGGACATTGGTCTGTCCATCCCTTGTAATTTACACAGATTTTTATGCAATCTGATTTAGAATAAGAAGTTTTCCAAAAAACATCTAATGATCTTAAGTTCCCAAGTTACTTAAATGCTTTTGGAAAAGTTGCTGGAAATTGATGAATCCATACTTAAACAAATAAATGCTTTCTATTTAAACATTGCTGGTATTTTTTTTATAATTTAAAAAAAGCCTGCTGGTAAATTTTTATCTATTTTTATTACTATTTTAGATGTTTCTTTGAAAAAATAACTTTTTTTTCTCTCTTTTTCAAGTATTGAAATGCATGTTTGATTTAGTAATTTAGGGCTATCTTATTCCTGTACAAATCTATGTAAGTCTTCTGATTACTTTTAATTAAGCAGAATCAAATCTGTTGTCCTTCACCATGAAAAGCAATAGCAGCCTGCTTCTATGAATCACAGACTTGAAGTAAGTAAATTTAAGCTTGCACATATAAAATGATACTGAGTTGACCTCATGGGTTGTTGTGCTCCTTTCTAGCACAGATAACTGCAACCATGGTACAAGCTGATTTTCTTTGTGTTTAAACCAGTGATAGGGCTAGCCCTGTTAGTGTGACTGAAAAGACACTGCATTTCCCTTCCTTCCTGGCTTTTCTGGTATTCCAGCTCATTTTTGCAGGACAAGAGACTTGGGATGCAAGTCTGAGTGCTTTCTGATTAACTTCAGCTGAAGTTTACCAAGATTACCTTGTTAAATTCTTTGGGGAGGTGCCTGCATTTTTCCTAGCTGCTGAAGATCTGTACTTGTTTCCTCTTCTGTCCACAGCTGAGACTTCCAATAGTCATCCCCCAGGTTCCCTCTTTTCTTGTGAGAGCTGTTGGCTGCTTCTCACATTTATGACTCAATTTTGAAATCTTCTAAAAAAAAAAAAAAAAAAAAAAAAAGTATTTTTCTAAAAGTTTTGGCCATATGGAAGTGATGGCATTGTTACTTGTGTGCTACTACACTGTTATAAGATTAATTCTAAATACACAGTTGAAAGTTTAAGAGGGAGCTGCTAAGGCTTGTGGACCTGAATCTTTGCTATAGAAGCAGCAATTTACTATCCAGAAAGTGATGGACAATGAGGGCTGGAAATTATAATGTCATAGGAAAATAAAGAATGGCCTGTTTCTTCTTGATCAATCAGAGCAGAATCTTTTTATACTGAGTGGTCTGCTTTGCCAACATATACAAGAGCCCCTGTGCCTGCATCTTAAAAGAATAAGCCTACAAATATATATACCTATACCAATATCTTGTGCTCATTGGTGCTATGTGTTGTAAGGGGTTTTTTCACTATAGAGGTGCTTTTGATTTGCTTGGGTTATAAAAATACAGCAGCAACCTTTTTATTTTGCTGCCATCAGTGATGTTCCGGGCCCTATTACCTAGAGGTGGGTCTCCCTGCATGTCAGGATAATAGCAGAGAATATAGAGTGCTCACCCTGCCCTGTCTCAGAGCTGCAGCTACAGCTCAAGGTGGCAGACAAAGGGGAGAGAGAGAGAAAACACGTGCATGTGTTTGTGCAGGCATAGGCAGTGTTAACAGAAGGGAATTAGCTGGCTCAGAGCTTTGATTATTGACTACAGAGAGTTTCAGCTCTGGTCTCTTGTGTGAATCAGTCAGATCCACCATATCCAAAAGTGGTTATCAGCTGATGATTGTTTGATTGCCTGTGAAGTAATTAGTTTGAGCTGGGCTCCCCCAGTGAGGCTCACTGGTGTCTGTGCACCCTTTCCAGGTACTCAGGGGCCAGATGAGGGGGTGATGCCTCCAGGCAGCCCCAGCCCCCTGTCACCCTCTCTGCTGATGTAGGGGCTGCCTCTGCCACAGCACTGCTGATGGCTTGCTGTTGCAATTGCATCCAAACCCATCCCAGTAAAAGTGAGCCAAGGAGCCCTGAGAGCTGAAATAATCAGTACTGGCTAACCTGGCTGGTTCTGCCAGGGGTGGTGGGGAGGTGGCCTCACAGACCCTTCTCCAGCAGGCTGCAGGAGCTGGTGGGATGTTTGCAGTGGGGCTGGCAGACAAGGCTGGGGCCAGCAACCTGTGCAGCTGACACAGCTTCATCTGCAATGGGATTGAAGGGGATCTACAAACACTAATCTGTTTTTCCAGAGACTAAATGAAAGTAGGAAAATGCCCACTTGGCCTTACTCGCCATCCTTTGGTTTTCCTTTTATAGGCACCAGTCAGGTAAGTCTAAACCTTGGTCCCATTATAAGAACAGCCAAATAACCATTGCTTTCTTTTAAATAAGAAGTTAGTTCTTAAATGATGAGAAAGTTTGTAATTCTTTGATCTAAAATAATGTAAATGTGCTCAGTTCAGCAAATAGGAACACTTGTCCTAACTAGCCTGATAAGCACCCATTCCTGTGGCCATTCCTTACACCTGGTCAAAGTGAGTGGAAACTCCTGGATGGTTCCAGTCCTGCAGCCAGGCTGCCTGATCTGTGTATAAAAGGACTTCCAGCAATTTTGACAAGCATTGAATTCACTGTTAAACATTTTAAAAGAGTGAGAAGTAGAGATTTTATTTTTGTGTTAACATTTATTGGGTTGTAATTTTGCATTACTGATATAAATCATTTACTGTACTAATGGGACAGGAAACTTCTGTGGGAGGGAGAAGCAGCTATCCTAGAGACAGGTGTGAGGTGTGGCCCTGACGTTTGCATTTCTGGACCACTTCTCTGCATGAGCTGCAAGTAATAACCCTGTAATGGAAGTTGTCACCTTTTGGCCTCTGCACCACTAACCCTCAAATAACGACCAAAACCAAGAAGACTTTCAAGTTAAAAGTTTTGCATCCATCAAGTTATTAATACATAGAAGAGAAAGTCTGATATTCATTCATGTTAAAAAGCAGTTGAAAGCTTCTAAACTGGAGCATGGTTGCCATTATATAAGAATACACTTTTAAAGAACATATTCTTATTTTAATTAAATCCTCAATGTAATCTTCATTGTTTCCTGTCTCATTATTTGACATGCAACATATGTTAATTTCTCTGAAACCAGCCCACTGTCACAGTTTGTGTGTGTTTTACACATATCTCCCCCAGCTGTATCACCTGTCAACAAGCTGGTCACCTCTAATGATCTGTTTAGTCATCTGCTTCCCATTATTTCAAATTTAAGTTATTTTTCTGACAGTAGCTGGAAATGTTTCCTCCTGAGTGTCTCTGATCCATGGCCCAGCTGGGAGGTGCAGCATCAGGGGAGCTTCTGAGGGCTGCACTGTGGTGCTGCTTGCACTTCTGGATGGAGCTCAAACCAGAGCGGTGCTGGTTAAATTAGTAAGCACTCTGAAGAGTGATGTACCTCAGAGACATCCCATGCACATCAAAGGTGAGCCAGGGCATTTCCTCTCAACATTTTACTGGGCAGTTGGAGCTATGTGCACACAACATGGAGTGACAGGTTTGCTGATTGTTTTAATTGAAACTCTCATTCTCTCAAAGCATTGCTTGGTACCAGCACACAACTCCACCCCACCTGGCCCAGCTAGTTTTCAGTTTAAATAAGGACATGGCCAGATACAGCCATTCTGGCTGCAGCAAGGTTGGACCAAGCAGGTCCTATCCATCCCACCCTGTGCTGCTCACTTCTTCTCATGGTACCAAAGGGTAGCTCATACAGTTCTGTAGGCTTAAAACGGGTATTGTGGACAGAAACTGGGAGAGGAGGAAGGAAATCTGTATTACAGCTGGACTGTTGATTCTGTTGCAATGCACATTGCCAAAATCTGGAGATGTTGCTGTGCTGGTGTCCTTTCTGAAGAAATGTTGTAGGATAATACCATCTATCCAGGATCTATAAAGTTCTTTATTGATTTACTGGAGTCGGTATTATTAGGGTTTTATTTTCAAGCATTTCTTTAAAGTTGTATCTACTTGTAAATGTTCACAATGCTGTATGCTTATTTCTTTTTACTGTTTACTATGTCAGATAAAATCATGGACCAACACTTACCAGAGCTGATATATTATGTGGTATTATTTTAATGCTTACAAATGCTACTGTTCAGCACCTGTATAAGATCAGCCATGACAGCTGATGGTTTAAAATTTATGATGCTTCATGTTGACAATATGATTTCAGCTCCAGAACATACAAACTCTATTTCAGTCGTCTTGTCTTTGCACATATAATTTTAAGCAAGAGAGAACAACTCTGGACTATTCTGACAATTTTATATCTTATTGCATCATATAATGTGGATTATATACAACAGAGATGGCTGAAAAGTACAGTTTCCCTGCAGACTCTGCCCTGACAGATTTGCAGTCTGCTGAATCCTGCAGAGAATCAAGGATGTGCATTACAATGCCTCATCTCCTGCAGGATGCTGTGAACTTTCAAGTTGTTTTCACTGTGTAATTCCTACGCTTTTAAAGTCAGGTAAAAGCAGTAGGCAACTAAGTGATAGATACAAAAAATGCAATTTATGAGCAGTGTTTTCACATTTAGGGTAGTAACACTGTAAATCAGATATTGTCTAGTTTGCTCATACATGGCAGATTGTGCTGCAATGTAAAGCTGGAGCAGAGCACTTACCACATGTGGAGTACTATTACTTAATTGAATGCATATCACGTGCCACAAAAGCAGACATAATATATATAAGGACAGAAGTGGAATAGGATGATGTGATGAAGAAAGGCATGATGCTTTTTGCTTTGACACCAGATGATGAAGTGACTGCAATCCATATATTTCAGCCCTTGTAATTCACGTATTTCATGCCAGCAATGGTATTTATTAATTTATCTGCAGCATTAAAGTATTAATATTATAACTTGTGAATAACATAATCATATGCAGAATTATATATTTTAAATCAGTGGCAAATTTACCTCAACATTGCAGTGAAGAAACCATAGCTTCAGGGTTTAAAACCAAAATTAGTAATGAAGTGAAGAAATTGTTAGTGTGTTGGTGTCAGATTTGGCAGGGCAAAGCTGAGCAGTTTTGTAAATTTAATCCCTCCTCCACAAAGATTACCTAAGATAACTATTAGTAATTTGATATTTACTATTTAATGAGCTTGGATTTAAGCAAATAAATTTTCATCTTTGTGTTTATCCTTGTGAAAGTATAAACTGATGTATTATGCAAATAGCATCATCTCTGGCAAACCCATCAGCTTCCTTCATTCACGCTGACTTGTCTGTGTGTTCCCATGTTGACTCCTTCATTTTGAATATCCCTCTAAACCCTTATTTATTGATTTATAGCTGTCTCATCAAAAAAACACTTCCTTTCAGCTTCCTTTCTGTTGACTACATGATGTTGGTAAAAAGCATCTTCTTCCCAAGCAGCTTTGGAGTTGCTGCACTTGGGTTCATGGCTGGCTCAAGGATCTGCTCTTGTGTGCAAGAGCTCATTGTGCTCACAGGTACTGTAAGAGAAAATCAGGTTTAAAATAACCTCAGCCAAACCATCCCTGTCATGTGGAGCGAGCAAGCTGAGCAAATTTCCATATGGTGTAAAGAAACAAGTACAGTAAAGGGGAAAAAGTGATTCTGATGACTAGAGCATGTGCACAGAAAACATGTCTGAACTATGTGAGTAGGAGCATTTCAGACCCCTTTGAATTTGTGGGGTGGGATTGCTGTAAGCCAGTGGCTTGTGTCAGTATTTAACCCCAGGTCTGCACAGCCACTCAGCCATTTGTCCAATGGGATGGAGGGAGAGAATCATAAAGGTAAAAGTGAGAAAACTCATGAGTTGAGCTAAAGAAAGCTCAATAGGTAAAGCAAAAGACACTCACAAGCAAAACAAAACAAGGGAATTAATTCACCATTTCCTCTGGACAGCTGTTCAAGTCCCCCAGGAGAGCAGGTTTCTACCATGCATAATGGAGACTTGAGCCCCCCTCACCTTCCTCCTACTTCCCACACCTTTATATGCTGAGCATGAAATTGTATGGTGCAGGATATTCCTTGGGTCATTTGGGGTCAGCTGTCCTGGCTGGGTTCCCTCCCACTCCTTGTGCACCCTCAGCATCCTCACTGCTGTGGTGGGGTGAGGACCAGAAAGGTCTTGACTCTCTGTGAGCACTCAGCAATATCTAAAGAATCTCTATTATCAACACTGTTTTGGTCACAAATACAAAACACAGCCTCTTATAAGCTACTGTGAAGAAAATTAACTCTCTCTCAACCAAAACCAGCTTGACTTAGCAGCTGGCTGTCTTTTCATATTGCTTCCTGAAATCCAGGCAATACCTTTTCATTAATGTACCTCTTGAAAACTCTCTAACACAGGAAGTGGGGCAAATAGTGCAGCAGTATTAAGACAGTATAAATAGTAATGTTTGCACCATTCTTTCTTTAGAAGCATGCACTCATTTGCCCTTGTGATTATTTTCTTGTTTGAAGAAGATAATATAATAAAAATAATAGTAAAATAGCAAAAATTAGGGTTTTTAATTTAAATACTCCTTACTCCAGAAGCTTCTGGAAAGCAAATGCAGGTGTCCATTAACCATACACACAAGAGAAAGGGCTGGGTCTAAATTATTTATGTGGTGTGCTCAGTGGGAGGCAGATAAGCAAGCACAGACAGCAGTTGCTGCTGTGGGATGGTGCTGAGCTTGTCACTGTCCCTGGTGTGAAGAAATGCTGCATGGAGGGGTTTTAGATGAGCCTGTGCATGAGAGCTGAGGACCCTGTATTTGTTGTGAAGGTTTCTAATTCCTCCAATAATAGATTGTTATGTACAGAGCAGGGAAAGGAGAGCAGCTCTCACCTCCCCTTCCAATGAATAGCAAGTCACCTTATTCTGTGATGTACAAGGCAAAGTAATTGCATCTCAAATGCATGGTGCATTTTTGTTTAGAAGGTTAGTGCAAAATTGATTTATGAAACAATTTTCCCTGTTTCATGTCAGAGAGCCCATTTTCTAGTGAATAATTAGATGTGGGTTTCTCCTGTATGGTCACATGCACTTTTGTGAAGCAAGGTATAGTTGCTGCTTTTCATTAAATAAATCTCAGAGGAAATTTTGTCTAGTTGATCATGAGATTTTTTTTTTTCCTGTGACATCATTTCATAGATTGATTTTAGTTGATTTTGGAAGAGTAATTTTTTGAATTGTGTTTATCTGTGCTCACCATGACACACAGTAAACAATTATCTTGGGCTACTCTGGAGCATCTCAAAATCATAATCCTAGATCAACATATATGAGAATATCTGAATAGTATAATTGCACTTGACACGGAAAGAAATTGTCTTGCTGGTCCTCAAACTATCCCCTGAGCTTACAATTTGGTAGTGAGCACCTTAGGGCAAAAATATTCTCCTGACCTGGTGTCTTTATTTTATCACAATCACCTATCAGAGGCAGTCACAGTTTATGCATACTGATTGAAGATTTTTTCATCCTTTAACGCAGATTTTTAGGTAATTTTTCAAACTTTGGTACCTGAAGTTAAATACACAAATTATTGATCGTTTTTTCTGGGTATCCATTTTAATAATGTAAATCCTGAATTGAATTCAGATGCCCAGAATATTTAATATCCTAAATTTGAAATATTACTCTATTAGACATTGTGCCTTTTATTAGACATTGAATTGAACTTTTGTTTTTTAAGGAAATTATAAGGTTTCTAATGAGTTTCCTTACAATATAATTCAAATCTCATCAAGAAAATTAAATGAGCTATTTACTTTTTATAGCCTTATATTTAATCTGGGAACACAGCAAAACTTACAGAATATATGTGTTTTGTTATTGTCATATAAACACCAAATTTTTAAAAATTAGTATTTTTATGAATTTGTTAGATCAAGTGACTTTAAACATACTATGAAAAAACCCAAAATTCATTAAATAAGCTGATCTGGGACTCCAATTTTAAGAAACTGTAGAGATTCTAGAAATCTAAGATCATTGTTTCAAATAACTTTCCTTTTAATTTGTAGATATTTTCACTTTACTTCCTCCTTTCCTCAGTGTAGACTGAAAATGCACATCTTTTCCAGGGAAAACAAAACTCCACTCTGAATCTAATTTCTGAATCTGGCTTTCATGTCAGTAGAAGTAATATTGACAGTACTTTAACACAAATGAAACCTGTTTTATGTGTGATGATTTGTTTACTGTTTGTGGGGACATACCTTTAACACTTCACAATTTTTTTTTTCCTGCAAGCTTAGTATTAGCATTCTTTGGAAGAGAGGAACAGGAGGAGGGAATTTTTTTTTTGAATATTTTGAGTACTAGCACCATGGATTCTTTTCAGCTGGTTTTAGAGTTATGCACTTTCTCTAATAAAAGCACTGTGCATATTGGATTGAATGCCTGGGATTCCATTTCTCAGTTGCTGTTGTGTGTTAGGCAGAGTCTTGTATGGGAATTATCAAAAAATGTAGATTTTCTAAACATGTGGAGATGAAGGAACTATATATCAAGTTTGATGACTATATGAAATATTGACAGAAAATTCTGCTGTGGATAGGAGGGCTTCTGGAAACGCAGAAGAGATGCAGAGTAATGCAGGGTCAGCTCTGTAAAAGGATGGGAAGTATAAAACTCTTCAGGCAGATGATTTCTGGCAAGGTAGTCCAGAATTTAAACCTCTGTGACCTTCTACCAAACCTTAGATAACAAAGGCAGATTAGAAATAGTACTAACTGCTGCCATAAAATTCATTCACCCAGACTGTAATCTTCCCTAAAATAGAAGTTACAGACTTCTTGGGAGGACCATTCCTAAAGATTAACAGAGCATTCACTACTTGTGGGGAAAAAAGAGGCCCAAAATTGGAAGGCATCATTTTATAAAGAGGATATGGCAGGATGGAGACAGCAAGTGTGAAGGGAAGCAAGACCACCCTGGCATCTCAGAGGAAGTCATTAGCAGGAGCTTGGTGTGGGGGAAAACATCTCTCTTAGCATGAACTTTACTGAGAAACTGGCTGGTCCCCACTCTGGCTGGCTCTGCTGAGTGGAAGGGAGACAGGCTCAGAACTCTGATTATATTGATCTGAGTAATAAAAAATTTTAAAAAACTAAGATTTTTTTTTTTTTTTTTTTTTTTTTTGGTAGGAGCAGAAATGAGTTAGGACACTGCATCACAGACTGGTAACTTATTGATCACTGTTCAGGGCAGCTGGAAGTAGAATAAAGGACATGAGGATGGGAAAGCCTGCAGCTACCCCACAAACAAATGGATAACCTCTGGCTAGCATAAGGGAAAACTGGGACTCAGATGCATAACCCCTTGATCATTCTATATGGCAGAAATTTAAAAGAGAAGCAGAGACAGGAAACTTTTTTCTTTGTGAAGCTGGTAATTTACAAATTCTGGTACAACCTTTCACTGCAAGATGAATGGTTTGCCAGCTGTTGTACTTTGCAATTTTTTACACGTGTTGATATAGACAGCCATGTTGATAAGTAGATGGTTGAGATCAGTATATTTGTGTTGCCATTAACAGACATACATTATAGCATACAGAGAATTATTTATTCATACATTGAATAGTTCCCATTGGATGTTTTACAATCTACATGGAAAATAGGCTCTGTGAGCTCAAAATATAAATATTATAATTGAAATGGGAAGGTTTGGAGAGGGAAGAAAGTGTAACTTTCTCATACACTTGTTCATGAAAAGGTGTATTTCCCTAAGAAATTAAACAACTGGTTGCCATGCAGCCCTCAGTCTCAGTGCTATTAATAGGCTGACAGGCATTGCAGCAGGCTGACTTTAGTACAGTTATGAAGAAGATTGCTTGTAGACTGCTCTAGAGGATGTTCTAGATGATACTGTGTTCTGGATTACTCTGCTGGAGGATGACCAGTAAAATATGTACTCAACTCCATTCTACCTCACCAGTGTGTGCTACAATTTGATTTTCTGATGTTCTTTAGAAATTTACATTGAAAATGGCCCTAATTTGCTGACCTACTCACTGCAGAATTGTTCTCAAACAAAGAGGCAACTCCTGCGAGGTGGGATCGTGCTTTTCATCATGTTAATGTCCTTACACCAGTGCCTTAGCTGTGAAAACTCCCCTCAGGAAAGTGCCAGGACATAAGCCTGAGGGTGTTCATCCCTTCTTTTGGACCATAACTGCAGCTGACATGTCTTAGAAGGTGTCAAAGGCTCCCATGATCCACAGTATTGCATCATCCAGTGTAAAGCTCTGCATCCCAGGAGAAGCACTGGGCAATCCCAGTGAGCCTGAGCATAATATTAACCCACCAGACTTTGTGTTTCATGGGTTTCCCCCACCCCAACACATCAGGGCTGCCCCCATCAGTTCAACCTACAGCATCAAAATTGCAACGATCAAATCTGATTTGTGGATCCTAGGATGGAGACTATATACACTTCTACTCTTATCCTTCTTTTCTTTTTCATTATGCATTTTCTTAAGCATGATTTTTATGCTTTTATAGTGTTGTATTTTCTAACAAAAATGGCTGCATTTTAAAATCTACCAAGTACTGTATTGTACTCCATGTTCTAAAATTTGCAAATAAAAGTTTGTTATTGAACATCTCGAGAATTTTCTTGTTTCTCTTGTGCACTGCCTGGAGTAAATCAAACAACTTTCCCCTAAGCCTGCAGAGCAGACCAGGGCAAAACACCTTACTTGGTTAAATTGCTGCTTCCTGTCTCTTCATTCCTGAGTAACAGCAGGCCAGTGAATGACAAATCACACAACCAATGCAGAAGTGACAATTCTTAAAATGTAATTCAACTTCACATGGGATTTAGAATACAATGAAAAGATTGTTATCTTTTCATATACATGAAAACAAGATTCAGCTTTGAAAGTACTCTGGGAGGCTTTAGAAAACTATAATAAAAGAGTTGACCACCTCATAATGATTTTAGACTGGTAATGGCATATAGTATTCCAAAATAGTAGTAATCCATCTTTTAATGATTTAAGCAAAAATTATTTCCAGTTTTCTGCAACTACATAAGTATATGAGAAAAATGTTGATGTATAAAAAATTGATTATGAATAATAAACTGTTTTTATCTTTAATGTGGTATATTTAGTAGTATCTCTCTATATTTTCTATGATGTATTAGTTTCAATGCAGGCTCAACTTGGGCTTTCAATCTCTCTCATTTCCATACACCTAGTCTAATTTTTGTACAGGAGTATTAACTGAGATATATTCATATTTCTTACATATGTCCTACAGCTTTCTATTCTCAGACTCACAATCTTCAGAAGGGATTGCTGCACCCTTAATAAAAGAACCTGTCCCAAAACCATTTAATATAGTGGTTTAATATACCCCAGATTTTTCTGAGGTCTATAAGAAAATTTTGAGGATATTTTGGAAATCCTCCTCATCCTTCTATGGAATGACAATCAAATGTATCTGTAGAAACAATTCTAGAGTTGTGGTGTAACTTCACTGTTCCACCCTCAGAGATACTCAAAAGCCATCTGAACATGGTCAAGGGCAAACAGCTCTAGGTGACCTGTCATGAATAGAGGGTTGGACCACATGACCTCCAGAGGTCATTTCCAACCTTAACAATTTTATAATCCATTTACTTTGATAAAAGAAATCAAGATCTATCTGGATATAAATTTCATGACAATACTCTTATTATTTTTATTCATCAAATATTGTTATCCATGATTTTCATCATTACAGAATACAATGAGAGTTTTTCAGTGAGAAAAACTTGGATTTTCTTCTAACATGTAACCAGACTCAGCTTTGTACTTTTTTCAGCTGTAACTACATATTGAAGGTGTATATTTTATTAAAGCTAACATTCTTACAGATTTCTATACTCATAGGATATTGGTTTTTGACCTCTTTTTCTATCTCTTGACTTTCTGGATTCCTCGTATGTCACTATATCCTTTAAAAAAAAATTCTATTTCTGAACCACAGTGGAGTTGTTATTGCCCTTCATATTGCTTCCCTCTTCATTTCAGCCATCTCCAGCCTTTAGTATTCAAATGTTTGTTACCCTTCCCTTTTGAAAGGAAATCTTTTTGAATCATGTTTGGATTTCTTGAAGGAAGGCAGAGTTCTGTCAGGGACTTCTCATGAGATTGGCATTTTTCCCCCTCTCCAAATACTACTTGGTTACTCTAGCATTGTGAGTGTAATATATTAACAATAAAGCAAAGTCTTGCTAATTCTGCAAACCTACAGTAATACTTTATGGCACCCAGTTCAAAGTTTTATATTCAATGATATCTTCATAGATTTTCAGGGAAAAATAAGAAAATAGGAAAAGGCTGAGGGATCTATAGGCTATATATCATATATACATATATCTATCTGTCTATAAATATATCTATATGTTTATATGACTCTATATAGGTATCTATATCTATAGACATCTATATCTACCCATAGATATCTACAGTATCTTTATGGGCTTTCATACATGATTGGTGCTTTTTGATTAAACAATAGTGTAATGCCTGACTCAGTACACCACCTCCCCTGCATGCACACATATGCTTAAAATTACTGTACCTGCTAGAAACACCCCAAATTGCTATATTTAGAAAATCAAACTTCTTTCCATTACTTTGTGTGTAGAATATCATTCTATGGTTAAACTCACTGCTTGTTTCCACATACACATTCTGTTGGACTACAGTTACTTGAGTAGTTAAACATTAAGTGGTTGGGTATTTTTTTCTTTTTCCTGCAAGGAATAGGATTTATAACATAGGTCAGAGAACAGTTTACAAAAGCTTTTATACAAAATTTCATATATTAAAGAGTAAATTAAAGAAATCACTCATTTCTCCCCTTCAATCTTTTCACTTAAATCTAGATTTATCTGCATATAAATATATAGGACATTTTCTGTAATTGCTCTCCTAGTAGAGCGGATGACTTGTCAGATCATAGATAATAATGTACTTAACACTTAAATAATTCCTTCATACATATTATTAGAAAGCATTTTACAAATGCACTCCCATCAATGACCATTTTACAAATAAAGAAAGGAGAGATATATTAATTGATTTATTAAGAACTAAGCAAAGGATAAAAACAGATTAAAACATAGGACTGTTTCTTATGGGCTTTACATCAACAAGAAGTTTGCTGTTCATTTTATAAAGCAACAATTTTATTCTGACTGTCCTACCTTTTCATCTATTGCATAGGCTAGCACTGGTTGCCTTTACTTACACTTGAGATGATTGACCTGAAGCAGGGAGTTAAAACCCTAAAAGAATACTTTGTTTTGAATTTTTATCATAGTATGGCCTACTTTGTTCATGGATGTCTCTCACTTCACTATCTGCAATTAGAAATTTAAGCTTGAGCTAGTTTTCTGAGCTTCTTTTGCTATCAGTGAAGAAAAAATGCAACTCTAGAATATGCTTTTTTCCAACTATTGGAAGACAAAGATGAATTATCAGTTTAAACTGGCTCTGCTGTGAGAAGAAAAAGTTTTGGAGTCTTCCCCCTTCTTCATGTGTTCATCATGAAGTGTGAGATGCACCATGTGGTGAGTGGATCTGAGCTAAAACTAACCTTGGGTGGAAATGGCTGGTTTTCAGACAGATCAGCTCCCTTAACCATTTACCATATATTCATACAAATGTTGGTATCAGCACAAGACAAATCTGTGCAGGACTGGAATAGGACATGTAAGTAAAAGCAATGCAGGCCTGCTTTCTTTCCCTGATAGCACAAGGTTAAAAGATCTACTGAACACCAGTCTTTGCCACCCATGCTGGTTTTGGCTGAGCCAGGATTAATTTTGTTCATAGTAGCTGGCATGCAGCTGTTTGTGGCTTTGTGACCAAAACAGTGTTGACAATTCAAGGGTGATTTTGTTTGATGAGCAGCACTTACACAGACCCTAGAGCTTTTCTATTTCTCACCCCACCCCACAAGAGAGGGGGCTGGGGTGCACAAGGAGCTGGGAGGGGACACATTTAGGACAGATGACCCCAAGTGACCACAGGAATATCCCACACCATATGGTGTCATGTTTAGCATACAGAGCTGGGGGAAAGAGAAGAAAGGGAAGGACATTTGGAGTGATGGAATTTGTCTTCCCAAGTCGCTGTTAATCGTGGTGGGATCCTGTTTTCCAGCACCTGCCTGCCCATGGGAAGTGGTGAATTAATTTCTTGCTTTTCAGTGCTTGCATGCACAGCTTTTCTTTACTTACTGAAGTCTCTTTATCTCAACTCATGCTTTTTCTTACTTTTACCTCTCTGAGTCTCCCCCCATCCTCCTGGGTGGGGAGTGAGCGGCTGTGTGGGGCTGAGCTGACAGCTGGGGTTAAACCATGACACCACCTACCATATTAATGATTAATCTCAGCAAGATTAATCTCATCTAGAGTTTATGTGCAACCACTGCTACCTGGCATTAACCTTATCAGCTGAAGTTTAGTGTGATATTAGTACAACAGGCTTTTTTAAACTCCACATCCATAAAGGAATGCTTAAATAACAATTAGAGAAATGCTGTTATTGGAAGTGGAGATGCTGAATTCTCTGTGTACTTGTAATATCTTACATGCAAAGATGTTAATTTCCAGATGACCTAATTGTGAAAATTTTAAGAATTATAAAATTGAAAAAGACTGAACAGGTTCACCCCGTGCTCTGATTTTATACTTGATCTAGTTACAATTCTCTTAGACACTTGTTTATTTTACTGAGAAGGCAAGCCCAAAAGGATTAAAGCTTGCCTGCAGCTCTCTTTTTGTGCAAAAGTCAATTATGGATGGCTAAATATCCCTGAGGTAAACATGTGTGAGGTTGATAATGTGGTTAGAATAGCAACAGTAGTCATAAAGGAGACTGGTGTTCATGGAGTTAACACATTCCATATTGCTATCATGCAAAAAATTACAGACACTTCCAGTCAGGGAGCATCAATCAATTTTTGTTAACTTTCAGGATTTTTTCTTCCTGATGGAGCTAATATTACATCTAAATATTATGTGTGCTGTATCTGTAAATTTCATTCAATTTGCTTAAGGAAACCTTCTGTATCAAAAATGTGAGTTAAAAACTATGTTATTTACCTGGTGCCACTGGATTGATTGTGGAATGGGTCAAATCCTGCCATCCTTAATGAGGAAAATATTGACTAATGGCTTAAGTAAATATTATCTGAATTCAATGAATATTTGTCTCATGTATTAAGTATTCAGAGGAGCAGAAAATGGTTCATAGCTTTTCCTCCCAACCACCTAGCCACCATGGCACCTAACCAGCCATGTTTGTGCTTACTATTTCCTCTGTGTTTTGGCAATTTTTTTTTTTTTGTTGCAGTTTCAACAGACAGTGCTACAAATATTATATATTGCAAGTTCTTGCAATTAGAGAAAGGAACTGAAAGTATGTCCTCACTGGTGAGCTTTAACTGCTGACACTGGATTAAGGGAACCAGAAGCTGTCCTACAACTGTCTTCTAAGTGAATTTTTGAGAAAAGGCTGATTTTACTCCAGGAGGAGGTAAAGGAACCATGACATGTAGTCAGAGAGAGAAAGAATAACATTCCTTCATTGGGGCTTACCAAAACTGTGCAGCTTGAAGTGACTCCTGACTAGGACATGGGCCCAGCAAATCCCAACATGGCATCTCAGCTCTTTCCATACATTGTTTATGAGCCTAATGCCAAACTTTGGCCTATGACTTTCCAGGAGTGATAGGGCACCAAACTCCTTTGCTTCTCTAGTCTTCTCAATGTATTTTGTTGCCTGGTCTATAAAATGGAAATATTTTTATCTCTCGGGATGTTGTGAATTAGAAGAGTCACAGAATAGATGCAAGACCCTCAACTATTGGTGTGAGCTACAGTTAAAATAACCAAACATTAACAGATAGCAAAGAGGCAGAAGAAACTTGAATTTTAAAATATTTCTGAGTGTATTAGACCACTTTTGTTGAAAGAGTTAGCCTGACAAAGAACCAGTAAGACTAATGGGTAGATAATTTTCCAACAGATATTACTTTTTATTCCTTGTCAATCTATGAAATGTCATGCTTCAGGAGATAACATGACTGCCACATGTGGTAGGCAATTAATTCTCTCCATCCTTTAAAAGTATTTTGCATTTACTTACAAGACAATTTGCTTTCCTCTCCCCTCTGGCCTTCCGCAAGTTTTATGTTGAACAAAAAGGAAATTGGTGACTGATAGGAGAGGTATTTGACCACACATGTTCATCTCACAGATATAGAAAATAGTGTGTTACCTCTTAAACGTGGTCTTACTGACTAACAACAGTCTGAGTTACTAATTTAAAAATCAAATGCAGAATAAAATAAAAATTTAAAGGCTTAAATTTTCCAAGTTATTCAGGTGCAAAATCCCTGCAGAATTATTTCAATGAGAAGTAGGAACTGGAGTGCTTTTGCAAGTATAGACTATAGAGTTTCACTTTCCACTAAATTACACTGGTGTGTACCTCTATTGTCATTGGTATATTTTACTTGTTTAATAAACTACAAAAGCCCAATTTGGCTGGAATTATTCATGTTATGATGGATTTTATTTATGCCTGTCAATTAAAAGGTGTTTCAGTTCCATTACCAAAATGTGACGAACATGTGATAAAGAATATCAAAGTACTCTCAGCTAACTTTGAGATATAAGAGCATAAAGACTTTATGTGAAGGGTTGGAATCCCCATCAGTGGAAGAAAGTTGATTCTCTTTGACTCTGAAATAAATGATGAAATCTTTTGCCTTCCAAAATATTTCATCTGGAGAATTTTAAGGGTGCAAAATCAGAACCATAAATAATGGAAAATGCTAGAAGTCTTTGCAATATTAACACAACCCCTTGTACTGTATGTAATTCAAGTGTGTCTTTAATTACAAGATCTCATATAATTAGTGTCACAGTCTCTGCCTGGTTTACCACTCTGAATGGCTGGT
The DNA here is from genome assembly GCF_029582105.1 of Oenanthe melanoleuca. Lineage (NCBI taxonomy): Eukaryota > Metazoa > Chordata > Aves > Passeriformes > Muscicapidae > Oenanthe > Oenanthe melanoleuca. The sequence goes on from NC_079336.1 coordinate 17,079,420, forward strand.
ACCTACAAAATTAGTAGTAATTTGATATTTACTTTAGTTTTCTTTGTTTGAGGCATCACCCTCCCTTTTGTTCATAAGATTAAAACCATATCCTGAATGTAGAAATACTGATCATGTCAGGGTAGAAATATTTTCTATGATAGTCTTGCCTAGTGTCCTAGTGGTTCTTATCTGCTCATTAACAAAACTTCACTGTGTTCCTGTGTTAAAGGATGTCACTTTACTCTTTAGCAGATGGGAGAACTAAAGTAAAGAAGGACTACTCTTGATTCCCAAGCTTGCCTAAAACAAGGAAGGAGGTGCTTTTTCAAAATTTGAATTAATAGTATAATTTCATCATTTGATTTCATAATTTTTGTGTGCTAGTAGCAGAGATTCCCTGGGTGTTGGGAGTAACACAAAGTACTTGCCTTAACTCTCAAACAGGTTCCATGGACCATGTGGAGGCCATAAAATGAAAATAAAGAAATTATCTAGGAGATGTCTGATTCAAGGGACCCCTGTAATTGTACACTGACAGTGTAACACAAGAACTCCATAGCAGAAGTAAGGCTAAAACTTAACTCTACAAGGTAATACCTAAAAAATTATTTTTTTTTCTTTGAACCCTCTTTTCCCACATATTACACAGATTTTGTGTTCAGCTGTGAATGATGTGAGTAGGAATCTGTTTCACCCCACAGTCCTCTGAACTGATAGAGGAGGTGCCATTGGTGGGAAGTGCTAAATTTCTCATAATATGAAATTCTTTATACTTCTTTGTAATGTAACACTGTAATATCATGTGGGGGTTCTTCAAATGTCTGTAAAAAAGCACAGTTTGTGTAGAATTGTTTTATCCAAAACAGGCAATATGAGCAGTGTCACAGTCAGGAAACAGCATGCAGATGGCAGTAACAGACTCTTGCCACATGTCTGGGGCTGACAGGTGATGATTTTCAGTGAGCTCCACAGATAGTTGTTAATAGTAGAACAAAGCTTGTAACTTCTATCTTGGTTATTTTAGGCTGCCTTTGTCTTTCTTTAACCACTCTGTCCTCAGTATTGAAAAGAAACCCTGATGTCATCCCATACAAGCTCTGCCTAAGACATCATGTATCAGGCTCAGTCATACCTTCATTTCATGTGCTCATATTTTCAAGATATGAAATACAGTAGGCTAGAAAGATCACATCAGTCTTGTTGAATTTGATACTTTCAATACAAATCCCTAAGCAAAAAAGGCAACAAACTGAAAGGAATTCCAATATCTTGTCCTTTTCTTTGTTTACTCTAATTATGTAGCTTACAGAATTGAAATTTTTTAAATTATTTTTTTGTAAAATCCCATTCTTGCTAATGAAAACACACCACCTTCTCCATTTTGGCAAGTTTTTATTCAGGGTGTTCAAAGAGATCAGTGCCTAATTCAAGCCATTTTAAGAAGTTTATGCTAAACTATACTTGTAACATGGGTTCCAGCTCTCTCATGTTATTTTAAATGGTTATAAAAACATATTCCATCTTCTGCTTTTATATGCTAGGATAACAGACAGCAGCTGATAAATATGCAGATACTAAATGCAATTCCTTTAATTGAATAGAAACATTTCTGTCAGAAGCATAAAGGAAAGATTTGTTATTTTCATGCAAGTAAATGTAATAAGGCTGTCTTTTTGGTTTTTTCTTTCCCTCCCTCAAATGTCTGTGGCTTTATCATCCCATAAGGGATAAAGTGCTGTTTTAGCAACCTAAGAGGTTGTTTCAAGTAGTGGTGGTTGCTATTGGTGAAGAATATATTTGGAAATGAATGGATTTAAATGACCTTGTACTTTTGAGCCAGACTGGTGCTATTAATATGTTTTTGCTGAGAAATTCCTAAAGAGGCAATTATATTGTCTGTCACTGCAAATACAAGAGCACTGTAGGAATATCCAAAAAGTTGTCATTGCACAAAAAAACCACAAGTTGTACTTGCAATATTACTGCATTAGAACTATAGAGATTTATACACTTTTTTGCTACCATAAGGTTTTAAATGTGTGTAGGTCTTGTGTGCTCTCTTTCATTCAGAGTAGCAGCACACGTGTGAATGCTGAGCTACACTCATGGCAGATGTTCTAGGTCTCCTTGAAGGGGATATATCACATGCTATGTGAACATTTTCCATTTGGGCTCAACACTCAAAACCCCAAGCTCCAAACTCAACCCTCTTTTTTGAACATGCACAAAAATAGCAGAATAATGTATATTTCAAACTCCACATTCACACGTGGAATTTTTTAGTCTGTGTGCTTTGGCATGACAAAAAAAAAAAAAAAATGAAGGAGAGAAGAAATAAGAAGGACACACAACTGCTAAAAAGATAAAACAACAGCATGAAGAGCAAGGAAAAGGGGGTGGAGGAATTTTGTAGAGCTTTATTGAAGGATGTATTTGTTTCTGTCTCTTCTTCACATTAGCAGTCCACTGTACTTCCATCCTCCCTGTCTTGTGATGTGATTTCTTTTTGTGTTGTTAACATGATGTGGCAATTAGAGAGGGTTCTTTCTATGATAATTTACCTGCTTAGCCCAAGAAGTACTTCAGTATCTTCTGGTTGACTTGGAAAACCTTTTTAGTTGAACTGAACTCCATGCTTGTTGATTTGTAGTTGCATACTCTCAGTCCCTCATACCTGACAGAAAACACAGACACACTTTGTTTCTGATCTACCTGTAGTTTGTGAGTTCAACTCTTAACATTTATATTCCATTAATATTGTCATTTCTGGACTGAATTAATATGAAATCTAATCTGTGCTCTCCAGTGGAAATCACTGTAACACTTGAATATGTTACTGTTAAAGGTATTTGGTCAAATATTGATTTTTTTCCCAGTATTCCAGTATCACTCAGTGTATTTTAATTTAATTCAAAATACAAAGAAACCATGAGTTCATGGAACTAAGTCATACCAAGATGGACTCATTTTCTCAGGGCTGCTATCTCAGTCTGCTCATACAGTGGGTAACAGAAACAATTCTGTACTTTAAGGAAGAGCTAGGCTGCTGGGTTGGGATAGCCTGTATTTATACTCATTCTGATAAAATGAAGAAGCAATCTCTTAAGTGAAGTGTCTCCAGAGGAGCATGAGCAATGTGGCTGTCAATGAATGGTGCTAAAGCCCAAAGGATTGGGCTGGGCTGGTTGGGGGAGGGAGCTGATTATTAGCATATTTTATGGTATATGGGTGCAAACAAGGGTATATGTCAGTAAGTCCCAATCTAGAATATCTCTAGCAGTGAGCCTCAGATAATAGGCTAGCCATGGCAAAAAAAAAAGCATTTGTAAGTAGAGAATGAAAACAAGCCAATGTTGCTTGAATGTGAATTCCTACCAGATATTTAATACTTTAGAACTGCAGGATTCACAGATGTGGTGGAGTCCTCTGGACATGGAGAGAATTCCAGATGATTTGTGTATTCTTAATTTTGGGATGTCTGGATAGTACAAGGAGACAGTTAGAGATGTGTGAATATATTTCATAGATTACCTTACAAAGGAGAAATTGGGAAATATGGCCCCAAATTTTGGATGCACAAGTTTGAAAGTTTCTTACCACTATCTAAAATGCAATGGTCTGCAAAGGAGCTGCTCTGTTGCTTCAAAGTAAATCCTGTGAATCTGTATATTTGTACTTTCTGTAACTGAAATAGATTTTCTGGGTTCCAAGGTGCTGTATCCTCAGAGCAGGGATTCTAATAATCCTGGCTGCAGACTGATTTTCACTAAGTAGAGTTCAGATTATGAAATCCCTTCTCTTGCTAACAAACACCTGCTCCTGCAGAAAGATCCACTAAGACGAGTGGAATTTCTGGAGTCTTGACTAGTTTCAGTGAAACTGCCACAGTGTTGGTCCAGTAGTAGGTAGGTAGTTAGATTTAATTGCATTTGAAAAGGAATGGAGCCATATCAAAGTACAGGAGGGGAGAAATGCCAGTGGTTCCTATGGATACGCCTTCATAGGAGGTGAAATCCACATTCTTATCTGAGGTTTACCCGGAATCCCACCCTGCTATTCACACCCCCTTTAAATCCATGCCAGTCTATCCACTGAACATTGACACATTTGCTCAGACACAGTTACAAGATAAAGTCTGTGCTGTGCTTTAAGAACAGTTCTAGCCTATCTACTTAGCAGTGAACATGTGAGTGAAACTCATTTTGTTTCCCCAATTCTATTTTATATCTGAGAATTTCTCACCTTTTTCCTTCCTCCTGCACCAGAGACTGCATGCATATGTGTTTGTGTATGGTTACCATTTAAATCCTCATTTCAGATGCTCTGTTTCATATCTGACCAGCAGAATCTGTCTCAGCCTAGAAATTTAAAAAGAAAAAAATCTGTTTGAGGTTGGTGATTGCTGACCAGAACACTGTTAAGTCAGTTATGGTAGAGGCAGTCATTCATAGGTAGAGGATGTGAATTAATATTTCCACCTCTGAAGAAAAGACAAAATTGGTCTGAGTGCTAGGCACACATAAGCACATCTTGAAGTATCTTATCTATGCCATCTAATTTAGAAAGCTGAATTGGAAGCTGAGTTCTCAAGTAGAAAATCCAGAAGGAGATAAGGAGCAAATGAGGCAGAGGAGGGAAGAAAAATAAAAAAGAGTTACAGGGAAGATGGGGAGAATGAAAAGACTTTTTGATTAAAGAAATTGATGCAATTTACTCCCACAGAGTATTTCATAGCACAATGTTTTGAATTGTCCTCTGAACTATCTTGTACAGGAGGCCATGATTCCTAATTCACAAAGTAGGGTCCTGGGCAAAATTTGCATTCTGGGCATTCTGCTATGGGCTACAAGACACCTCTGCAAAGGCCAGCATGCTCTTTACTAACAACTCCTTACCTATTGAATCATGACCCTGACATGGCTCTTGCAGCACAAATTAATCTGCCATTCCAAGAAGAAGATTTCTTTCCTCCCCACTGAGTTTCTACTGGTCACTGCTCTTGTAATCTTGCTGTCTTGTAATAATGAAAACTAGAACTAAATGTCCTTTCAGTGCATGCACTCAAGTTTACAGTTATTGTCTTATTCACTGTCACTTCAACTTCAGTGTCCTGCTCTCTTATCCTGATATTCTTGTTTTACCTCTGTGGGCTCTCAAATCAAAGCTGAGTGTTATGCTAATCCATCCATTTAGTGAGAGCACAAAAATGTATGTGGATGTTAGAGGGGCTTCAGTTTAGTTTGGAACAGAAGAAATGGTGGTTGGTATAAATTCTGAAAACCACAGCAATGGGCAAATCTGGCAACTGACCAGCCCCCGAGAGTTTGCAGTCTTCCCTTGGTGTTCCATGAACCTCATCCACAAACTTTGAGGTTGCACTCTCTTCCAGATGAAGGTCTGGGGTCAGCACTGGTGAATCTCATAGCAAAAGGAGGAAGGAAAAAGAAACAGACCCAAAGTGAGCTGATGACCTGGAAGTTATTCTGAGCAGGATACCGAGGATCTATTGGAGATGACTCTATGGGAGAAAGAAGCAGTAGAGTTGAAGTAAAAAACCAGTAAATGACTGCCACTGTCTTTGTGGCTGTGTGTGGAACAGGAGCAACAGCAGCAAGAGTAGGAATATTTCTAGGAATATTTCCCAGGCAGTAATCAATACAGTAGGTGCTAGAAAAACTATTGTGCTGTTATATTCTGAGTCACCTCAGGTGGAATTACAGGAAATACTGCAACTTTCCCTTTGAGTCCCCTCCAACCACTGCCATGTACAACCCAAGACAGATTTACACGTGGAAATTTTAAGATTGGAAGTACAAGTTTACTCCAGCTACGTCAGAACTTGTTGTGAAGACTGCGATTCATTTCATTTGCATTTTTCTGTCCCTAAATCCATTATCTGAACAGACTCTTATGTTGTTATGCTCACAACACTGTCGCAGACAAATAAAAATCATGGAAACTGTGATAAATGAAAATGTCTCTTCGTGTTTTCCTACTTTAGATCCTTCTGTTTTCTGACTATGTGGCTGAGAGTCTTGTTGCTTGCAATTTCTCTTCCTTAGTTCAGAACCCTATTAATGTGAAAATTTTACTTTTTTTTTCAATTTGTGCATGATAATATTTTGCTTATTTTATTTAGAAGGATCTGAAAACAAACAGTAAGTTTCTTGGTTGAAACAAAGTTCTAATAACTCCAGTAGCTGCTAGTCTTGGCCCTTTGGTAGCCAGCTGCCAAGCAAGCAAGCTATGAAACATCTCTCTTTCATGTAGATAACTGATTTCTTGAGGAGACTTTGTAAAAATCACCTTTACCACAGAACTGATCTGATTTCCCTGCTGTACCAACCTTTTCTCCTTCTTCAACTCAGGCCCCATCTTTTCTTCCTTGGAGTTTTATTCCATTGGCTTTCTGAGGTGTGGACCAGTGACAATCCTTCAGTGAACCTTTTCCACGTGTCAAATGGTCTTACACATTTTAACTTATAGGTCCTTATTTGCAGAATACTTAAAGCAGTTCATAAGTAAAGTCAGACAAGTTTGCAGCACTATTTGTGCTTGGCTTTACCATTACCTGGTTAGTAAAATCACACCCCTATAATTCAAGGAGAGGTGAGTCAATTCTTTATTTCGGTTCATTTAACCTTGCCCACTACTGAAAGACAGAGAAAGTCCTACAAGTCCTACAAGGAACACATATTTTTGAATAGGCACCATGCAATTTAACCCATAAGGAATCTAAGCTTCAGAAGAGTCACTGAGCCTCCAAGAGGTAGAATGTGAAGGATAAATGGATTGGAAAAATAATAGGGGGGTAAGGAGGTTGGTTGCCACATACTCCTAAACAGTGGTCCATACTAAGGAGTCTGAATTGCCCTCTGAAGGCTTGACTGACTATTCAGTGAGAGCAAGCCCCTGTATCAGCACATGGCTTAGGACACTTGAGGTTCATGTGAATTCCTTCTCATTTCCCCTCTGCTCCTCGTGCCCCTTAAATAAGGAGAAAATTGATTCCCTGTTTCTGAACAAAGCTGTAGCTGGGAGAGAGCATGGTCTCCCTGGCTGAGTAGCAACTGGGGGGAAAATGAATAGACCATATGCTGGGAGAGCAGCAGCCAGAACATGGGGACAGAGCTGTGGAGCAGTGCCAAGCCTTGCAGCCAAGATGGGGAGTGGAGGGAGAGTGCTCAGAAACTCACTGCCAGGGACCCTGCACTGGATTACTTCTAGGAGCTGCAATGTGTAAATCCTGCTTGTTTTCAGAAAGGTCCTTGAAAAGGAAAGTAATTTACCCAGGTGGCCCTGAATATATTTTTTAAAACTTCCTTAGTTCCCTTATGCTTTCCTTTTCTTTTTTCACCTGCCTGCTGATTCTCAGGAAAACCTAGACCACTGCAGAATTTTCTCTAAGGGAATCAGTACCTCCTGATTTCTTTGTTCCACCTTTCCACCTCTGCTTCCCTTTCTCTAGAAGAAGGTTCTACTGTTTCTCTGTCATCTGTGCTCACTGACAGGATGAGATCTGCTCAGGGGTATGTCACAAACAGCTGTAACAATCCTGCAGTCTCCAAAAGAGGAGCATAATATGTGAAGATTTCCATGCAAAACAAATCAATTGGCAATATTTTCACTCTGAAATCTTTTCCCCTCCTACCCATAAACTGATTATATATATGTCATTCTCTTCCAGACCCAGAGAGGATGCCCTTGGTGGTGATGTATAATTTTATTAGAAGTGGACTGGAGAGCTATAAATGATGAACTTGCTGAGGCTCTGTGAGAGAAGTAAGGTAGGGAGCATCAGCAGCAACCCTCAGGGGAAAAAAAGGAAACTCAGACCTGGACATGAACTGCAAGCCCACAGGTTATGGATCACAGCCAGCTTTTCATGTGAGATACCAATGTGAGGTGGGATGGTCAGGAGCTGCTGGCCCCCTCCATACTTTGTGCTAAGTTTGCATTGGGCACTACACACCTGATCAGTCTTAGACTGTGCAGGTGTAAGTCCATGACAAAACTGGTGAATGGGGAAGCAAAATAGAGTCTTAGATAAGTTTTGGCTTAAAAAATAAAGGAAGTTTTAAAGTAGAGAATTTTTTTTACGAAAGGATATATAGATACATGTTTAAAAACCACACTTCAACTTTCTACTACGAATCACACTCATTATAGTTCTAATTAAATTTATTTAATCACACTTCTGAAATTTTTGCTTTAAAAAAGAGTACCTCCTTAGACACAATTAAGCAAAAATAGGGAAACAGTTCACTTTAATCGATTGTGATTGATTTAAGTGAAATCTAATTGCCTACAATGCTGATATTTATTTGTCTAACAAACCTAAATGAAAATCCTTATGCAGTGTTTTACACCTTGTTGGTTCTTCCCCTGTAAGTATTCATTTTAGATTCTAGATATCCAGTTCAGTGTAACTTGTCATATATTGGCTCATGATGTTTAAGGGGAAAAATAAATGAGAATATACTTCTGGAATGGCAGCGATATCTACCAAATTTCCTTTTAAATATGCGCAGCAAAATGGATTGTTAAAAAAAATCCCCTGAGGATGGTGCCTCTTTTGTCAGTTTTCTACCAGAGTGCATCCTGCTCTCTGACAGAAAATTGCTCATTAATCTCCAAGGAATGACCAGTTTTTCAAAACAGTCACTCAGCTATGCTGCCACTGCTAATTTTTAAGCATTATGGATGCCATTAATTGCCTGATGTGGTTGATAACAACAGTAATCCTTTTTGAATGGGACATTAACTCCAAAACAAGTCATTAGTTTTTGTCCACATACTGTAATTAACACTTACCTTCCAGGAATTCACAGAAATTGCAGAGGCCACATGTCACTGGAGATTTGGCAACTCTGTCTAATATGTATATTTGGTCTAAAGATGATGGCAGAGTAGGTTTTTTGGTAATCACTCTTTTACTAGTAACAATTTGCATTCTGAGTGGTGTGCATAGTTAAAGTAAGGGATCTGATCTGCAATTTCAGCCTGACTAGATTTTTTTCCCCTTTTTTCCCTCCAGCTTTTTTTTTTTTTTTCCTTCCCAAAATAGGAGAAAGGAGTGTATGCCTCAACTTGCTTCTTCTCAGATGTGTGAGATAGCACCATGTCTGGCCACCCAGCAGGGACACACTGAGCCATTTTCAAGCAGAGCAGAGGTAGTCACTGAGAGTCTGTGAAGGGAAGCTTAAGGATTGGTTGGGGTGGAAAGATAAGAGACATCATATTTTTATTATTGCATACACAGCATATTTTGTCCTTGCCACCTCTGCTCATGTCCACTACATCCCACCCCAGTGCTGAAATGAGTGATGAAAAAAGGGAATAGTTGAGCATCGTGGGAAGGAAGAGCCTACTAGAGCTGGAGCTGCTTACATGTGAATTTTGTCTAGCAAATTCTTTATTTGAGCTTTAAGGTACATGTGCAGGGTTAAGTTTGCAGTGTCTGTTCCTCACTGTGATACTTTTCTTGGTAAAAGGTGCAGAATTACAGGTGGTTGTGCATGTATGAGCATACTTATGCTTCTAATTCACTATGGTGTGACTTTTGACTCTATTCAATTTTACAGCATAGGACTAAATTTAGTGTGTTGAAGTACATATACTTCAGGGCAGAAGGGAGGAAAAGCATAAAGCATATTTGGTTTTATACTTAAGAAAACAATTCTTTCTTTGCTCCATGTTTAAAAACACCACTAAATGGTGGTTAAAAAACCAAAACAAACCAAACAAATCTAACCTGCAATATAAACCTCTAGTAAATCTATTTAGTTGAGAATTTTTAAAGCACTACATGATTTTAGATACATGCTGCCCCAGAAAACTTGAGAAGTTTGTGCATCTAGGCTGCTAAAGCATATTTGATATGCCTGTTTATATTAGATTCTTTATATTGGATTCACTGGTAGCTTAGCTCAAATTGAAGCAGAGCTTTGGTTTATCATTCCTCCAGGACTATAATGTCAGCTACTGACACCATCTCTAATATTTTCTGTTTCAGGAATGTGCTTTTTCAGAGCAGTGCTTTGTGGTATCAAAGGGCACTTCCCAGTGGCAGCTTCTGCTGGTTGAGAAATTAGTAACCTGGAGATGCTCATAAGTCTTTCCTGCTTTGCTCAGAGATAGCAAACACTCAAGCAAAATTACACACAGTAATACTCCCTGCAGGCACACCTAGGAAGGCTTTGGAATTTCCTAAACCTGCAGCAAAAATGTGGTTTACTTAAGCATGTCTTGCTTATCTAACTATTCTTTATCTAATTGTTCCCATACTCTGGCCTACAGTGTTTTCTCCTCTCTGTCCCACTGCTCCCCCCAACAATTTGCCTAATACCATGGAGTGTGTAGAAAAGGCAGGTATGAAGTCTCACTACAAATACTTTATCCATAAGGTCATTTGTGTAATTATCATGGGATGATGTGGTTGTCCAGCAGTGCTATAAAGCACTATAAAGTGCTTTATATTCTCTCTACATTTGGAAATATTACAGAACCAATACTCCCCCTTTTTTAAACACATTTTACCTCTTCCAGATTTTGGGCATCTTGCATTATTTTGACCCACAGTTTTCTAAGATGGTTGGTTTTTTTGTTTTTGTTTTTTTTTTTTTCAGCTGGGCCTATATTCTTTTTTGTAGTTTAAAAGTATTTTGAACCATAAAAATGGCAGAGATGAAGAATGCTAACACTTGAGTCAATTGCATACAGCTAAAAGAGAGAGGGCCTTTCACTTAGATCAGAAGGATTTTGGACTTCAGATTTCATTTGTCCAATTTTTAGAGGTTTCTGATAGCATTTTTTATAATAGCCATTTTGATTTGCATAAATGTGCCATGCACTTTAAATTACACTGGAAAATATTTAAACCATATGTATTTAAAACTATGCAGCCAAATGTAACAGAGTTTGATAAGAACTTGTGTTAAGTAGATGGCTGGCCCAGGAAGACCATTTTCACATGGTGATGATGAGAATTGAATATGGGCTATTGTTAATGAATATTAGGATAAAGTAATTTTTTTTTGAGTATAGAGTCAATATAAAGACTCTATATTCAATTAAAAATGTGCAGCTACACCTTTGTAAGTGAAAGCCATTTGTCTGCATCAGTGTGTATGTTTTTTTGAGGAAAGTGCTGAGCTCTAAATAAAATCATTATGGGATTATTTTCAGATTAATTGACTAGAGCTCATGAAAAGAGACTTTATTTATTTTATGGATTTAGAGGTAATTTGTGTAAAATATTTTTATAAGTGGGCCAGTAGATCATAGTAAACCATAAGAGAAATATTAGTTTTCTTGCTTCTTCTTTTATTCTGGAAGAGATGTGTGACTTACTGTCTTTAGCAGATGAATTAATGCTTTTTCCAGGTAGTTTGCAAATTGCAAAAGGGAAAATAAGAGTATTTAGTAAGAAATTCATTCCTTTTTTTTTTTTTTTTTTTTAAATAAATGTGTTGGGAAAAAGTTTGAAGTGAAAAAAGAAAAGGAAAAAAAATGGCACTGAAATAGGGAAAACCTGAATGGATGCAGTGAAACTGAGTAGGCAACATTGTCTTTATAGGTGGTAGAAGGTACCAAAACAGGTCTTTCTCATCCAGTGGTGGCTGAGCCATTGCATAAGTAAATGGAGGATATGAACACAGAGTTTTTAAAGATTGTCTCTCAATAAATTTTGGAACTGTTTAGCAGGTGTTTGAAAACAAAGCATTTTATTTGATTTCAAAATTATCTTTTTTTATTGAATGAAAAAGCATTTTCTTCCTGCCCTGGTTAAATAGTTGAAAAATACTCAACTAACTAAAAGAGTTCACTGTTCACTTGTTTTTTACAAACTATCACTTTCTTGGTGGATGCAAGTCGTAAAGGCATCCATATGTTTACAGAGCTATTCTGGACATATTTGCATGTTCATTCATAAACATAGAAAAATAACATTTGAAATAGCTGCAACAATAAAAGACAAAAGAGTCTAGTCTATATTTGCCATTACAGGTTCCATGGCAGGAATGGCTGAGCCCATTGCCTGGATTTCCTGTCATCTGTTTTAGAGAAGCTGAGATGTCAAGACAATTACATTTTTCCAATTTTCCTCTTAGCTGTAAGGAGCTTTCACATGCAGCAGCATTCCTAGGTTCCTTTCATATTCTGTGAGGTAGCAAATAACATGGATAGCTCGTGTTTTGCCTTGGGAATTGTTTTTTCTCATCTTTTAAGTCAGCATCAGCAAGTGATGTAAAGGTGGGAGGATTTTAGAGCAACAGCTGTGACAGCACAAGGAACATCAGTCAGTGTGCAACTTGTGTTGGGACAATTGCAGAACAATTATAATTCAAGGTTTCAGTAGCCTAAAATGCAAGCCTGTTGAGAATACACTTTTTGAAGTCCACAAGGAAGGATTTTAGGATTCTGGCAGAAGATAGCCTGTGTTGAGAGGCCAGAGGGAGCAGTCTGCTTCATTGGGTCAGCTTGATTAAAGAAGTTTTATCAGGAGTATTTGTTCTATCAAAGCTGAATGAACAGAGTAGGTGCAAGTTTCTGTAGAAGTGGAGAGTTGTGAGATTGGAGGGCTGTGGTTTTGATGGGAGAGCTGAGAGGGCTCCCTGTAAATCCACATCTGTAGGGCTTGATGCTTCCACTGACCTGGCAGGAGCTCAGAACCTGCATCACTTTTCAGGGTTTTTCTTGCTGCAGCTAGGTTGAGCATGTGCGAACATGAGCTCAGTGCTGCAGACAATGTTCACAAGTCTGACTTGACACAAGAAAGCACCTGCCCATGTATTTAGATCATGCTGGAGTTAAGGAGATTTGTATCCAGGTTTAAAATTAATCACATACTTAGACCTGTTGCTAAAGAGGAATGAACTTAAGTGTTTGCAAAATTGGGGCCAGAAGCAGTAGAAAGGCTCTTTTACTGTTTTTGTTCTTTTAGAATTGGTTATTCTTGCAGGGTGTGTAGCCACCATTCACAATTACGAGAGAAGGGGCAGCAGTTCAGAAGCCAAACCACACATTTTCAGCCCCCAGCATCAAACACTGAACTGAAACACTGAAAAGGGCAAGGGGGTGGCTCACTCTTCCCTAACCCCTGACTATATCATTAGGGTGGTAATATTATTTGAGCCTAATGCATCACAAGGAAAAGGTTTCATTGTTATCCAGTGGAGCCCCACCACAATGCATGGTGACTGAGGCTGTAATGAGGAGCTCTAAGATTTCAATGGCAAAAGGGATTCATTGCTAGTCCATGACCTCACGATGAAATCATTACAATGAAGTCAGAGATATGAAGTTATTATGGGAAAACTATTTCAGAACAAGTCCATAAGGACCTTTTTGACAGTGCCATTATGAAACCATTACAATGTAAGGTTAGGATGGTAAAATGGTTTCAATGAAACCCTATTATGGTTTGAAAACAGACTAAATGGTGTCAGTGAAAGTCATTCTGCCTTCTAAAACCTAAAGTTAAGCAGACCTCTGTTTCTAAACAAAACCATGTGATTCTGACTTCCATTTTCTCTGATAAGGGTAGCTGTGGCATACCTCAAAACTGAATTAAAATTCCACTACCACTCCCAGTCAAGGATTTTGAGTGACACCTAAAACTGACTGTCAAAATAAATAGTATATTTCCAAACTGAGTAAAAATCCCCCTACCTAAGACTGGCATCTCATCAGTAAAGATGGCTAATGTTTGTCTGGTTAAAAATCTAGCCCAATCTAATAATCTTCTAGATCTATATATATATCTATATATCTGCTATATATGGTGATGAAATGGAATAAAATGCACATTTAAAAACTGGTCTGTGCTTTCCACCTCACTATGAGATAATTAGAATAAAATTTCCACAGAGGAACGTGCCTCTGAAGTATCTGTTTTTATTACATGGAAATTCAAATCTTTCTTGTCAGTCCTGTTTGTTTCAATGAATAACTACATATTAGATGTACAAAGAGTACAGTTAGGAATGGTCTGATGATCTGACAGGGACTTGGATGTGGGACTTCATGGAACTTGTGGTATTTAAATGTCCACTGGCTTTTTAAGAGGGAATATTCTGGGCCACAAGAGCACAAAGTATATTCTAAGGTGAAAACTTTTTTATTGAAATGAAATATTTCTGAAAAATGTTCCAAGCTTGACAACTGTGGGTTTTTTTCCCCCCTCTACATCAAGACAAAAGAGAGAAAAAAAAAATCCATATAAGTTTTACATGTGCTAGAGCTTCAAAACAAGTTACTTAGGTAGGAACTTTCTTTTTGCTCCTGGATCAATATGTGTGAAAAATGACCTAGCAAACTGTTATAGAGGTCTTTTATTTCTATTGCCAAACCCCACTTAGCAGTTGTGAATCCCTGTGAATAGTTGTGGGTGTGTCTTTCTAAGAGAGCTTTCAGTATAATCATTTGGGTTTTATGCATCTCTGTGTCTGGAGACTGTCACCCCGTGCACACAGTTGTGGATAGAAGGGCCAGGATTCTCCTTAGCTCCTGAGGAATCAGATTCCTTTACAAGAACTGTGGTTGAAAGCAAAGCCCTGAACAAGAAGTTTCCTCTTGAAAAGCAATCTTAGTGGTTTACAGCAATCTGAATTGCACTTTTTGCATCTCCTTTGCAGAAGCTTTTAATGGATGCTCACTTCCTTTTTTGAAAACATGCTGCTTTTGTACAGTGACAGCAACAGAGTTAGATTTGTAAATGAAAAATGAGATCTATATTTCCCATTTCAGATAAGCTAGGGAATATAGATTTTAAAAATTATTTTGTTATTAAAAACTACAACTCAGCTATCAGTTCATCAGTAAAATAAAAACCATCATATACACCAAAGGAAGTATTTTTTCTTCTGGAACATTGTAAACCAGGAATAAATAAGGTCTCCTACATTTGGTAAGGAAAGGCATGCAATATTTTAGAATCATGTAGCAGGTGTCTCAAATTCTGCTGTGTGCATTCTTTCCAACTTCTTAATAAGTTCAAAACCTGTTTGATGTCCTTTGAACAATATCAATAATCTCTGTTACCTGTGGTGATGAGGAGGCTATTCTGTAGACTGGTATAAATTGAATATTACAGGTACTGTGGAGCATATGGCAGAGAAAATCTTCTGAATATGTCTGTATCTGCCAGCTTTGGTCTGCCATTGATAGAGCTGAGCTTGAAGTGAGCTGTTCCTGCACTCAGTGATTCCTGTTGATTGATCAGATGCCCATACCACAGATGCTGGAGGGTGTACTGCCCCAGGCACTGCTCAGCACAGACACTGCTGCTGTACACTCATGTCATGGAGCATCCAAGATAATGTGGAAGGCCAAATGCAGCAAAACACAGGATGGATGGGCTGATCACCTCTTCAGGTCATGCTGCTATCAACAGGCAGTCCTTGCCTGAGACCTGTAAAGGGGCAGTAGCCTTACAGAGGTGGGATTTACCAAGGGAGTGAAGCCTTGGTTTCAGTTTTAGCTCAGATGTGGGAATTCATATCCCACTTTCTGTCTCTTCAGAGTGCCAGGTAACACGGTGCAGTACCCATGGGGTCTCTCCATGCTCTTGCACTGGGCTGCTGCAGTGGGTTTGCAGCTGGCAGGGCTTGTAGGGGACAAGAGGGAAGGTGGACATCAGGCCTAGGCATAGTCTGCCTGTAGGTTGTAGATGATGAGATGCATCATCATCTGATGCTTCATACTTCTGTGATCAGTCACTATATCACTACTCTACCTTTTCTGCATCTAGCTCATGGGCTAATGGCAAAAATTGTCATTATTCTTTTACATTTTGCTATGCTTTTTTACTATTGCAGAGTCATCCACCACTCCTTTTCCTCTTCTGCTTCCATGGTGATTTACCTTAGTTTAATCAGCAAATTTGAGGATCACTGTTCTCCTTCTTTTTTCTTCTAAAAGCCATGAATGGAGATAATAAATAGGATACATTTACCCTTAGTAAATTCTGTCATCTCTCTCTTTTTGGCTTGGTAGCATCCCTTTCAAATGAACCTGGAAGAAAATGCAGATGAAGTAAAATCACTGTGTTAACCAACATTACAGACCTCACAGCAGTCTGTCCATGCATATTTCAATTTGAAGAAAAATTTCACACATGATACTGAAATCCATATATGTTAGATGACTACTTTGCTCAAAAACAGGAACATTGTAGCTATTTTGAAAAATAGTAGACTCCATTCCTGTTATTATTCTATCAATTTCTTTGTTCGTAATGTCTTGATATCATGTTTGACTATTATAATTTGACTAATATTTTTATATGACAATTAGGATAAATGTAACTAATGATTACTTTATAAAGGTTGGCTAGGGTTGAGGTAGGCAAAGATTAATATATAATGTAAGAAATCACAAAAAAATTCATAAGGAAATAATATCTCTATGGGTCAGTTCTTAAAACATCTGATATAATTTAGTACAATTTATAGCAATATCTCTTAAAATGCTGAATGTATGCATAAGCAGAAGAGAATTACAGAATATCTTGTGTTGAAGTGACCTTAATGATTATATAGTTTCAACATCTCTGCCATGGGCAGGGACACATTTCACTTGACCAGTTTGTTCAGGGCCACATCCAACCTGGCCTTGAACACTTCCAGAGATGGGAAAGCCACAACTTCTCTGGGCAGCCTGTTCCAATGCTTCACCAGCCTCCAAGTAAAGAATTTTGTTCTAATATCTAATCTAAGCCTACTCTCTTTCAGTTTGAAACTATGCCCCTTGTTCTGTCCCTATACACCCTTGTAAAAAGTTTCCCTCCATTTTTCTTGTAGGCTCCCTATCTGACAGAATTAAGACTTTCCAGGTTGTTTTTTTTTTTTTTTGTTTTGTTTTTTTTTCATATTTATTGTTACTTAGATTCAGACAGTGTGTTATCTCTCTCTAACACATGTGGTGGATATGCTTTCCTGGGTATCCTGCATTTCCAGATTTGTGGATCTTTCCTTGGTGGACCACAGATTAGTTCCATCTTAGACACTTGTGTTTCTGTCAGGGCAGGCAGAGCTATGGTGACCATCCCCTTCCTTTTGTAACACATACTGTCAGGATGAAGTATACTGAAGGGTTTGGAGGTGTGCTGAGTCACCACAGTTTAGGGATGATTTAGACATGTATAGAAAGTTTAAAGACTTAGTTCATGGAAATTGGGCATTATGAATTCTCTTTGTATTCTTCCTACTTGCTTTGCTATAATGTTAGCACATGAATAGTTTGTTCAATGACAAAGGGTATTCAAATCTGCCATTTGTGGCTCAACTGCAGTAGATTTTTTTTCTTTCAGTTCTCAAGTAACAGCAGACTAAGAGTAAGAGAAAATGGAAAACTGTAGCTTGCAGCAGATACATGGGGAGAGCCTAACCTTTACACACATGAAAAGGAACATCAGCCAATTAGCTGTTGGTTAGTAAAAAGGCAAGGTCTTTGTTGAACATAAATCTATATCATTTTCAAAAGCATAATGAGACTGGAGTAAGGAGCCATCATTGTGTTAATGCTATCAAATAGCTTTTGGGGAAGAGAAAGAGCATAGATTGGATTCTTAGAGCCACAATCATGCATCACACACGATACACATCAGAAATAACACACAAAATTCACATCATACACCTCTTCAAGTCACATCCTGATCCAATGTGTATCAAATGTTTCCTTACATATTTTAATTACCATCTTGCAGTCTAATAGAGTGATTCTAAATACATTTTCAAATTATATTAACAAGGGGAGAAAAAGATCTTAGCTTTATGTACAAGTTCTCTGTGCTATGGCAATGATTCAGAAACACACCTCTAATACTAAGTTTACACTGAAAAAAATTTCTTTAAATATATAAATATTTCCCTTGCTACACCACAATAATGCTACAATATTCTTTAGCTAATTCTTCTCTGAATGCTACACTGTCTGTGCAGAGGACAAATGGATTATAGGAATGCTTTAGAAATTCTTAATTTTATAGTACGGTTCTATATGGATATTTCCTTTTCTGATTTCCCAACCCCTTTCCTCTTACCAAAGGATAAAAGGGTGTCCTCTAGAAAACCAGGGCAGCAAATACCCTGTTGCAGAACTGAGGTCTGGACAAATTCTTTGAAAGAAGCTGTCACATGTAAAATGCTGATTGCATTGGTTTAACAGAATCACAGAGTGGATCAGGTTGGAAGGAACCACAGTGGGTCATCTGCTGCAAACTCCTGCCCAAGAGGGATGTAAGGATATAAAGAGCACAGCTCCTGTCTCAAACATGGCTAAGGCCACAGAAGGTGTCTCACTGTGAGCTCTCTGGAATAGCAGAACTGCTGGGATTTCTTCCTGCATTTCCCAATTCCTGAAGAAAAACCTGAAATGCCAACGGGCAACTACTTGCAGCTTTGTTCTCTTGTTATTCTAGCTCTTAAAAAAATCTAAAAAAAAATGTAATCTCTATGGATGTTATCTAGGAGAAGTCAAAACTGAAGAATTATGGAAACCAAAGAGATATTTCTCACTCCTACATTTGAATTCTTCCTTTTCAAACTGCTCTGATTTATTTCTATCATTCCTTCCTCTTTTTACAAGCTGAAGTATCTTATTTTATTTAAAACATCATTCTATGTAAGACTTCACATATGGTAATCTTTCTGTTGTCCTACAGCCTTTTACAGACTCATTTTCTTTCTTGGGATGACCAGTACAGGGTCCACTCATCAAAATGGGAGTACACCATTAATCAGCACCGTGGCTTTATGATGTTTCCTATTTTTCTTGCTACACCTTCCCAATTAATTCCCTTTTTAATAGCAGCTTCTTCATTTGATTACTCCAGGCCACTGAGATGTCAGAGAACTGTCCTAATTTCTTTTTATCAAATGCAGTATTTCACTGAGGAACTTGTTGCTACAGCATAGTACAAATACCACACATTTACATGGATTAAAGAAATAATAAAAGAAATTAATGACAGAGAAATTAATCGATGGCTGTTAAATAACATGAGGAATGCCGCTGGTTCAGGAGTTTCTGGCATCACAGTGTCAGGGAATGGGAGACTATGGTGGGAAAGGACCATTACCTTCCTTTCCACGCTTCTCTCTAAACTTTTGCTGTTGGTCTCAGGCAGAATTTTGTGCAAGGTGGACCTGGCTCACATGGGCCATTGTTATTCCATTTTCTTAAGCAGCAGCAGTTAATATGTAGACATTTAACGTATTACTGCTGTTTTTCCCATGATGATAATGATTTTGCAGTTGTCAGTGTTGCAGTTCAGCTGATAACACATTTAGTGAAGACTGGAGACCTTTCAAAAGCCTCTGCTGTAGGGTTAGTGAACCTATCTCATCCTGAAGATTTGTCACTATCAGTGATCTTATACAGGCCATTTACAGGTATATTGAGCGAGGCAGGCTCCACTGTAGCTCCCTGGGAAACTGCCTTACTGAAAGTGTGAACTTCCTTTTATTATTTCCCCCCATCATTTAAAGAATAATTTATATATGCAAGGTGTGTGTCAGTTTAGTTTCTCTAAGAGACTCTGTAAATGGGTGTCTTCAGGCTCTTTTGTATTATCTTGCTTTACCTGTTTATTGCTCCTTCAAACAACTTAAAGTGGTTTGTGAGAAATTACTCCCAGTACAAATGTCAATTACACACTACCTGTTGCATTTGAGCGTGTTCTACCTCTATGCTTTCTGCTTGGTGTAACCACTTCACCTAGCATGAAAATTTGCATGTGCAATTTCCACTTCCTCAGATCTCTGGAAAAAATTAGCATCATGTTTCAGTGTCAAAGCTAATGCAGGTTTCAAATTACAAGTCAGTACCCAGACTTTGAAGAAGGTGTGAATGAGTACAGTCTGGGCTGGATCTTCTGCACCTCCCTCTGCTGACCCTTAGCCTTCAAGTGATTTTTTTTTAGCATATTCACCCTGCTGAGAAGGGCTGAAAGATGGAAAACTTTTTTTATAATGAACAGTAATGCAAACCATTCATTTAACTGGTTTGTTACGGTCTTGTCTTCTTTTCCATTGTCTTGACACTTTGAGTGACCATTGGCAAGGATACTGTGTTGGGAAAGAGGTTTTTTTCCATGTTCTTTATGCCTTTAACAGGTTGCATATTTCCCCTTTTCCTTATTTCCTCATTGACACAAAGATTCTATTTTCAGCAGGCTGTATTCTCACCACCCTGTGTGACAGTGTATATGGGGCTGAGGGAAAAAGTATTTTTCAATCTTTTTGATTTCTAGTGTGCTTTCACAGTGATGTCTAAAAACAGTTCACTTTGCCATTTACATGCATTTTATCCGTCAGCTGCTTAATTTTTTTTACCTTCATTGGACTTCTCTGTTTCTATGCAATTCCCTATCTAATCTCAATGCTGTTAGACCCGTGGTGATTATTCTTCCTTTTTCACTCTTATAGGGATGCTGAAATTCACCCTGGTATTATCAAATATATCTTTGGCAGTGACTCCCTAAACTGAGTTGCATGCCTTGCCCAGGACTGCCCTAAGGTTTGTTTCTTTTATTGTAGCAAACATTAGTCAGGATTTCAGTGGATGGCAGTGTTTGGGCAGGTGACTGCTGCAAAGTTCGCTTCAGAGAGTGAGGACAGCATATGATGTCAGGGCTGGTTCACTGCCTTTGGCTAGAGAAGGACTGACTCTGTTGTGGTGTGCAGGTGTCCTGGTCATCCTTGGAGGATGGTCCAGTGATGGTTCAGTGATGATGGTTCAGTGATCTTAATGGTCAAGCTGCAAGAGACTTATTTCCTCACTGTGCTGCTCTGCGCTGATATTCTCCAGCAGTTGCCATGCCAGCCCTGCATGTGATACAACACAAGAACACATGCTGCATGATGAATACTGAAAGCACATTTGGAAGCTGTGCCTAGTTCAAAAGCTTTAAGCTCTTTTTCCTTGCTGTAAAAGTAAGTATTTTTGTCCTTAGAGTCTACAAACCTGGTGCTCTGGCTGTGACCATTGAAGAAACATAGTTTCTTACTGCTACAGAACTCTAACAGTTTTTAACCCTTTGAAATGTAGAGGATATTGTGACTTTTATTCAAAAATCTGTTATTGGATTGTCACTGTCTTGAATTATTCCCTGACACACAAAAGGCAGGGCCTTTTATAGGATCGTGTTTTCTGGATCAGGGAACATCTTTTATGGGTAATTGGAGATCACTTAATAAGAATCATAGCAAATGCATTATTGTAACACCCTCTACTCCATCCTTTTGACCTTACTTACATCCTGCATATTTATTCTTTCCGCTGATACGAATATTAACCTCCTGTCTTGCATTAGATTAATATATTCATCCACTGCCTGGCAAAACAGAGAGAGAGGAAAAGAGTGACACAGGAGAGAGGGGCTTTTAGTATTCTGTAGCTGAGCTGTCTGATGTAATATGTCAGAGAATATAGGTGCCAGTAATGTGCAAAGAGCTTGAAAAATGACCAGACAGTGCCAAGCCCACCGTGCCTGTTGTCAGGAGGGCTAACAGTGTAATAAATCAACCTGTCTTGTGTCAGGGGTCGTGTAGTGCGATGTTCAAAGCTGTTTGGCCAGCCTGATCCAGACAGGCACATGCTACTCATTTCTGAGCTGTTGGTGCTATTACTAGAACCTTCCTAAAGCAGTGTCTGCCTGTCCTGCTTTGGGCTTTAAGTCAAGGTTCCAAAGGAGAAAGTATCTGGGAGAAGAGAGTGAAGTGCTGCTTAGTTTCAGTTCTTATATTTCTCCTGTAATTATTTTTACTAGGTGCTGCTGGAAGAGTACAGAAAATGGCTTGTCAGATGGGTTCTTCCCATGCTTTTTGTGCAGGACAGTGGTGCTTAACCTGTTGGATGAGCCATATAGGCCCACAGTAGCAGATGGGAAGAACAATCACTGCCTTTCTCTGTTCACTTGAGCCCACACTTACAGAAAATGGACAGAGTCCCGTTTTGAGTAAGTGCATATCGAGCAAAATACAACTAAATGATCCAGTACAATCCCATTTACTGCTCCTTTTGGCAACTGTGGTGTTTCCTTGTAGGTCTCATTCCTGCTGTGCTTTTCACCTTCATTCTGTCGTGTTTAGCTGGGCTGGAGGGAGGACAATCTGCTCCTAGCCCTGCTGAGACAGGAGGAGCAGCTTTTCATCTCTCTTCTCCTAACCCAGTGTTTGTAGGGCTGGATAGATACAGACAAACTGCAGTAGGCATTTCAGACCAGTCTGAAACTTCCTATGTTCAGGAGCTTTAATTAGGCTCACTAGAAGGGAATATGCAGGGAGAAAGGTTAAGGCAGCAAATCAGGCTAATTACAGGCTGGAAGTCCCAGGAGTTCAGGTCAAGTGATCTTCCATGGCCCTAATCCCTGAGAAAGAAGCTGTTAATGCTGTGCTGTCTCTGCCAGTGCTGCAGGGCTGCTGGTTTTCAAGCCAGGCACGTGGTGACTTCCCAAAGGACCATTCTGCCCTGGGTACCCACAAGGCAGGTCAAGTTACAAACCTGGGTAAGCTGGGTCACAAATTAGTATTTCCCCTCAGTGCTTTTGGGTGGTGATGGCAGTAGGTTCTTGGTCTCTGCTAGAGCACTCACAGATCCACAGTCTGTTAATCCATCCTTCAGGGGCTTATCAGGCTCCCACACTGCACCCCAACCTCTCTCTCATATGCAGCTGGGGGACTGAAACATTCAACTGTCAGAAGCAAATTGATATGATTACAAATGACTTGCAGCAAGAAAGGCTGGCACACATTTTATATAGCAAGTAATTTTGCAACCTGAAACAAATTTTAGAAGAGCACTTGGGTGACAGGCATAAGGATTCATAGCAGATATAGTATGGAGGAAGTTTCAGTGGGAATCTGGCTTGGTCCAAATTGACAAAAACCCCTGCACTACAATATCAAACAAAACCCCAAAAGCAAAGCATAACTCCAAGCCAGAGACCATTCCCCTAAAACTATAAAAAAATAGGTTTAAATAAGATAGAGAGGGAAAATTCAGAAGCAGAGGTCTGACTAGGAATTTAATTTGTTTGTTTCCAGAATTTTTCTCAACTATTTATAAACTTTGATGTTTGAAAGTTAATTTTATTCAGAGGGACAACTATGGTTGTAATGTAAGTCTTAATTGTACTGGGGTTTTTAATAATTTCACACATCCTATGTGGATTCCACTGAGCATTTGAACAGTTCTTGTTTTTGAGAAAATTACTATGCCCATCAAGTCCCCCAAAAACACAGTGGTTACATTCTTCTCAGACTGAGGAAAGTATCATTGATTTCTGTTTTTCTTGACATATACAAATCCTGGGAAGATCTTTTGCAAATTAAGATCAAAAATTATTAAAGTACTGGGCTGGAAATAGTGCTGGTGTCTCATGCTCAGGGCACTGTGAACAAAGTCAGCTTTACTGGCCCTTTTCCACATCTGCAGAGACTCTGATAATGCCTGATGCCTTTGTAAATGGCTTTGAGAAAATTATTAGAAGTCATTTGTATAAATAGGCAAATCAAGTCATTATTGGCAGAGACTAACTGTAGTATCAAGATGCAAGACAAAAAAGCAGATTTGATCACTTCATGCCCGTAAGTACATAACTAGGATTATTAATTTTCAAACTATGATTCCAAAGTCAATGTTAAATGCTTGTGAAAAATTCTGTGTATTTCAGTAGAAAACCTTTTAATAATTACATTACAACATTTCTCTCTCTGCAATGCTTTATCTAGTGCAATAATAAAAATACAACATCAGAGTGTAAAACTAGAGCAAGGCAACACATAGTGAAGACAGAGGGCAGAAAGGACCACTTGATGTAAAAGAAAAATACATTCTTTTTCTGTAGCAATTAAATCAGTGTTGAACTATGTGTTATCATGCTAAACTTAGTGAGCAAGACTTCCATCTCAGAGTCTGAAACAGAAAGCTATGAATTAGAAGGGGTTGAGAAAAAAAAAGCAAAGAAAATGTCCAAAGAGTAACACACTCTTTGTTCCAGTGAGCTAATCAAGGAGATATTTTGCAAGTTTTTTGTCCTTCCAGTGCTTGCTATAGAAAGGATTTTAAAAATCATCCAGTTCCAATATTCCTGCCATGGGCAGGGACAGCTTTCACTAGACCAGGTTGCTCAAAGTCCCATCCAATCTGGCCTGAACACTTCCACAGGTGGGGCATCCACAGCTTTTCTGAACAACCAGTTCAGAATCCTAATACCTCACTACCCTTGCTTTGAAATGTGAGGGTGTCAATATTTGATATGTTTATATTTGGCACAAAATCTTGAAAGTCCCTAGGATCCTTGACCAATTTATTTCCTCCTCTGACATGTTAGAAAATGTTTACAGTTCTGTGCACAGACTGGGTAAATCTGATGGTTTGGAATCAAAACAGCCATTGAAATCCACCAATACTAAAAACAAAACTGTTTTGGAAGATGGTATTATCTTGGGTATCAGACATGAGCTTTGTTGCTGGAACACAATATAGGAAGTAGCAACAACAAAGGTGTGCAAGCTTCTACTTGGATAATTCCTCTTGTGCAGCTGCATTGCCAGTCTTTGGCAGGACTAACTCCATGTATCCTGATATTAATGGATTTATTCCCATCATGCAGTAAGATTTGTATATAGGGAAAACATATCTAATATAGCAAATTTGCACTTGATGGGTAAGAAATTATCTCCAGTAAAAACGATTCTAGCTGTTGATTCATCTAATATCAGACTGCTGTTAATTTCATAGGATCAAAATTATTTTTGTTTATTTCTACATAAATGTACCAAGAAGTTAAAAATCCAGTAAATGCTTTGTAGCATTAATTTAGATTTTAACATTTTTTTTTCCATCCCAAGAGAAAATGCACATTTAACCTGGTACAAATTTATACGTAAATGTTGTAGGGGAAGAGAACTTTTAATTTCCAAAAATATTCTGGACTATTAACTAAGGCTAGTGTAATAATCCAGTATTTAGAATAGACCTGATATGGTTATAAGGTTTGTGTTTGTTTTACTTAAATTATTGTTAAGTAGAGTCTGAATGCTTTTCAATTAAGTGTAGGGCATTACTACTGGCACTTGGTGTAGCAGCTGTGGGTAGTGCTTTAGGGATCTACAAGAAGGAAGTGACAAGCAACAAGCAGCCTAAAATCAAATATGGACTCTGCAGCACCTTGTGCAAAATCAGCAAGGAAAACCTGCAACAGCAGAGTAATGAATAAAAACTGAAGCCAATGAAAGAATTTGTAAATGCATATAAGAGGTATTTCCCCTGCAATACTTTAATGGTCTTGTGAATTTTGTGAGTGTCTTATTTAAATATTGATTGCAATTTGTTTTAGTTTGTTTTTCATGTTCCTTATTCTTTCAAGATTAAGATAAAATATTTTTCCATGCCTCTGCAATCTTTGCTTTACCAAATAATTGTCCAAGCAGCATGTTGCTGTGCTTTGTATGGCACACCCTACATGCCAATTATTTACATGATTTAATATCATTATGGATACTTTTGTCACAAGCATTTACAATAAAGTGATTACCTACACCTGATCCCAACCTAGGGAAGAAGCAGGATGGGGCTTATTGGGTTTCCCACAAGGAAAACACCTCAGTTGCTAAGGGAGCTGCCCCAGTGTGAGGGTGGCAGGGCCGTCTGTGTGTCCCTGTGTGCAGGGCAGGCACTGGCCTGGGGAAGCCTGGGATCATCTCTGCCGTGCAAACTGCGAGCACACCCAGCTTCGTCTGCTGCACAGGTCTCCTGTGCTCTGGCTGCTCTTCACCAAGTCTTGCTGAAAGCCCTCCCTGCCCTTTCTAAAGGAATGAGAAGCAGACACCCTCCTCTGGTTGAAGGTGAGCACTTGACCTGAGATCTCGGAGGTCTGCAGGAACAGATGGTGCTGTGTGTGCAGATGCGTTGGCAGATGTGGAGCTGCTGCTCCCAAAGTGCTGCAGAGCTGCACAGCCCCAGCACCCAGCAGTGCCTGGCCCCAGCACCTGGATTTACATGGTCCCTGCCTGGGGCTGCAGAGCCTGGGGGAGGGGGATGTGCCCTTGGATCACCAAGCTGGGCTCTGTGAAGGACAGCAAAACCAGAAATGTCTCTGAGAAGTCAGTTTGTCCAGAGCTTGGGTAAATGAGCCATGGCTAGACCTCTCTCCTGGAAACAAGTGTCTAGTACTTCTCTTTGAGAGAATTTGACTGCAATTAACAGCTTTAGGATTAGGAAACAAAAAAACCTATAAGACTAAATTCCTGTAAGACTAAAGGATGGCATATCTCAGTTTGTCCAGATTTTGAGAGATTAATCATTTTATATGCATATTTCTCACAATGAAAAGCTTCTATCAACAAGTTTAAAACTTTAATTAAAGAGTTAAAATCTCCTGGAATCCAAAAATATGTTTAAAACAGTTAAGTAATGGTGCATGTTGATTGACCAACTAATTTTCCTCTATATACTAATTTCTGGAAAACACTGGATTTTGAATTTTTATCTTTTCTCTGGCTAGGAATGTTTTTTTTTCAGGGGTGGAAAGTGTTCCTTTTTCCTGGAATCTCTTATCACAAGGCAGTTGTGTCTGCTGATTACAACTTCCCAGGCAGTGAAAGACCAGTTGTGAACTGCCAATTGCCACGACAGAGCCCCATGTCACTCAGTCCTTCAGCTTCTGAATGCAGCATAACCTAAACGTGGTGCTCTGTGCAGCTGAAGGGAGGATGCAGGTACAGCTTTTGTGAGCATTCCTTTCAGAGGGTGGTAATTGCTGCATGGCAGCTTTTGTGGTGTCAGCATTGTCTTCAGTTGGCATGGGAACACAACCAGAATCTCCTGAATGTTTTTCAGAAATAATTGGTTTGAGATGAAAAATCTTGGATTTTCAAACAGACTGCATGCTTTCTCTGTTTTTGCCTTCAGAAATGACCAATAGCCTTGAATCTTGAATACCTCCCTGATTAAAGCTTCACATAAACAGACATGTTTTCTGCAAAATTTTTGGCTCTGACAAAGCAGCATATTTTGATGAGACTTCATTTAGTGAAAATGTTCTGACCAGCTCCAGATGCATACTTTAGATATGCATAGATAGTTTCAATTGCCTAGAAAGAACTACCTAGTAGACAGAGAGGGCTTGCCAAAAGCAATTATATTTTATCTCAGTTTGGTTTCACACCATTTGTGACTATCCAAGACCATGCTTTGGTAAAACAAACAGATGTGGTCCAAACTGCAGCAAGAAGCTAAACTGTAAAAGACAAATACATCTATATGTTGTGTTACAGTGAAAATTAATATTGCACTGCTAGAGAATTCAATCCACCTCTGCAGCAAATAAAAAGAAAGAGGATTATAGGATATTATATTCTGAGGAGCAATGTGACCAGTGAGGCAGAACTTGATCCACAATTGCCAAGTTACAACTTGATAATACACCATCAATTCTGAACGATACCGATCGCGGATGGTGCTTCATAAAAACGGTTCCACAAAATTCCAAGATCTACTGTACTGAAGGCAGCAGAAAGATCCATCAGCAGGAGTACTGTAATTTAACTTGAATCAGCAGCTGGTGATAAATCACTTGTGACCTTAAGTAAAGCAATCCTAGGACAGTGGTACTCCCTGGAGCCAGACTGAAAACTCTCATATAATCCGTTCCCAGATAAAATTGCTGGCAGTAAAAGGGCAACCACTTGCTTCATCTTTCCTTTCCTCACATCCCAAAAAGGAGTGCTTGTCCAGTTGTCATTAGGTAGAACAGAAACCTGCAATGTGAGGGAGGGGAAGCTTTCCCCACTAACAAAGAGCAGCTGCAAATTTGAGCAGGTCAGGACTTGCAGAAAGCAGAGAGTCATTAACCATGTTGGCTATAAATGAAGCAAAGCACTGCAAGACTGTCCGCAGCAGCCATATGGGCCAAGAGTCAAACCCAGGAGTAATGGAGCATGATTGCTTTCCCAACTGTGTGATCTCAGCAAGAAGCAAATACAAATGTGTAGCACTTGCAGATACAGGCACTGGGAGCATAATTGCCAGCCCTGGTGCTGAACAGTCGCAGCTGATTAGAAATGCACTCTGTACTTGCTGAATTCCTCACAGGAGGCAGCTGAAGGATTGTGCACGAGGAGTGATTTGTGGGGCAAAATGTGATCAACAGCACAAAATAAGGCTTTAGGTCTGTTTTCTCTCATTAATAACAGAACAAGAAAAAGTAGATCTGGCTGGATCAAATGCAATGCGCCAAGAAGGCAACAGCTTGGTGCTTCAGGAGACTAATTCCTGGATTAAACAGTCATTGAAATAATTCCATGAGCTGCTGTCTTCGCCTTAGTCAAGTCCTGTGATCACAAAGGCAGGTAAAGTAAAGCACTGAGAATAAATCAGGAGCTTCACAGACTTGTTTGGTTTTTAAATGAAAGGAAATAGCAAGAATAAAAAATCATGGTTTGCACAGGATGGTGAGGTAGGCAAATGTTATGCAATTAATAAAATAAATGTTGGCTCTCTCCTTTTTCCTGGTTATCTTTGAAGACTTTGGTGGGTTGTTCAGAACACAGCATAATCCTAGGAGAGGTAAATATGAGACATTTACAAATTACAGGACAAATTATACATTTTGATCACTATCAAACCTGTACAGATATATGTACAAGATTAACTAGACCCTGCCTTTAATGCAGCTCATTAGAAGAATCATTATAATTGGTTGTCCAAATAGTTTCAGTAGTTCACTGTTACACTCAAGCTAATTTTTGAAGAAAAAAAACCACCCAGTTCTCATGATTTTGGGAAACACAGCAAAGAAACAGAGAATAAAAGAAAATACCACCACTCCTAAAGAATCACCAGTCTTATACAGTCTGCATCCAACTGTAATTTTAATGATCCAGGCCTGGAACTCCATTAGTGTTTAATAAATAATGATGATTATACCCTACCTGCACAATGCACACCAAACTCCCATTGATGTCGATGTGAGTTCTTGGCACAGAGTGATGTCTGGATACTCCTGTGACAGAGATGAATTTTCCATTAGAACAAAATGAGTAAGACCTGTCTCAGTCAGCAGAATTCTCAGCAACAACAGACATTCCTCAGGGGCTCAGTGAAAGATGCCCATCCTGGGTGGTTGAAAGCAAATTGGGTGGGAAGCAGTGAGGCAGGCTTGGACAGCCACAAAAGCAATTTGGGTTAAGGTAAAATTGCCCTGATGTAAAAAATATATATATTTAACACGTAATTAGATCCCTATTTAATTTGTATCATGGGGGAATCTTCACTTTCTTTCTTATCCCACTACAAGGGAAATTGGTATTTTCTTTTCTGTGAAGGCAAAGGATAAAATTAATATTAGGGGACAAAAAGAGAGGATGCAGATGTATTGAACAATCTTTTGAAAACCAGCTTTTATTTAGACTAGATCAAGGAAAAATTAAATGCTGTTTTGGTAAACAACAGGAAACCATTACCCACACAGAAATTTGGCCATGAGTCAGACCATTCAGTTGCATTTTTTTCTTTGAAGATTTTGTAAAAAATGCAGAGATGAGGAATTTATTTGAAACTAGCAGTGTGTGAGACAGGGAGACAGCTAAGCAAACAGGGACACAGAGAGAAAGCTCTTACAGTGTGGTCTTGAGAAAAAGAAATAAGAAAGGGGAGCTTTTGGCAAGGGGTTGGCTCAAAAGACCTGAATCTGTAAGACATGAAAAAGCCTCTGCTATTTTGGAACTAATTTTGTTGTGGAATAGGTATAGAATTTCTGTAAAGACTAGTGCCCAATGTTATTGTCAGCTGTTTCTCTTGTTTCTATATTTTTCTTGACCACTTAAGTAAAAAGAAGTTACACTTTCTACCAGTTTCTGAGGTGAAGAGTGAAGAAAAAAAGGGAAATTGGAAATATAAGACTCCACAAATAACTCAATTGACTTTATAAAGATATATAATAATAGTAATATACTGTTGCTAAGTGAGTAAGTATATTTTCAGGAGGAAAAACATAATTATTAGAACATATGCCTTAGCAAATCAGGTGGAAAGGATTAATCTGTTAAGGAGAATACCTATGCTCCAGTCTTTATATTATGCTAATGATCCCAACAAAAAAAATTATAAAAATCACAGCTTGGAATAGGAAATTAAAAGAGCACAGGAAACCATCATCTACTTGAGAAAAAAAAAAAAAAAGCTGAAAATAGTTAAAAGCAAGATGGATGACAATTTTTGTCATTGATTTTTTTTAAATTTTAATTTTTATCAGTGAAATAAATATATATATCAGAAAGATTTCATTTTTTCTACATTAGAGTGTAATGTACAGATAATGCACAACAAAGGGTCAGGATTATTGGCAGTTCCAAATATATATTGTTTGAAAATAATAATTTTTGGATGCGTAGAGATGAGATATCTATTTAGTAAGTGCGCATTTGTAAAATGTAAACTGACAGTTCACGTCTCATTAAAATTGTGCAAATTAGGTATCCAAAACCTAGACTAGCATTTCAAAACTCTGGTTCAGATTTCTGTGGGTGTTACTAGAAAACTGTGCTTTTTATTTAGTAATATTTTAAGGTTTTATTGCCCTAAAAAGTGATCCCAACAATTTTTTACTCTTATTACAGCTTTTACATGGCATGGTGCAAGGAATGTAAATATTTCTTGAACTACTTAGTGGTGCAAATGGAAATGTGAAAATATTTATTATATACAAAAGTACGATCTCTATTGCTTAATTATGATAATCCAGGGAAATTGTTCTTGCATAATTCCATATAAAGCAGTAAGAGAAAAAATAGCTGGCTGTTCTTTTCTATTGCTTGTCCTTAATAGGTCCAGGTACAATTCTATAAACTTGTATTTTCATGTCAAATTTTTTGCTTAAGCTGTATTTTGGAAAAAGTGTAGTACTTTAAAATGCAATCACTATTGCTTGTGCTAGGAGAACCACTGCTGAAGTTCTGTGAGAATTGTAGATTAGTGTGATGTCATTTAAACTAATCTCTGAAAAATCAGAAAGGATTTTTATTTATGTATTTGTGCTTTTATTTTTTTTTTTTACTTTAGGGTCATGAATCTGTTTTCTAGAAGCTAGAAAGTTATTTCCAGTCCTTCTGCCTGTGAAGATATCTTATATAAACAAGATAGATATATAATAAATATAAATAATTACTGCAACTAAGTTTATAGGATATGCAACCCTTGGGGCTGTGGAAGTCATTATGTTTTCTGTAAATATGTATAGATTAGGCTTGCCTAATGTGAAATTTTTAAATGTGTGCATTTCATTTCAATTCCAGGTCTGGAACAACCAACTGGAGAAAACTATTATGGCCTATAGAATTTGCAAGGTGTTTCATTAGGTTTACATGACAGGATGACTGCCAGCTGTAAGGCTTCAAAGGACTTTCTGGGGAAAACAGCCACACTTCAGAAATAGCAAAAAAAGATGTAGCTTGGTTTTCTGTGATGCTCTGTTTGGTTTTGCCTTGTTGGATATCTTTGCTGTGGCTGGAGCACTCCTGAGAGCTCCTGAGAATCAGAAAGAGACTGGTTTGCTGTCTAAATGACACCTGAGCTCCTGCCAGTCCCTGTTGTGGGGACACAGACTCGTGTCTCTCTTCTCCACCTGGCTGTGTGCTTCTCTGGTTTGGAGGAATTTACGTCCTTGATATCTCTAAGGTGTCAGAGATGGCTTGAGCAGGCAAAACAATTCACAAGTTACTGAGGGGAGGTGGAACAAAACATGCAAACCAGATAGGCTTTATTTCCTTGGGAAGGTCTGGAACAGGAATCTTGAGGAGCAGCTGGGGCAGCTGGGATTCCTTATCCTGGAGAAAAGGAGGCTCAGCAGGGACCCTACCACTCTCCAACTACCTGAAAGGTGTAGCAAGGTAAGGGTTGGTCTCCTTTCCAAGGGAAAGGGCTTTAGGATGCACCAGGGGAGATTTAAGTTAGACACTGGAAAATTTTTTTCACCAAAAGTGTTGTTAAGTGCCAAAACAGTCTGCCCCAGGAGGAGTCACCATACCCAGAGATATTTAAAAGACACATAGATATGACATTTAGAGACATGGTTTAGTGGTGGATTTGGCAGTTCTGGGTTAATGGTCAGACTCAATGATCCAACCTAAATGATTCTGTGATTTTAAAACCAGTCGAGTAAAGTACTTTTCAGTCCCAAACAGAAATTCTGAGTATGAGCTCCCAAAGGAAGACTAACATCCCATGTTCCCAGCCTAATCTCTGTCCTGATGCAGTCACTTAAAGTCAGGCTTAATCCAGGATGCTGAAGAGAGAGCTGTTTCTTGCCCTGCTGCTTTCCTTGCCTTGGGTTTACAGACTTTTCTTTTGGCGTCTGTTCTCAGAACAGCCCATCACCAACTGCAGACTAGGAATGAGCTGATGATGGCTTTTTTGCTACTTTACTTTGTTTCAAAAATGTCTCTTTTTATTTCAGTAGTTAGTCTGGTGATGGAAGTGAGAGTCTGGATAAAGATGAGCCAGTCTTCAGTGCTGTGTATCTCACTGAAACAAAATTCACTGGCTGCTGGATGGTGTCCCTCCCCAAGTCCTCACTCCCTCCTCCAGAGTGAGCAAGTGGATTTTGGAAAACTGGACACAAAATGCAGCCTAAATACAGCCTTTCCCCACATCCTTGTGTAGTGCATTTTATCCCTGTGAAAGGTGTGCCACTTCAATATGATATCATCTGAGGAAAATCTCAGGGACAATTTAGTTATACCACAGCTCCACGTGTGATTTGGATACCATTTGAATGTATAATTACTGTACTCCACCATTGTTTCACTTCTACCTCAATACAACTAGCATGGATAAAAACCAGAGCTTTTCAGTGAAAACACATTCAGAGTTGAGTGACCTTTCGTGTTTTGTTTGCCCAGAAAGTTTGTATCATCCCAGAAGAGTTGTGTTTTCTGCCTGATGCTCTGTCTGTGCTGGAAAAAAGAGAAAGGTAATTCAACTTTGCTCTTGTTTTTGTTCTTTTTTTAAGTTAAATAAAAGAACTAAGCTCTGTTTTCCGGCCTTTGCTTTTGTTTCACTGACTGTCCTTTCACAGCTGCTCTGTCATCCCATCTCTCCTCTTGCCTCCCTTGTCTGCGGATGATCCCTGTTCCTGCAGTGGCAGCTCCCTGCAGGAGGAGCAGGCAGCCACAGCTCTCACCCACGGCTCTGTCTGCAGCTCTGGGGTGTCTCTGCACTGCAGGGACAGCAGGAACATTTTGGGCAGTGCCACAGAGAGCAGCTGGGTTTCCTCTGCAAGCAGAGGCCTCTCCTAAAATCATGAGATAAATGGCATTTTTCTGAAAGGAGGCACAGTCACCATCTTTCAGTTGCACCATCTGATTTCAGTCTCATGGCTTGCAATGAAACTATAAATAACGTTTACAATTTCTTTTGCTTCATTTGTGTTTAAGAAACATATTTATTACATAAACTCTTCCTACTTTCTAGCAGTAATTCTACAGCTATGTTTGCCACTGCAGCTCCCGTTACATTTCTGCAGATATAATAAATTATTGAAACAGAAGCCTAAATATGTACCTAGCCTACTCTTTCAATTTTAATTCCAATTTAAATATTTTATATAGTTTTCCTATGGATTCTTTATTGATGGCTACTAATTGCACCAACACAGAAAATATAGTTTTGATTTGAAAGATGTTTTTGGAAATTGTACCAGCATTGTTAATTATTCAAGGGAAAGAAACAAGTTAAGACTGTCTGTCTTCACCACGTCAACAGGATAAAAGAGAAACATTGTTTGTACCTAGACGGGTATATTAAGCCCAGTCATAAATTTGGTAGAGCAAAGAGGGAAAAGTTAGAGGCATGCCTGAGACACACTATGAACATCTGCTCTTCAATGCAGAGTGAGATTCTGCAGTTAGAGCTATTCTATTAACTGGTTTAATTTGATGTAGGAATAGGAACAAAAAAATAATTGCTGCCACCCATACTCTCAGTCCTACCCCCTACCTCTCCTAGATTTCTGGTCAAACCAGATTTCTGCTTTTCTTTGATATACCTTGTCCATTTCTGTAAGAAGCTGGACTCAGTCATCCTGATGGGTCCCTTCCAACTCAGTAATTTTTCATGGTAGCATAATTCATAATTTACTAATTGTATGGTGAAGGGCAATGACAACAATGAACCAGCAGATCATGTAAATCAAAGAGAAGTGTTTTTTTTTGTGCAATATGATATCAATCTTCTTCTTTTTTCTTTTTGATCTTTTTTTTCCCCATATTTTTTCACTTTGAGAGCCTGTACCTGCTGAGTAATGCATTTCGTTAGCAGTTATCCAGCACAGAGGGTCAATTTCCATTGTAAGCCTCAGATAGGAAATGGCAAGTTTCTGCTTGCCTCTTTTCTCCAAGCTTCTATTGTTCTATTTGCAGCAAACTCCCAGTAAGTTTGAAAAAGAAAAATAATCTTTTTTTGATTGCCTTGTACTAAAGTTTAGAATTAAGCTTTAATATTAAAATAATTAAAACGTGTAATGAAGAATGCATGTCTTCTTTTTATGAAGATATGAATTCAGAAAATTGCCATGAATTTTCTAGATGTAGCCTAATGAATAAAAATAATAATTTTGCTTAAATTCAGTTATCTGTCACAGGAATAACACCTCTGAATGTTATGAGTTTTCTTTTTAATTAGATAATGTTTTGTGTATATGTTAATGTTGGCCAAATACCAAATACAAGAATTATATGACCTTTCTTCATAGAAAACTGGGCACAAGAGTGAGGCATGTATTGAAGAATGCATGGCTGTGATAGATCATTATCTGACAACTATTTCAACAAATACTTCAATAACTGGTTACCTAATTGCATATGAAACTATTTTTAGTTGAACTCCTTGCTGGTATCACGTCTCTTCATTTTACAGTGCTTTGTTTACAAAATGTTGTGGAAATGATAGGATTCAATTCCCATTCAGAGAGTTGGAAACAGCTTTGCAGCTCAGTGAAACTTCAAAACTGTTCTTATTTCACAAGATAAAGCCCCAACTTTTTGAAGATGAGAGAGAGGATATGAGATTGGAGTGCTCCAGTGAGGAGCCTGGATTGCAAGAGAACCAGACTCTTGACATGGGTCTTTTTAAGGGGACTTTAATTTCTGTGGCTGTTACAAGCACAAGGCTATTCTCTTTCCTGTCCTCTGTCTCTGTCTGTCTGCCTCTCCCTCTCATTTCGATCAGAAATTCTGTCCTGGAGCAAAGAAACCTTTCTCAATGAAAGTTTCATCTGAACTTCTGTGAAAAGTTGCAATTTCAATACGCTGGCATTTTTGG
This sequence comes from Oenanthe melanoleuca, assembly GCF_029582105.1. Lineage (NCBI taxonomy): Eukaryota > Metazoa > Chordata > Aves > Passeriformes > Muscicapidae > Oenanthe > Oenanthe melanoleuca. The sequence continues at coordinate 17,114,730 of NC_079336.1, forward strand.
CAGAGTTGGCTAGCTCTACCTATGATTACATATATATAAAATCAAGTATCCCCTGCAGTAAGAAGCTGAGTAATCACATAGTTGTTAGCTATGACTTTATTTTATTATATTTTGATGTATTACTTCTTAATAAATTGGAACTTATAAGTGATGTATTGCTTAATAAAACTCAAACCTGAAATTCAACACATCTGTGGGAAACAGGCAATGGGTAATCCTCAAGCTAAAGCTACTTAAGTTTGTGCTATACTGGGTCTCCCACATTTTCACACAGTGTTATTCCCCTGACTGAGTTGGTGAGTTAAAGAAGAAAAAATTCTGTGACAAAGGCAGCCAGGAATAGTGTGATGGCAGTGTAACTTCTGTTCCATTTCTGTTAGCACTTTGTATGCAGTCATGCTTTAGCATTCACTCCCAAAATTGGATAACACATCTTCCAAGAGGATTTTCATGTTCATCAATCATAAAGTTGACCTTAGCAACTGAAGATGCCCAGACACTTGTTTATAGACAAGCTCACAAAGGTATTACAATGCTTAGCTGTGAAAGCTAAACCTCAGCTAGTGTGATATGTAAAATCCAAGATAAAGTGGTTAATGTAACATTAAGAAAAGGCTTTGATGGAATCAAAGGGAAGTGTTTCACCTCATTTGGATAGGTACTTTTGTTGAAATGATCATGACAGAATCAAACTGTATCTTGATCATTATTACTATTGTCATAAGTCCTCTAATCCTGGGGAACAGCTTTTAAAATTATTTTGATGAAGGATGATATGAAAACTAAGCAGATGCTGTTATTTTTCTACATATTGTACATAACCTAGTTCAGAGGACACTTGGGCCAATACTGCAGGAGGCTTTTTTGAAAATTAGTTGCTCAGAGAGTCAATCTGGCTGCAATCTTACACCAAAAAGATATTTAATACACTCCATTTTATTTTAACCCTCCTCTTTGTCTTTTATTTTTCCTATAAAATACCAGTCTTTAACAAGTAAATGGCATGGGGAAATCCCATACCAATGCTATCTGCTTAAAGATATACTGCACAATACTGTTAAAAGTACAGGCAAATGGAGGCAATATTTTGAAAGAAAGAGCTTTCCCTCTCACTGCACATTTCTTTCAACCCTACTGTGATTCCAGTGCAAAGACTGGATTTGCAAGAGAGCTGTACCTTTATATAAATTATTTTTTTCAGTTCACCAAGAACAGAGATCACTGTGAAAATAAGTGAACACTTAAGTGGGTTTACATTTCAGTGCTCATAGATCCTAAAAGTCATCCCTAGTGCAATGACCTTTGCCTAACAATTGTATAGCTATGCAGTTTGCTTAATATTATGTGCATCATAATGAATTGGAATATATAGTGCAACCACAAGCATAATAAACATCAGCAGCAAAATAAATTTCTCACAGCTTTCCCTGAAGTACAATTCACCTTTTCCCCTCAGACCCAAAAAAAGCACTTTCCCATCTCAACCAATCTTTCCAAACACAGAAGCTGCCAACAGAGAACTCTGGCTGCCAACTTTGCTGAAAGTTTCTTGGTGTGCCTGTTGCAATGGGTGATAGACCTCCACAGGCTTCCCAGGGAAATATGATCATTTCTTGCCCAGCCTTGTGCTCTCAGCACCATCCAATTAACAGTGGACCCCGACCAGCAAGGGAATCCAGCAGTGAATATTATTGGGAGCCCAACTGAGCACCTGCTGGTAAGGTTTCCCTGTTTCCCTCTGCACTCTAAATGCTCTCATTGTTTATTCATAGAGTCAAAGATTAAAGCCAGAGAGGGCCACTGTGATCATCTAACCTCTAATCAGAAACTTTTCCAATTTTGCAACCTTTTCCCTGACTGGCCAACATTAGACTTGGATGCAGAATGCAGTTTACAGTGACCCATTTAGAATTCCACCACACCCCAGTGCTTCAGGGCTAGCTCAGGTATTCTGCTCAGTTTCTTGTTCAGTGGTATCTGCAGTGAGTTTTGCAAGACTAGCGTCTGCTCTCCAGTCCAGTTTTGAGCTCTGTCCCAACACACTACCTCAGCTTTATCTCAGAGGAAAAACTCAGCTGTTTAAGAGACATAGAGATTCTTGCACAGAACTCAGAATCAATGAACTCCATTGATGTTTGTGTAAATTGTACAGACTTATATCTGAAAACTCACAAAGACTGGCATCAGTTCTAGACAGCCTTTTTTTTCTCTCTCCTCCTTTCCTTTTTGGCTGTGGTTTTTTGTTTTTTTTTTTTTTAATTTTTATTTGGTTTTTTTGTTTGTTTGTTTATTCACTAGAACAATGACACTGTCAGTGCCAAACGTGAAACATAGTTCAGAGCACTCTAGGTTTGCAGTAGCTCAAGAGACAAAGCTTGAGGACGAAACCTGTGAAGAACAATTAAATGGGCTCAAAATGAGCACTCTGCTGACCTAAGGACGGAAAAACATGTTTATCTTGGCTAATTGGTACTGGAACAATGTGCTTTTAGCACACATCAGGCTCTTTTATGTGAACTGGTTTATATCTGGATGATTCTGAAATGGGACTGTTGGCAGTGCCTCGTATAGATGATGTATGTTGAACTTCTATATTGTAGGCTTAATTTATGCAGGACAGGCAGGTCAAAGCCTGCATGCATGATTCCATATATCTGTTTAGATAGACAGGTGTTACTGATGAGTACAGCATCTTAAAAAAAGATACAGAATATTCTTCATACCTGACTTTTATTTGTGGGTTGAAGTATCTGAAAGATAGAAAAGTCTTAACAGTTGATAGCCATCACAGAAATTCAGGAGTCATTCATGAAAAGGGGCCTTTACAGACAGCCCATGGGAAGTTTGTGGTGAAACAGATACCCTTGGAAGACCCCATGCCAGAGCAGATGGATGTGCCCTGAGAGAAGCCACAGCCCATGGACAACCTGCACTGGAGTGGGCTCTTGGCAGGAACTGCAGCCTGTGAGGAGAATTTCACACAGCAGCAGGTTTCCTGTCAGAGTCTGTGGCCCAGGCAACCCATTCCTGAAGGATTTCACTCAATAGAAACCACCCACACTGAAACAGTTCTTGAAGAACTGCAGCCCATGGAAGGACCCATGCTGGAGATGTTCACAAAGAACTGCTCCCTAGGGGAAGGATCCCACACTAGAGCAGGGGAAGAGTGCAAGGAAAAAGGACCTCAGAAGAGGGTGTTATGAGCTGACCACATCTCATTCCCCATTCTTCCTTGATGGAGGATGTAGGAGAGTTGTGAGTGAAGGGAGCCTTCTGTTGAGGGGAAGGATGGAGTGGCCTGATGGGTACCAGGAGACCAGCCAAGGTCAACCCATCACAATTAAAAAGGTGTTTTGAATGTAAAGAGGGCTACAAGAGCAAAGTCATGTAAGGTACCAAAATGGCAAAGCTGTCTTCCTTTACCAAAGCACACCAAAGGGGAAGCTGTGCTGATCTCTTCCAGGCTGCAGGTCCAGGTGCTGTAGCTTCAGGGGTGCAGCTCTGACTGACACAGCAGTGCCACAGAAGTCAGGCCTTAGCAGGTGACATTTCTGCTAAATTCATGGCTCTCCCTGTCTTTCTGAATCTCCTGGCAGAATTTTGCCTAGTGATTAGCATATATAACTGGGAATCAGGTTACCTAGGGCTTTTATTTCTAGCTAGGGCATTGGCTTGAAATGCCAGTGGGTGGGTGAGGTGACCTTTAGTGAGACATCCCAGGTTGTTCTGTCTCTTTGCTGTAAGATAGAAAAAAAAGTCAGTAGGGATGTAAAACATAATTCATTATTATTTGCAAAGCATTTACTGATCTGTAGAATACAAGTGTTCTACTTTTGAATAATTCTTATCCTTGCCTTATATTAAAAGTGTGTTATTCTTGCCTTTATTATAAAAATGGAGATAAAACAAATACTACAAGTGATAGTGAAAAATAACTTGGTTCTTGCCCAATGCGGTGTTGCAATTTCTATGCATCTACTAGAACAATGAGAAACCTTAAGAAAAGAAGGATACTATTTTTCTCCCTCTCTTGCCTTTCAAGAGATTTTTAAAGCTGTAATGTAAACTGATACTATGTAATATCTTACCAAATCTTATCACAGAATTAAACACAAAAATGCTAATTGAAGCATATTAGCAATCTATGAGGCTTCAAATATGAGGCTCTTGTAGAATATTGAAGCATAATTTTTAGTTCAGCAATTATCTGGTAGTACATGCTTTTTTCTTTTTCACTGTATCCCAATGTATAGATATTTTATTTGGTGACCTGATAGTTTCACATTAACTGTGTATAATTTCAAATATTATTAAAAACAATATTAAAAACAAAGTCTGACCAGAAAGCAGATAAACATTCTAGTGACAGCCTATTTTTGAGGCCAAGGTGTTTTTAAATCTTTTCTCACACAGAAATACTTTTTGGATTTTTATGGGCAGGTATTTGTGGTATAACAAAAAGTTGTTACCCTTCTGCCACCTAAGTCAGAGGCTGAATCCAAGTTTGGAGCTGCTTCTTTCCTTCAGTAAGTCCTGAAGAATGACTTGTCAGCAAAAATGCTTTCTTCTGCCTTCATTTATTCTAGTTTCAGTGTTATTTCTTTTCTCTCTATAGATTTTGCTTTGCTTGGTGTGTAGTGGATCTTTTTGTCATCAGCAGATAGATAACAAATGGAGAAAGGTGCTGTGAATAGTACTTGCAGAATTAAACATATGAGTATCAAATACCTTTGATAAGCCACAAGAACTTATAAGTGGTAAAGGGGTAAATCAAGAGATTTATTTCCTGGCTCTCCTTTTTTTTTCCTAGAACAATGAATAGAAAGATTAGTGTATTAGCACCTGTACTATTTTGTAGGTCAGACACAGCAAAAAGCTTATTCTTATGTACTCATGGATAACCCACATGCAGTGCACTGTGACATTAGTGTGGAGAACTCAAGAAGGATCTTGGACAAAAGTTAGGTTCTTCTTTTACATAAGATGGAAATTCACATGCTTTTAAAAAATAATCTTTTGTAGTGCTGGTACCTGTTCATAAACTAGGCAAAACCCTCTGAGTGCCCAGCAGCATCAGTCTTTAATTTTAAACTGGCATTATAACACCACTAAAATAAGTTGGTAAAAGCCAATTTAAATACAAGACTTCAGTAAATATTCTGCCTTTTCTGTGATTTTCTAGTCCAAGTTTCTTGTGGTGCATTTATATTCATACATCTATCACTCATTAATGAGTTTTCTTCTATAAATTGTCCCTGACTGCTACTGTAAAATATAGCTTAAATGAAGTGTGGCTTTGAGACCAGGAAGATTATTAAAATATTAAAGTATATACATTGAATCATATGAATATCTTTCTTGCTAATATTTCAAGACTAAATACTTTTTATCTAAAAGATAACTTTTAATGAACAAACTAGTGGTCCAAAATGTACAAAGCACCCTCTGGATCTTATTTTTCACTGGCTTCCATCCTTTAGTCACTTTTACATCTGAAAAATGGATTTAAAATGGCATCACTTAACCTAGTAATCTTTGACATTCATTTTACTTAAACATAGACAAGTGGTTAAAGTACAAAACATAGGAAAGCTGCATCCCTTGTCTTTTCTGTGCAATATAAACATGAGATGGTGGTAGGAATTAATATATTCTGTGTGTAACTAGCAAGCTCAATTCTTGGTGGGAAAGTTTGCAAAAAAGTGAAATAAATTCCAACTGCAAAAAAGAATGTACCTGACTAAGCATTTATGTTCTCAAAATAAACACCCACAGGAAGTGCTGGAAATTCTTGCAAAAATATCCATGTGCCTGACTAGGGGGTCATGGTGACTTTGTTAGGATTTTAGCCTAGGTCCTGGTGTTTTTCATACTAATTGTCACTCCAACACAAAGCTTGTAAAATTCTTTTATTGCACACTAGTGAATGGAAAATCAGTGTTTTTTATTAGTACTTATGCTGAGGAGAGAAAATTCTTAATTATGTTAAAATACATGCATGTATACCCACAGACAAATTCTGGTTTTTACCATACAAGTCTCAGTAAGCTACTCAGGGACTAAGTACCACATAAGTTGCTCAAGATTTTGTGACCAGATGGTTCACAGGGCTAGTAATAGATTACAGTGTTTTCTAGCTCCAGATTGCCAGTTCAAATCTGGGTCAGGTTGACACTGTCTGAAAATTATTACTGTTTGGTGGCTTATGTGAAATAAGTTGAAGACCTCAATACACTTCCTAAAGGCTGGGTTAATTTAACACAAATGTCACCAGATGATTGCTGGTTTCAGGGCTCAGGCAGAAGCACACTGAAGTCAGTGGAAATACTTCCATTGATTTCAGAGGGTATTGAATTAGGTCTTAATTATTGAGAATGACTCCTTTGTGCTCTCAGAAGTGGTTATTTACAAGGGGAAGAAGGATGCCCATGGTCTGCTCCTAGGAGACGAGTGGTGCTGCCAGCTAGGATGAAGCAAGAGACACTCATCTGTCCTTGTACTCATGGAGGATGAGTATATAAGGATGGGCCCAGTCTTGGCTGAAACACACTAATATTCCTGAATTTAGGTAACAGCGGGCTTATTCTGGCAGAGATGGGTAGAGGGTCAAAACCTCTCTGAAAGTTTACATTATCATTCTCTTGTTAGGCTTGGTGCTGATCAACAGATCACATAAATGGCTCCTATATTTATTGCTGATCACCTGCCCTCACCTAAGGATATTTTTGGTTTTGTTTGAAGAGCAGAATGCATTTGAACTCCACAGAAAATGACCTGGCTTCAGTCTAAAGAGCCTTTTGTCACCATCCAGGTTCCATTAGTGCAGCAATGAATGAGAAGTGACTTGATCCTTGGGGATAAGTGCCTTCACAGGGAAGAAATATTAGATATTAAAAAGTCTTTAGTTTAACTGAATGGAAATTTAAACCAGACAGGTTAACATGGGAAATGAGACACAGCATTATCACAGTAGTTGATTAGCCAGTGGATCAGACCAGTAGGAAAAATGGAGAAATTGCCATTTCCATCCCATCGAGTTCAGATACATGTTCAGAAGACATGCATTAATCAGATGTGCCACTGGACTATGTCCAGTAACACTGTTTGCATTGTGATAGCAATGTAGTGTTATTGCCATGGGAACCACTAAAAGAAATCAAACTGAGCTGCTAGTCTAGTAAGCTACATATATTTACCCCTGCCTTCTGCACTCTGTTGAGCTTGGGTTTTAGTCTTGCTCCAGAAGCACTCAAGTACAACTCTGACTGTATACTTTCTGTACCCCTTAAATTAAATTAATTCAAATTTCAATATCAGCTCTTGGCTCTACAGCTGAGAACAAAATGTCTAACTCACTTTATATCCTTATATGATAATATCACCTTTTAAGTGAATGAAGGAAGATGTTGTATGTAATTTTTCAGAATTTTGCTAAAGCCTTTGATACTGTTCCTCACTAAACCCTTCAGCACAAGTTCTCCAGCTGTAAAACATGGTGCTCTGGATAGGGAACTGGCTGTTGAGCAGGGCTTAAAGAGTTGCAGTGTACACTCAGATGGTGTCTGGTGACCAGTAGTGCTCCTCAGGGTTCAGTTCCCGAGGGAACCTTCCTGGGGAAAGAAACTAGTGAGGGATGTGCTGAGCTCTTCTCCTGGTATCCAGTGACAGGATGTGTGGGATTGGTTCAAAGCTGCATCAGGGAGGTTCAGACTTAACATTAGGAGGCATTTCTTTACAGCATGGGAGGAAAAATACTGGAACCAGCATCCTAGAGCCTGTCAGTGTTAAAAAAGGCATTTGGACTATTCCCTAAACAACATACTTTTACTATTAGCCCTCATCTGCCCTGTAGAGGAATCACAGTCAGACTAAATTATTGCTATAGATCCCCTCCAATTGGACCTCTCCTCTCCTCTCCTCTCCTCTCCTCTCCTCTCCTCTCCTCTCCTCTCCTCTCCTCTCCTCTCCTCTCCTCTCCTCTCCTCTCCTCTCCTCTCCTCTCCTCTCCTCTCCTCTCCTCTCCTCTCCTCTCCTCTCCTCTCCTCTCCTCTCCTCTCCTCTCCTCTCCTCTCCTCTCCTCTCCTCTCCTCTCCTCTCCTCTCCTCTCCTCTCCTCTCCTCTCCTCTCCTCTCCTCTCCTCTCCTCTCCTCTCCTCTCCTCTCCTCTCCTCTCCTCTCCTCTCCTCTCTTTGTGGGATTTGTCCAGCTTTACTGTCTCAAATAGGAAAGAAAAAGTGTTTTAAATTTAAAACTTATTGTTATAGTATGTTGTATGTTCATTAAAGGATGAAATCACATAACAGAAAATTCACATCTTCATGGGGATACCATCAAGCAGGTAAAGAGGGGTGAGAGGCCGTTCCAAATTCAACACCTAACATTTGGATGAAAGATCATGTTCCTATTACCAGAAGACATCAGACATCAAGTCTGTACTTGAGCTGTGATATAAACTTGGATCATTTAAAACATGCATTATTTTGATTTTTCTCTGTTTTTATTTAGTAGTGGAGAAGTGATGATTGCTTAATGAGAATCACAGAATCACAGAATGATCTGAGTCGGAGGAGATCTTAAAGTTCATCTAGTTCCAATCCTTCTGCTATGGACAGGGACAGTTTTCATTAAACAGGTTGGTCAGAGCCCCATCCAGCCTGACTTTAAGAAATATCAGACTTGGGACATCCACAGCTTTTCTAGACATATGATTATGTCTTTTCTGTTAAACATAACTAGGTTTTAATGAAGATAATTTAGGTCACTTTAGCTGCCTTCTTTGCATGGGTATTAATATAGTATTGCCCATCAAAAAGTTCAGGGTGCCTGAATCATGCATTAAAGGAATCTCTAAGAGTTGTTTAGATTTACATGTGCTCTTAGGGGAGTCTGTTATCCAGATTCCCAAAATGTTTTAGTGTCCTGTATTTAACTTCAGATGTAAATGTATTATGTTTGTGTGTGTGTACACATATATATATATAAAATAAGCAACATGAAATGCCATTTTCTTTGGGAAGCAATTACATTCTCATTTACCCATTTAATTTAGAATAGATTTACACAAGAAAATAATTTAAATGTGATAGGATATAATTTTATGAAATCTCACCAAAAATTCTTCTCCTTTGCATTAATTATCTTTTCTGTGGTACTCTCCTCCTTCCTCCTGCAACTGTACCAGTAACTTTTAAGTTGTTAATTGGCAGGTGTGATAAGTGAGAACACAGGATCTGTGTTGAGTGATTACAAATCCTGGGTACTTCCCTTGAAGATACACCTTTTCCAATATGCCTGTGTCATTTCTGTTTGCACAATCAACAGCTGACAAAGTCTAATTGCTTACTGAGAGATAACCAAAAGTCTTGGTGATGTCACAGATTTATACTCAGTTTTTCAGAATTTGCCTGACCTAAAGAAAAGGAGAAGAAAAGACTTCATAATGTCTTCCTGAGGTGAACCAAGGTACCAACAAGGAATAATTGCCAATACAAACCCACCAAAAGGACTGTTTTGGGTTGGGCAAACACCATAGCTGGGTGATAAGGAGAAGGTTACATTACAGTAGAAGTTTTTTGCTTATAACATGAGAAATACAGGATAGCTAATAATTTACAGACATATATTTGTGGGAGTTAAAATATTTACTGAGCTTTGCTTCTAATTATTGATTCACTTTATCCGGCCATAGGTCTTTTACCAACTGTCTGTCCATTTATTTTTTCTTATTTTTTCCATTGCTTTTTGTAGGATCGCTCTTAACATGGAATTATGATTAGAGCCATGCTGAATAAGCATATATGTGGGTAATTTAAAACAGGAGGGTCATATGAATCAAAGACTAACCCATATTAGGCATATACTTTAGCAATGTTTGCATATATTCATGCAGACAGTAAAAACTTGATCAAATGAAAATTTCTACCAAAGTGAAACTTCTTTGAGCATCAAGTGAGCACAAGTAAAATAAGAGGACAACCACAGACTGTAGCAATCAGTGCCCTGGACCAGTGCTCTGGATTATAATGAAATAAGACCTTGCTGTCCATTTTGTATGGTAGCTCTCCCTCTTCTTTATGCAAAGTGTGCACAGAACAAGAGAAAAGCTACTCAGAATTATTTTGTTTTAATTCATGGAAGGACAAATAAAAAGTCAGTCATGGATATCTCTATGAAGACAGTACAACTTCTGTAAACATTATTTTGCCATAATTATTCTCTGTCTGGGCTTTCTGCTTCAGTTTTAGACACCAGCCTATATTAGAACTGAATTTATATTTCAGGTGTTAATAAGGTTCAGTTTCACAGTTTTGTGTGAAAAATTACCTGTGTGTGGATGTCAGAACTCCCTAATAATTCAGATATATTCAAAATTTCATGTATTCTAAATTTAGCTTAAGAAAAATTACTGCTAAAAAGTCTTATTCAGTAGAATAGTCCCTCGTGTAATATAGCCTTACCTTATATATGATGATTTCCAGAAAAACAAGACCTATCAGTGAATGAAAAAAGATCCTTCTGGTTTTCATTCCTGTTTAAGGAAGATAAGAATTAGAAGAAGAACAGTCATTTGGAGAGTAAAAACAGAATTTTGTAAATGTCACGTCAGCTTAACATTACTGCTACCTAAATGGGAAAAGTACATGATATACGTACACAAAAATTTGCGGGTAAACATTGGATTTCCTGCCAGACCTAGAATATTGCTGAAAGTCACAAAAGTGCAGATAGGATGATGCTGAGTCAAAACTTAATCAGCCCTGTCATAGACTGTATTTATGCTGTTTCTGGTTGTTTGGATATGGGCAGTGCCACGTTGTGCCATGCATAGGCAAGTACTCTCAAGTTCTACCTCAAGAAGATGGATTTTGTCTACAGCCTCAGATGTATGTTCTTAATTGCTCTCTGGAATTGACTCAGTTTGTTTTGACGATTCAGCTTCTGGTTTTGACGATGGAAGTGTCTTGGATTAACTGACAGTGTCTAAGACCTTGAACAGAACAGACCTGAATTTATTATATGTAATATTTATTATATATATTTATATATATAATATTAAATATAATATATATTTAATATATAATAATATTTATTATATATATGATCAGAAATTTGCTAACGCCTTCTGAAAGTACAACATTCACTCTGGCTTTATGAAATTCCAGAGGCAGCTAGTCATTAACATCGTCACTAAGATCAGGATATGTGTGTTGAAGACCAGGCTGACTTCTAGACATATCCTCATGTATTTGCTTTTATTTACATGTAAGAGGAAGAGGCATAAACAGATGTGCAGGAAGCAGCCTGGTGACGACTGTGAGAGAGTGTCTTGGACTGCAATACAGGATGTGACCAGAAATGTGTATTCTATCACCATCTGTTGAAGCTGGGTGGTGCAGTCATCTTTATCTTTCCCACAACCCATCCTCCCTCCAGGAAGATATCATCTGCTGCTGGGCTATTGAGTCCCACTGTATGACTGATAAAATTACATCATCTGATTGGGAGATGCTCCAGCCCCAGGGAGGAGCCAAGCCTTTCCTACCTAGATAAAAACTGAGATTTGGTACACCAAAGCAGCCTTTTCCACTGGATTCCAGAGGAAAACTGGACCTTCCCACATCATCCCTGGACCTTCAGAGGAAAACTGCACCTTCTACAGGAGCACTGCTCCAGCTGAACCACATCTGCCACTGCAGGAGGATGCAGCCACCATTTAATGGGACTGCTGCCAACACCCTGACTGACAGGGTGTCAGGTTGTATTCTGACTCTGTCCGTGTTTTGGGTTTGTTCTTTGTAATATTGTGTTTCTATTTTAATTTTCCTAGTAAAGAACTGTTATTCCTATTTCCCATATCTTTGCCTGAGAGCCCCTTCGTTTCAAAATTACATGGAGCTGCCTGTTGCCTCTTGTCCTGTTGCTGTGCACTGCTGAGCAGAGCCTGGCTCCCTTCTCTGACACCTCCCTTCATACTGATACTGACAGATACTGATCATATTCCCTCCTAATTGCCTCTTCTGGAGGCTGAACAGACCCAGCTCCCTCAGCCTTTCCTCATAAGAGAGATGTTCCTGTCCCTTAATCATCTTTGTAGCCAGGTGTTCTATGTCTCTCTTGTCCTGAAGAGCCCCGACCTGGACAATCCAGGTGTGGCCTCACTAGGGCTGGGAAGAGTGGCAAGATCACCTCCCTCAACCTGCTGACAATGCTCTTCCTAGTACCACTGGGTTAGTTACTTCAGACAAATATTCACTTCTCAGTAACTCAGTTCCACCTTTGTAAAACAAGGATGGAAATGTCAGTCTGACCCATTCAGGGCTGCACAAAGTCTCAGAGATGCTGCAGTCCTAGGATAACAGGAGCAAAAGCATGAGCCATCCTGGAAATGTCCATAAAAGACAGAGTTGTTATAGTTTCTCTATCAGAGCTCCACAATACCCAACTTCAGCAACCTTATTTAGACACCCTGGTTAGATATTGGAACCTTTAGATTCCACACCTAGCTAGTGGAGAAACAAGCTCCAAAGGGCAGTTAAGAACAAAATATGAGTGAAGCTCACACCCTGAATTGTCATTGGATAAGTTATTAATTCCACATAAATGCTGTTAAAATAACTTCTGAAGATGTGTGCACTTTTGCATCATCAATATGCTACAAGTTAATACCTACCCCAGGGTTTCCTTACAATGTGGCTGCTACACTAATCTTCCCTCTTCCCCAAAGACTACCTTAAATTTGACACTAATAAAAGATTTGTGTGGCCGTGCAAAAAAACAGGAACAATTTTAACAACAGAGTTTTCCCCAGCCATTTGGATTGGTCATGAAATTTTACCTTGCTTCAGTTGATAACATCAAAAATATTCAAACTAACCTAAATAAGATAAATACTGGGCAAACACAAGGAACTGGATAATTTTTTTTTTTTTTAGCACAGCAGCATTTTGGGGATCCTTCAGTTCTATTATGTATTTTCTGAAGTATGGCATCTAAATTTCTTGCACTTGTTCAAGGCTTTTAGAAGGCCCTTGGTAATACATGAGGGATTTCTGTACACAGCTAACATGAACACTGAGGGAAGAATAGAGCCCTTTAGTTCCCTTCTCCCTCTGTAAATCTTCAGATGTTCTGAGCTGCCTTTTGATATTCTTCAGAAATGTAGCTGGAGTATGGTTGAGAATTTCAGTCTGATAATCCCATGTTGCTAGTGATATTATAAGCAATATTAAATGTCAAAAATAACAAAAGACAGACTGTCTTTTTTTTCCCATTCCAGTCAAAGAAATAGTTATTCAAGTTATTCAAAGCAGCAGCACATTCCACAGGTTGTGTTAGAAATCTAACAACAGTGCTTTTTAAATTTTTTTTGCATGCAGTCAGAGTTAGCTGATTTGTACTTATTTTATACATATGTCAGGGCCACCAGAGGAAGTAAGTTCTAACCTATCTCATAGCATGTGCCTTGACAGAAAATATTATAGGTCACAGAATCCAAAGCTACTCGCCACCCACTGTGTTGCATTTATTATTGGGAAACCTCACATGAAAGCTGCCATTCTGACCAAGTCTCTGCACAGAGACCCAGTAGTAGCTGTCACTCTCAGAGAAGTCAATTTGTATCGAAACTACAGAAAATACAAATAACAAACAAGCTTCTGGACTGCCAAATAACAGCCTAGTTAGGGCACTTTATAAACTATTCTTATCCACATAGAGTTGGAATGAAATTCTGTGATGTGACAAAGGGTTTATAAGCCATATGGGGCTTTTAACTTTCTTTTTTTTTTTTTTTTTTTTTTTTTTAATGAATGCAGTCTTATTTGCATTGGTAGTGTGTGAGAAGGTTGGAACAAGAGTTAAAGCTAGCCAAAAAGGTATTAGCAAGGCAGCTGAGCAATGATGGCTGGAGTTACGGCTGTTTTGAGCTTTGCACTTTTGGCAGGTATTCAACTGCCTTCTGAATTAAAAATCTAGCAAAATGTAGGCAGAGGACAGACAAGGAGCAGGGTACAAGAGAAGATGATGAAACAAAGATCAGATCTTATTTACGTTGTGTCTAGAACTGAGTTCTTAGTTCAGTGTTTTCTTATTTCCTGGTCTCCTTTGAAAAACCCAGTCTTTTCAGAATGCTGCTAGGAGCATCCTGGCATGGCTTCCTGGTGGATTTTTTTTTTTCAGGGCTCTGCAAACCTTGATTTTGGATTTAAATGCAGGGGGCCTGTCAAGTGCTAAGATCTAAAGTTGAACCAAGCATCCCTTTTCCATCAAAAATATTATTGACCAGAAAATTATTTAAACAAAAATATTAATTAATTCTGTTAGCCTTGGTAAGCCTTTATAGATAACCAAAACAACAAGAACAAAACAAAAAAAAAAAAAAAGAGGAAAGTTTCTCTTCAGAAAACTCTGCATTATTTCAGTCTTTTCTAAAGAAAACACCTTAGGTTTGCCAAACAAGAGATTTTAATACTGTTCTTAGTAACAGGTTTTCAGAAAGGTTTTGTAAAATATCACACAAACCAAAATTTTTTGGCTGACTCGCTTTCTGCTTTGGTCTCTTGAGCAAATTGACAATGTTTATTTGAAGCAGATCCAATGTGGAATTTTTCTTTTTTTCTTTCCCTTTCCCTTTCCCTTTCCCTTTCCCTTTCCCTTTCCCTTTCCCTTTCCCTTTCCCTTTCCCTTTCCCTTTCCCTTTCCCTTTCCCTTTCCCTTCCCTTCCCTTTTTTCCTCCTTCCCAACCTTTAAATTTTGAACACTGGTAAAACAACTTCACTATATGTAGCTCTGCACTAATATACCTCATAAACACTTCCTGCTCTCAGTGTTTTATAATGGTTTTCCTGTTTAGGGCTGGCAATTTGACCTCTGGCAGTTTGCAGTAACAGGGTTAATTTTTCAGTTGAGAGCAATGGGGACTTTCGTGGCATGGCTTAAGCTGTAATCACACCCACCAATGTGGTTCCAGGTCTGCAGCAAGACATTTGTCTGGATATAAACTGCAAATACCAGAGCACAAATATACTGTTACCATGAAGACCCTAATCCAAATTCCAAAGCAGTGTACTTCACTTACCATTTTTGCTATTTCACTGCAATATTTTGCAGTTAAATTGATGTTTGTCTGCTGCTTTCCACCACTATATCTGTTCACCTCAAGTGGCTGCAGAGATTCATGTCTCCATTTCAGACTAAGGCCTAGGCAACAACTTTGCATGTGCTTTTTGAGTTAATGAAGTGTGGCAAGCACTGTTGGCTTTTCTTGCTGAGTATGTGAGAGTCAGGACTGTGGAAAGAGGCTGGCTAGCAGGTGCCTTGAGATGAGAAGTGACAAAGATGCTGGGGAAGTATACATGCTTGGGACTGCTGTCAAGAATTGACCAGAGCTGCATAGGGATTATAAGGACAAAAAGTACTGGATCAATGGATCACTCTAGAATCTGAAAGCCTGGTCCACCTGACCCAGAGAAATGCTTGAGTCTGACTACATCTCTAAGTGTTGTTGGGAGAGGTTTGATTTCTTGGTGGCCTTGTGTGAGGTCTCCCTTACAAGTTATTAAACTAGTTGGCAAGTCCTTCCAGGGAAACTGATGCACAACATTTGTAGCATTTTGTCCTGCTAATAGATTACCCTGCAGGTGGCAAAATTTTGTACTTGAAATAGCTGAGCTGGTTTAGGTCATGGGTTGCTTACTTGAAATAGCTGAGCTGGTTTAGGTCATGGGTTGCTTTTGGCTAGAAACTTCCAAAAAATCTGTTTAATTCATTGTAGGCACTAAAAGTGTCCATGGTAGGGACAAAACTGTCCATGTTTCTCTCTTAAACAATGATGATCTAAACATAACCAATTTTAAACACGTCTTCTTTATGTAAGAAGTGTGTTTCAAAACTCCACTGTGTGTAGTGGTTGGACAGGACATAAAGGAGGTATATGGGGCTGGATTCCTGAACTGCATCCCTGGTGTCTTTGTGCTGATATCATCAGGAATGTGGCTGGGCTGTTTCCTGGCATCGTGCATATGCATAGAAACAGACCTGAGGTACAAAGGTGTAATGCCTGGTGTTAAGTTTATATGTGAGATTAACATGCCAGCCAATAAGAGTGATATTAATTTTATTTGAGTGCAGTCAAGAAAGGATATGGATGTAAAATTTTGTAAAATTTGTATTCCAGAGGTCACTTGATCCATCCAACTTCCTTTTTTTTTTTCTGTATTCATGGGATTCAGGCTTTTCTGACTCTCTCCTCTGCTTATCCTGCATCTCAGGGAGGTCACAGTTGTTGCAGAACCTGCTGCAGTGAATTGCAGACTGGGAGAGCTTTCTGGCCTGCAGTGTTGCTCAGAGGACTCTCTGTGCTGCCATTAATAGTTTTCCATATGTGTGTTCTAGTTTTCCATATGTGTGTTGGCCATTGCTCAGGCACAATTATGAACTGGGCATCAAGGTTTAGCATTCCTACAACCTTGCTTTGCCAGGACTGAATTTGAGTGCTTGAAGATAGTGACTTCTCTTGGTATAGTCACAAATGCAAGCAGGAAGTCCACTAAGAACATAAAATATTTAATGATAGTAACCCACAAAGGGGTGGGTGGCTTTTGCAATAACCCTACCCCAAATTAATGTTGCACGTGTTGTGTAATGAATCTCCTCTTCTGCTAAAACAACAAAGCTATGAGCATCTTGAATTTCTAGAAAAAAAGGAAAAAAAATCCCTGGTCAACCCTGTGGTGCTAAAAAAACCTTTCTTTATCCTTTAAGCTCTCAAGTTCCAGCTGTTCCCAGAGTTCACTGATGTGTCAGGAAGGAATTGCTTTAATACTTACATAAAGAAATATTTGCTCATACAGACTGTTAAGCTTTGACTGTTGTTCAGGGGACATTGTCTCTTTGCCACCACTGGCTGTTTCTCTAGCCCTTAAGCAGTTCACTTTGCCGCCCACCATGAGCTCTCCTTTCCCAGCCAAAACAGTCATGTGTGATTTTCACATTCAGAACTCTGACTGCCAGATCATACCCTCATGACCCATATAAAATCTGTTATTAATTTCCTCTTGTTATGAAATATAAATTATTTATAAACTTTAAATCTGTTACACCAACTATTCCAAGTAATGATTTTTCCCCCTTAAACAGTAGAAGCAAAGACATTACAGTGATTATTTTTATTTTGAAACCTAAGTGGATTAGATTTATCACTGTTGGTTCAGGTTCCACAATAATGTAGATTTATTTGTTTTTAACTTGGGTTAAAAAAGGGAAAGAGGTGTCCAAAATCCACATCTGTTAGATTAGAACACAGGAGCTCTGGTGTTGCTTTTTACTCCTTTGTCTGCTTCTTTGCATTCAGGCTGAAGAGTCAGAATAGTGCTGGTGGGAGAGTACAACTGCTGCTTACAGTGCAAGCACATAACTGACTGTGTAATTATGTCCTAACATAAAAATAAATGTGAGTATAGATGCTACAGATACATTTACCAAAGCCTTTTTTACAGATAGGGAAATATGTCTGATCCTTGCAAGAACTAATAAATGTCTTGGGCTCTTTAACAGTCTAACTAATTTTTTATTTTTTAATTTTAGGACGATGGGTTGAAGGATGAGACTGAGCTGGGATAGCTGAACTAAAATTGTATGTTTGAATGTTATTTTGTAAGACAAACACTTTTTCTCAAAAGAAATAGGATTTTCTCTGGAAGCCAGGGCAAAGCTTGATTGACTAGTGCATTTATACTAAGTTTAACTGGTTAGTCTCAGCAGTCTCATAGGACATATTTTTAATTTCCTGCCCAAAATGTCTGCATGATGTGTGGCATGTTTTTAAGCAGAAGATGTTTTCACAGAAGATGCACTGGTGCTTCTACAATGAGCATATATCTGATTTGCAAAGTACCCTGAGATCCTCTACATTCCTCATGGGAAATATTGTCTCTAGCTTGCATTTCTCTAAGGTTGGTGGATTCATTAAAAATCCTGGGAAGTTCTGCATAGTGATTTTGTAGTAATGACTGCTGGTTTTCATAACTTTTTAGTATGTCAGTTAATTCTTGCCTCATGACAGGTCAGTTCATTCACACCAGAGTTCTCCATCATTGGCCTGATATACAAGCATTGACATTCTGCTATTTAAAAAGTGTCTAAAACACCAAACATAATTATTTTCAAAGTCATATGGTCATTTTCCTGCTATCAAAAGATCCTATGAATTTTGCCTACTATAGGCAAAAGACATAATTATTAGAAAGAAATTTTCTGGGATTTTGCATAATAATCTCTTTGTTCTTCTTATTTTGTAAACAGGAAAAAATCCCCGCAACAACATCACTTTAAAAATCACCCACATTCAACTTTGAGCTCCAATTCATGAATCAGCAGGTGTTGATAAACACTGTACATGATCTGCTGGCTGCATTTAACACTAAAGCTGATTTGTCTTAAATTTGGGGAGAAAACTTAATATTTTACAACTATATTTTTATGGACAATGATTTGTCCTTTCAGTATTATGTACTCTCCTTGGAAGTGCAGTGAACACTTTATAAATCTGTGGAGTACATGGTAATTTTACTGAGTATGTTTGCATGGAGACACCGAGTCACACCACACCCAAATTTAAACTTGGATGTGAAAGAGTCTCTGGTGAAGCTCTGAGCAGGATCCTGGAGCTCTCCTTTCTCATTGACAACACACTATACTAGGGTACAATCAGTTTTGCTGCCTTTAGTATGCATTCCACATCTTCAGGATGGCCTGGCATCTCTGATGTGATAGCTTAAATCTTCCAAGCAAATATTTATGTGAGAAACATAAGCAATTTAACTGCAATACTGAGAGGAATAGCAGTTTGGGTTTCTATTTCCTTAGAAAAAGACAAGGACCAAACTCTTACCAGATTAAATAAATATCCACTTTCTTCTTTGGGCTTATGCTGTTGTCTGGAAAGAATTCATACAGGGATTTGGCCTGTTTTCTGAATCATGAGCCTCCTTGAGGTTTACATATTGTTCCTGTTCCACCCTCCTCTCAGCTAAGCTGAAACTTGATTTTCGTGATGTCTTTCATCTTCCTGAACAAATAGCAGTTGCTTCTGTTGTCCTCTGTAGTTTTCCCACCTGACTTCTCTCTGTCTTGAGCAGCTGAGAAAACTAGATATGCCATTTCTGATTCAGCAGGGGTCTCATTTTCACTGTACTCACCCATTTCCCTTAGTTGCTCTGTAAACAAAAACTTCTTTTGCCCTATCTTCCTTTATGGTGTTTTGTATTAAAGACTAATTCTTTCATTTACAATATGATATACGCTCCATATCTGCAGTAATTTCATAGTTTCTCCAATACCTGGAGGCAATCTCAATACAAACTTTGTAGTTGGCACATTTCTTTGCTGTGCTGCTCTTTAATTTCCCATTGTCTTCTGGGACACTCTTTCTGCAGTCATTCCATTACCACACCCTTCTCTCTGTGACTTTGCAGCAAGAATTCCCATTTATTCTGCTGGAAGGTTGGAGTTCTTACTACAAGGGATATTTCAATGGCTGCTCTTTTGGCCCAAAATCTCACAGACCCATGAGAAAAGCAAATTCGTTTATGTGCATGCTAAGCAACAACTGCAACAAGTACCACACAAATCATGAAGTGTGATGTCAAAGTGCATAAAGGCCTTCAGAGGTGGATGTTTACTGGTGCTGGAGGCTGGGCAGCTCAAGCTGAAGGTTTGCTTCTATCACTGTACCCAGTGCTCTGCACTGAAGCTGAACGCACTAGAAGGACCAGCACTGGTGCCTGTGGGCTTATCTGTCCTGCTGGGGGGAAATTAGGGCATTACATTAGTTTAGCTTCTCTTAGCTAAGCCTAACCTCCAAAATCACAAATCAAATGTATTAGACAACTAGCAAGGTATTTACACTCCTTGTGATACTCACTTGGCCCTGTGGTTCTGCTCTCTCCACATACTGCATCGTGTCTTGTGTTGGAAAGCAAATTCCACAGGGAAGTGTATCCTGCTACCCAGAAGAGGGTTGAGAGAAAAAGATTCCCAATCCCATCTGTTTCTTTGACACCGCTGCCAACCATCCAATAATAATTTTTATATCACTCCTTGACCATGCAAGAGTTCAAAGCTTTTAAAGATAAATGTTATCCGGAGATGAAGTGCTATAGTCAGTTGTTTTGTGTCTAAAGATACTATCATTATAAAAATATTGTAAATTATTATATCTCTGTTAGTCTTTTGGATTGGTAATAGAATAAAATTTTGATGGGATAGATTCTTTCGCCTGGAGTCCCAATAGCTGTACAAAAAAACAGGAGTTGCTTCATTCTGTGCAGAGTTGCAGCCTTATCCAGACTAAAATACAGCAAAGATTTACTGTCTCTATATAAATTTTTAGAAAGAACATTATGACAAATGTCATTGCAGTAGAACTGCAAGGGGTACTTTGGTGTGCAGATGTAAATTTCTGGTTGGAAAGTGATGAGGATAGCTGAGCAGTCTCCTAAAACTGCAGCATGGGATTGTCAGTGTTTCTGAGCTCATTGCAGCTTGTCCAGGAGCAGTGTCCTCCAGCATCATGCTGCTGTTTCTACTCAGCTCTGACTCAGAAAGGAGAATGTCACCTTCTGAGTCATGGGTGTCCTCTTGGGTTTCACTGGAAATTTTTAATGCATGCAGAGGGACCACAGTTAGTCCCAGTTGCTTTGTGAATGAGCCTAATGCAGAAGCAGGACTGGATTGTGTCTGCAAGGCTCCCCTTTCAAAGCAGACCTCTCTACAGCCCGAGCCACTGTCCCCACTCTCTTCAACTTTTCTCTTAAGGACCTGGGCTACTAGCTTTAATTTAGATGATGTGGAACATACTGCTGCTCAGCAACTCACTGAAAGCTGTGATCTACTGTCATTATTTCATTTCAGTGCCTCATCAGCTCCTGATGTGCTGGCTGATACATTAGTAATATTTTTCACATGCATTTATCACTCCCAGGCTTCATGCAAATATTATGGGGAATGCAGCTGGTTTGCAAACCAGGTAGAAAAGCTGAGGCTGGGCTTTGCAAGCAGAGACAGCTACAAAGAAGGATTTAATCTTAGCCACAGGCTGAAACCATGACTGTTGGGTAAGATATATAAAAGGTCAGTGGTTTGAGATGAAAGCTATGGCCAAATGACAAGTTGTGAATGTGTGCAGAGAGGGATCCTAAGGAACTTAGGGGACTTGTATACATTGGCTGCTTAAATCCAAGGCCACTATTGATTGTTAATGTAATTTCACTCATTTTACCACTTTGAACAGGAAGTGTTCTTTTATAAAATACTAAATTTTGATCATTTGACCTAAAATCTCTCTCGCTGTCGACGAATGCTAGATTCAGTGGATAATTACACTAATTCATTTCCAATAAATTTCAAATTAAAATTATATACTGAGGAGAGACTTGATTTAAAATCTTGCTGTTTTGTCCCTCATTTGAAAACCTGTTTGCAATTAGTCAAGCTGTCAGATACCCAGGAAATGTGTTTGTTTATTTATTTATTTTTACTGAGGAGCTGGAGGGAAGGAAAGCTATATCTGTCAGCATGTGGGAAAGCCTGTGCTAATCCTTTTGTGCAGAATGCCTCAGATCATAGTTCACCATGAGATAGCTCTTATATTTTGCTTTAGTATGTTGTTTTCCAGTGCTACTGGTGTTAATCACAGGTCATGCAAGTCTAAAAAGGAATCGGGTGCCTGAAATAGATGCAATCTTTAAATGCTGCCTCTCATCCTTCCCTCCCCAGACCTGTGAGCATGGAGTTTATTTCTTCATGTCCTGGACTCAGCTGGGGCTGGTGCTGAGCAGGGCTGTGTGCTGTGTCATGGCCAGAGCAGCATAGCAAGGTGTGACCTAGCTGCAGTCCTTTTCTAATAAGCCTCTTGGCCACAACCTTTACCCAGAGAATTAGAAGATAAGATTAACTCTTTTATTTTCCAGGAAAGCACTCTAGCTGCCTGGAAGGAAGCACTTTTCCTGCTCATTAGGGCTGCATCAGCAGCAGGGATGGGAGCAGGAAGATTTTAAGGGAAAGCAAGACTTACCTCATAAGCAAGATACTCACTTGTCTTGCACACAGGGTCATGTTGTATTTCATTGCCTGTTGATATATAACTGCTAATGTAATTCATGCAAAAAATACAGTTCATTCTGGGAAGGGCACAGCAATGTCTCCCACTTTACTACAGAGGTACTGAACTCTTTTCTCTGCCCCAGTCCTATCCTTGTTACTCACAGGTGTTACCAGACTTGCTTTTCCTCCATTTTAAACCCGCTGTTCATTTCACCCCTGGCTTTGCTGAGGGATCACTTTATAGCATGCTTTGGTATAGTAGTCTGGAATAAAACTTAAGTTATAAATTTTTAAAAACACAAAAATCAGAGGGATGTCTTAAGTCATGGTCAAATAATCACTGCTTACAGTGTTTGAATTGTTATTGCCCTGTGTTATCTGCTGCTTCCCCTAAAAGTCAGATAAACAGGGTTTAGTTTCAGGTGGTTCCCAATCCATCTGAAGCCAGCAGGGTTAAATTGGACCAGGAATGCAAACTGTTGAAGCATGCAGAAGTCTCTATGGGTCACAACTGCCTTCTAGAACAGCAGAGCCTGTATGAAGTTATGAAAGGGTTATCAATTAATACAAGAATCCTCAGCTCTCGAAAAGACATGAAAACATGTAAATAAACAAAAATACAAGTAAAAAGAAGGGAGACAGATGATGGACTTACACTCTGCTGAATTCTTCTACAACAATCTAGAAAGTAACAAATAGAAGAAAAGTCATGGGCTTCATTGTCCTTATAAAATTAATGAGAAAATGCTGATAGCAATTGCAAAGATTTTAAATTTGTGGCCAGACGCTAAGAAGAGAGCAATGTAAGCTTGCTTCATCTTAGTGATAGAAATTGCTTTTTCTCATTGCATATCAACGGAAAAGAAGCCATAGATATGGCAAAATCATCCCATTGAAGGCAAGATACCTTTCTGACTTGCAGAATGGCTTCCTTAAAGTAAACAGGCCATTAGTGATTGAATTCAATCATCCAGATGATAGCTCTAGCTGGCACCAGGACTGAGTACAGTGACAGATTTTACTCTGTGTTATGGGCAGTCACCAAGAGCTCTCCAGAGACAAAGCAGGAGGTGCTTGCTGGGTCACCCTGAGGGGTGGCTGCATCACTGCTAGGTCCATGCTAGCTGGATGTTAGCAGGTGTGATGCTGCAGCAGGTTGGCTTTCCTGCATGTCACACCAGCCATGGGGGATCTGCCTACAAACAGGCAGTGGGGAGGAGAGGCCACCTCCTGTGTACCTGCACTGTTGTGGTTATCTCAGCCCTCTGAGTCAGCCACCTCTGAATGGGCACTGGCTGCAGCAGGGGCTGGGGTCATGATGACCTGAGCTCTTCCTTCACATCCTTGGTGCTTTCTCAACACGTACCAAGAGCATCTCTCACTCAGACCCACGTGTCTGCCCCTGTGATCACCTTCTGGCAGACAGCTGCCCATTTATTTCTATTGGTTTGCTTGTTTGCAGAGTCTGGATGTATGGACACAGGTGAAAAAAAAAGCCCAAAACACAGTTTTTGATAGTATGGTCATTTTGATTTAAATCAAGCCACTCAGGCAGGTCTGGAAGGACAGGAGGTACTGAGAGAACAGCAGCAATCAAGAGATCTGTGGGTAACAAAGCAGCTCCAGGCATGCCCTCCTACCTCCAGGTTATTTCATCAGCCCTAGACTAGAAGCAGAGGGGTTATTTTGTCTTCCTAGAAACACGGATTGATGTGCCTCGAGGGATGTGCTGCAGGAGAGAAGTTTGAGATTATTTACCTCTGACTTTCTGTGATAAAATGTTGCAGAATCAGGGTGGCCACTGACTAAAAAACATGATAATTCAAGAGATCATTCGGACTGTTGCAAAAATTTCACATGGTTATCTGTGTCTGAAGAGAGGCAAGTGACTTTATAAAAAAACATTGAATTAAACTCGCTAGGAACCAAATCCACTTGCTACCTACATTGCAGACACACAGACATGCACAGTACTTGTTCTGCCTGAAGGGTAAACACAAGGCTCTCATCTCTGGAAGGTGCAAATCTTAAAACTGCTAAGTTAGTGGAGGAGATGCTGGGAAACCAACACATAAATAGTACTATTGGCATCCTAAATTCACATTTTGTAGCTGTGATGTTAACAAAGGTGGGCAGCAAACAAAATCAGAGCCTGCCTTACTGTGATAGTGACAGTTTCATATCACCTGCTTTCTTCAATTTGAATACATGGGGCAGCTGGACTTCCCAGTCCATTCTTATGTATTTTCAAATTTGACGAGGAAATTATTCAATTGGATAAAAATTATAATTTTATGTAAAATATTTTTATCTCTGCTGCTTGACAGTGCTTATTTAAATAGCCATAGACTTTTGGATCCAACATATTTGGAAAAGAAGACCTGATCATGAGAAGCTACCATTTCACTACAGAAATCTTTGGATTTTCTTAGTAGACAACAAATGGTCCTGTGTGGACAATAACAGTTGTACAGATGCAGCTCTGCATTGTCCTCTTAGGCAGTCTCCCTTCCTAGGCTTGATAGTAGGTTAATATGGTGCTGTAAAATCTGGCTTGGGCAGCCAGATCTTTGATTAGAAACAACCTGAAGGATTGAGCTGGATCAATAGAGTCAGTTTTAATTAGGGTGTAACAGTGAGTGTCAAAAGCTGCCAGACTCTGACTCAAACAGAATAAGAAAGGATAAGGAGCTGATCTCAAAGGTGAGTAAAAAAACTAAGTCTGTAGTAAATGGAGATTCTGAGAGAAATGAGAACATCATTGCTAAAGTTTAGGAAAGCCAAACAGCAGGAAAGTAGGCAGCACACAGTCTGGGATCTCGGCTAAAAATGACAATAAACATTTTTCCCAAGTTGTTCTGAGTGTGTTACTGGTGAAATCAGTAGCACCTCAGCCTGGATCCTTTTCTTGGTGCAGAGTGGCTGCCTTCAGGTTACATTAGTCTAAAAAGACAGAAACATTAGATAGCACCAGAACATGAACTGAATTTTGATAAGTGTTTGCTTTTAAAAGGTTATACAGATTTTGATTGCAATCAGCAGCTCAGGGTATGCTAGTCATTTTCAGACTCCATCCATATGCTTTGATATTTGGCTCTAGGTATCTGCCTAGTCAGAATTTTAGTAAGCAATTCAGATGTTCATACACAACTTTTCAGGGACTGATTTCAGTCCATCTCCTTGATTAAAGTTCAGGTATTTCACTAGTCATTAACCCAGTTCTCTAGTATGCCAAAGCTTTTGCCTTTTGGCATATTTCTCTGTCTATGATGTAGCTTTTCTGACAGAAAATTCTTGCAACCCTTTGTAAAATATTTGTTGAAATATTAACCCACACTTCATTTTTGTTATGTTGAAACAGAATCTGTCAGAAGTGCACTTGGAATATTATTTCTTTTAACAAATACTTTAATTTTTTTTAATGATAAAGCTTTTTATTCTACATGGCAGTGTTGGGACCTTATTTACCTAATGCTCTGTTGTCCATTAAAGTTCTGCCAGAATAAACCACATCTTTATTTGTCATTATTAGTAAGTATTTGAAAATTAGATCAGAGTTTGGGTGCTTACCCCTGATAAGAAAAAAAGTAGATAATTATTATA
This sequence comes from Oenanthe melanoleuca, assembly GCF_029582105.1. Lineage (NCBI taxonomy): Eukaryota > Metazoa > Chordata > Aves > Passeriformes > Muscicapidae > Oenanthe > Oenanthe melanoleuca. The sequence goes on from NC_079336.1 coordinate 17,140,433, forward strand.
ATTAATCAAAAGGCAAATATCTTCAAGAGGTTGGGAATTTTGTTATCTTACTTTACAAAACGTAAGAGAAATCAAGCAACCAGATGGGCTCCCAGCCAAGTGGTTATCATATTATAACCACATGGGTCAAATTGTTTGCCTAATCACTTTATATTTAAACATACACACACACATAATAAAAACTTTAGTTTAGAGGAAAATGTAGTATCTTAAATGTCTCAGAATAGTCTGTATTTATCCATTTTAATGCAGCTCGTGCTTTATGATGTATTTTTATATGTCTTTTCATTAGCTGCAGCTATGTTGCCTTAAAGAAGCTCTTGATCTTTAGCTTATTCTCAAGCACTTATCTCTGCCACTCTTTTGGAGACTGCAACTTTCAATCTGCTGGTAGAACTACTTGTGAAACTCTAGCCATTTCAGTCAAACTAGGTTAGCAAAAATCTAATATTTAAACTGTGACAAGTCTAATGAATTAGATTACCTTGAAGAGAGAAGCAAAGAAATTGTATTGCAAATATCCATCTGTCCCCATCTTGCCAAAATTTCTGAAACCCTCAACCAGACAAGACAGAGAGCTTGAAGAGTCAAGCTTCGTGAAATTCTTTGGCCAGATACTAATTAGTTTATAATCTCCCGTTTTTTTTCTCTGCTGACTTGCAAGAAAAAGAAAAGTTTAACAGTATGGTTAAGTGAAATATTAAGAACACTTTTGCATGTATAGAGGGTGGAGGTGAACAGTAATGAACCATATAATTGAATAACAGCAAATGGAAAAAATTCACATAAACTTAACTTCATCAAATTAGTCTCTGGTAAAAACAGTGTGTCTGGTAAAATAGTAACAGGTATAATAACAAAATTATCTCCAGAACAGGAGGAGCAGAAGGAGAATTATCACCCATTTTTGCAGAACAAAAGGAACTACCCAGGAAGTTAAGAATGTGCAGTGCATAGTATCATGTGCTTAATCTTTTCAGAGGGCTGCAGAAGCCTGCCTATGCTCACTACTACACAAGTCCTTGGAGGTCTTTCCACGTATAATATGTTCTGAGTTTTCCCTCTAAATTTTTGAACAATTAGCATAGCAGGGAAAAACGGCAGCCAGCAGCTGCTGTAGCATAGTAGGTGATATTTATATTTTTTTAATTCTGAGTGATATTGGCCAAGAGCTAAATCTCGGCCCTTTCACACCATTGGAGCCATCTCAGCATTCTGGAAGAAATTTCATTCTTTTCCAAATTAGCAGAACTCATTCTGTGCTGATAGAAGAAGAGTAGAGGTCAGCAGGGTTTATGACAGAAAGGGAAGAGTAGGCTGAGAAACCACAAGATAGGGATGAGAGCAAGCAAATGGGATCAACAGTAGCCTCAGAGCAATGCAAACTGGAGAAACCCAGCACGAACAAAATGGACAAGAAATCCAGTCCTCTGTGACTTAGCTGGCAGAGATAACACATTTGAGGTTAGATCCCTGTAATTATAATTATTATTTAGTAACAGGTAACTAACTTTGATCCTGCATTAAGTGTTTTATATAATGTTACACTATTATAGAAATATGCATGCACTTTATAAAGTTTTACAGATTCATCAAGATCTCACCCAGGTGAGGGTTCAGACAGGAGATGTGGGCCAGGTGCTGGCTGAGGTCAGAATTCTGCAGTTAGGATGGGAGCTGTTGAGCTTGGGGGCAGGGAAGAAGCAATCAGAGGGTGAAATCTGGGCTGGTTGGTGGAGGCCACCACAATACTGTGAGAACCCAAAGCACAGGAAAACTATGGAGAAAGGGAAATGTATGCACAAACTGCTGCAGTAGAGCCCACCACTGCACAATTCCTTGGGTGAACTTGTGGCTCTTTTGAAGACATGGAATTTACCCTTGAATTTACAGTGGCAAGAATGCCCCCCTTTCCTAATGACACTACATTGTTTGCCCACTTAAAGAGAATCACTGTTAGGTTGTGCTAACTTTTGTATTCCTATTTTTCAAATCTTCAGTAAATTATAAAAACGTTTTTTAAAAAATTGAAAGCACATTAAATTGTTGAGTGATTATGTATGGATCACACCCTTTATGAAAGCTAAGCACTGAAAAACAAAGAAACGAGTATAAATAAATCCTTATACTTTGCCCATTTTAAACAAATGCATTACTCCTATTAAGTGCAAAAACATTAATTCTCCATTGCAAGAAACATTCTCTGTCTCATGACCAGTAGGCTTTTAGTATACAATTTTCATTTTGCCATCTGATATTTTTAAGTGACAACATTGATAAGGAAGCCTCCATTAGTAAGCTTTGCTTAAATAATTTCATTCTTTCAGAATTACATTTAATCTTTAATTAACAGGAAGACCTTGATAACATAATGGGTCAGGTTATTGGCAAGAATAGGTAGAAACCAGGTATTTCAACTGAGAATCATTTTTGTCACTTACACTGTCCTTTTTTAACTAGAAATTTTTCAGAAATAAAATAAGCTAATCTTGAAGTATTAGACAGTTTGTTTCAAGGGATTATTGGAATTGGCTGTTTTTCCTTCTGTCTGAGCTAAAAATTTTGATACCCAAGGTTATATCAAAACATAGCTGTCTTGAGTATGAATGTATTCTGTAATGCTGTGATTACCTAGAAGACCCCCCACATTTTTGTCTTTTTTGCCTGACAAATCCTTCTTCTAACTGAGGAAAAAGAAAATTATGCAAAATCTTAACTGTCACTTAAATCTAAATTTCTCCTTTTTGTGGTTAGTAACAAGAGCAGAGTGTTGTGTTGTTTAAGCATACCTCCAGAGACTGAAAGAAAATGCTTCCAAAAGGATATGAATTGTTCCTGGTAATCTCAATGGCATCTTAACTGTGATATAAAGTAAATTGATTATTGCTGTTTAGCCTTTCTTACATAAGAAGAAAGTGTCTATCAACCAAATTAGTAGGGATAAAGTGAAAAATGAACAAACAAATGACACAATTACACCACTACCTGTGGAACTTGTCTATGCATGGTTTCAGTATACAAGAAAAAAATAAAGAACAAAGGAGGATTAAAATTGAGGTATGCTCATATAAAATAGAAAAGTCACCAATGACACAATGTGAGAGAAAAATATCAATCACATAATTATCCAGTAGAAGGATTTTACATTTATTTTTCAAGTTCTTTTGATTCTTGAAGTGTTAGCCAAGATCAATACAGGTTACATAGTTGAGAACACCTGTAAGTGAAAATTCAAACGATACATCTAAAAATTAAGAGAACTAAAGGAAATGGAGGTTAACATATGCCAATATTTAAATTCCAAGAAATTCTGATGACAGCCCTTAAATCCCAGAATTTCTCAACTGAAAGGTGAACAAGTATCTTCACAGAACCAAAGAAGCTACTCTATCTTTAAGGTGGAATTTGTTCAGTAATCTTGACTACATAAGTGTTGTCCAGAATGATTTCTTATTTGTAATCTTTGCCAAGAGTTTTTGATTAAAATCCTGTGGACCTCCTTAGAAGAGAAAATTATATCAGCTATTGCAATAGAGGAAAATTACAAAACTTTTGTGTAAACTAAGGTGAAAACTTTCCAGATTAAAGAAAGGATCTTCTTAATAGGCATAAATTATTTAGGCTGTTTGCTAGGAAAAGATTCTTCACCCAGAGGGTGGCTGGGCACTGGAACAGGCTCCCCCACAAAAGTGGTCACAGCATCAGCCTGACAGAGTGCCAGAAATATCTGGAAATGCTCTCAGGTACATGGTGTGAATCTTGGGACTGACCTGTACTAGACCAGGAGTTAGACTTCAATGATCCTCATGGGTCCCTTCCAGCTGAGGATATTCTGTGCTTCTAAGATTTTATGATTCATTCAAACCTGATGACATAACAAACTTATCAAGGCAATGACACTTTCTTGCAATTAAGAACTCAAGATCTGAATTCAGATTCTCTGTTTGGTACTGCTCTTAATGTAATAAGATATTTAATAAAAATTATTTATAAAAAATTAACAATATAGTGAAGTAATTTATTGAAGTATTCTCCAGTGGGCCCACTGTCTCTCACAACTTTACTCATGGATAGAACTTTTCAGATGGTGTACCTACTTGTGTCACAAAATACATTTAAGTGAATGAAAACAATCTTGAGACTACAGGAAGCCCATGATACCTCCAGGTTTCCAGAGCATATGGAAGCTGCAACCCTTTGTACTCTGCCCTTGTGACTGATATTTCATTAATGCAAAAGGACTTGTGTAGCAGCGTAGGTTATGTTACAAGAGTGTGCGTACATTGTTCAAAGCAAGATGCATGTGCAACCCTATTAACTGGCCTAAGCAAACACTTGTCAGCTTTTAATATTATGCTATTGGCTAGAAAGTTGTTAAAAGACTTTGACAAAGAGAACTTTGTCTGCTGTTGTTAGCAGCTGAAGCTGTTTCCATCTCCCAAGCTTAGCTCTGTAAAATGAGACTAATGATTTTGATGGAATAAAGCTTCGAGTCAGCTGCTCCAGCAGTTGCGCACGCTTGTTTGTGTATATATGTTTACATAGTAGAGAAAAAAGTTACAGCTACTCCAACAGACAAGAGTATAATTTTGCATAATTCAAATGAAAGGAAACATCTTTGTGTCACATGCATTGAAATTTAGAGGACTTCATTTTGGAAAGACCTGAGAGATAACCTAGAATCAGGGAGATGGACTGATCTTACTCATCAATAACTTCTGACAATCCACCCCTAATCATGAAATTCAACATGCTGAATAAAGTGCCCAACTCCCCAAGGCTGAGACATTTCTGTTCTCTGGGAGCTGATAGACAACAGCTGAATATAAAGAGTTCCTTCACTTCATTGAAAGCCAACTCTACACCCAGTGGAAGTGTCAAAGAGAAGGTCTCTGAATCTGGTTCCTAAATCAGGTTTTGGACGTCTGTGATAGATTTTTGAATGTTTGTGATAGACCAGCGATCTCTTGTTTGCCTCACATTCAGGTTACCACAGGTTGGAAAGCAGAGACTCCAGTTATATTGTGCTATTGTGTGTGATTTGGAGAGCAGTCTCAGAATCTGCTCAATTCAAGGTGACTGTATAAGTCCAAAATAATTTGTAAAGGAAAAAATGATTGGTTTTGAAGATCTGCTACAGATGCAGAGTATTTCACTTCATAGATCCATATACTGCACATAGATATACTGCATACTAGTGTTTCATGCTGATCTTTTCTCCAGAGGCTTTGACAACCCCCAGGGTGTTAATAATTCCACCCTAGGATTCAAAGAATTGGGATGAGATTCAATATTCCACCTTGCTTCTTTGAAATTGTTACTCTGCTGTTTCCTAGATTTGGTTGATTTTTCTTTTCTTCATTAACCCTTGGTCTGTGCTGAAGTGTATCACTTCCACTGGAAATTCAATGCCAGAGGATTCCCCATTGTCAAAACTACTCATCTAAAGTAAATGGAAATCATTTCCCTCACACAGAATGTTTTTTAAAGTAGAGATATTGATTATCGTGGTTTCAAGATCGATGGAATAAGATAAAAGAACAAAGACTGAGAGAAAATACTTGGGGAAAAAAGAATTTAATGCTCTACACATTTGTTTTCAAAATATTCTGATCATCCCATATATATGTATCAATAATTTTGAGAAATTTATTTCATTGCTTCTGAACTTTCCATTGTCAGCTCTTCAGTGGACAGAACACAGAGATCTAGAAAAAAAATGTGATTTTCAAGGCAACCATAATATGTAACCAACATTTCTTTGTTTGCAGATTGAATTCTCTTCCCCCTCCTCAAATAATGACATTTATAAGGGTGATAAAATATTGCAAGGATAATTAGGAGTTCTCTGGGCTTCAAAGCATCCTTCCTACATTGACAATTAACTCACCTTCTTTTTAGGGTGTGGTGGTTTGGGTTCGCTAATCTGAGTTTCCTGGCCAATGGACCAATTATGTAGTGGGTCAAATGCCCATGCACCCACTAGAAATTATTTGCTCATTATCTGCTGTGAGACATGGATTAGGAAGAGGGAAAACAGGCTCAAAATTTTAAAGGGTATGAAGAAAACTTTTTAACAGAGTTAAAAGAAAAAATATAATAAAATCAGAATAAACATTCAGAACACTTCTCCTCCCTCCACATCCTCTTTTCTTTCCCACTGACAAAGTAAAGAGACTGGAACTTTCAGTCAGGTTACCACCTCTTAAATAATCTTTCTTCAGTCCAGAAGGGAGAGGAGTCTCACCATGCCATGGAGACATCCCCACAAGAAACACCTCTCTCGTGGCTTCAATATCACAGAGAATCAGCTGCCCAGGAAAGAAAAATCTGTTCACAGTGTGAAAGTCCCTCCCATGCCTAATAGCTTTCCCACAGCTCCTTTCATGGGCCGTGTCAACTTAAGGAGCATTATTTTAAGGATGAACTACTCTAGCGTAAAAACAAAAGTTCTCCTTTTTTATCTCTGGGAACAAACGTTTTACTTCTATCTCTCAAGTAAAGTTTCTCATCTCTCTTATCTGTCTCTGTTTAAGCTTCTCATTGGGTTACTTTTCAGCATCCACATGCTCCAGCAAGAGTGCCCTTTTTCTCATGGGCTGCAGGTGAATGCTGCATACCTCCATGCACTTCATGAATTACAGGGAAAAAACAAAGCCTCATATATCAAGAATATATCTTTCACCACAGCCTCACAAAAGAATTTCAATCCAAGATGAAGGCATCTCCTCAGTAGCCTCTAGAATTTGACTCCTTCTTTACTGACTTCAGTGTCCCATGTTGTTTTTTCTCCGTGTCTTCACCCTTTCCTTTTCCTGATTCAGGAGAGAATCGGTGTTCGTGGCTTCATTTGTTCTCAAGCTTTATCAGTTGGCACAGTTTTTATCAAGTTCTGCGGCATTGAAAAGTTGGTCTCATCCAGTCTCTGCATCAGGAAAATCACTTGACACACCTCTCGCTGCTGGCCATGCTGTCTCCACTGACACCCCGCGAGCCATGCCACTCAGCACCGGCTCACTCAGCGCTTTTCTTCATGCGGAGCACAAAAAAAAAACCCAAGAAAAACTGCTGCTGCTGGTTTTGTCCCTCTGTCTGCAGCATGGCTGGCTAAAAGTGGCTAAACAAAATTCATTGCAAGCCATGCTGAGGCAGCTACAGCCACGCCCTGTTGTCCCAGTTGTGCCAATTTCAGCTGCGCAGTCCTGGCCACATGCACGGCCCAGCTGCGCCGCTGGATAAAGGACCGGCGGGCTCTGCCGGGAAAGGGCCTGGCCCTACTGAGAAGGGGCCCAGCAAGCTCCCCAGTGACGGACTCAGCAGCCCTCAGAGGGCAGAAATCTCAGCCACGCTGAGGATCGAGCCGACCTGGCCCGGCCCAGCCACTCACCTGTTCAAAGGCCGAAAGCCAAGAGAGCTCGGACAGCCTTTCGTCTGTTTTAAATGTGCTTTTCCACAGAGGCGTGTTCAACTCTTTTAAGTGGTTTAACCAGATGTCAATCTTCAAACCTAGCCAGCTGATTGGCCCTTCAAACCTAGCCAGCTGATTGGCCCTTCAAACCTAGCCAGCTGATTGGCTCCGGTGGGTCCCCACATGAACCACCCCCTCAGCTGAAAATCGGCTTCATTAAACCACGACAAAGGAGATCAGGCATTTTCGTGGCCTTGAGAAAATACAATCTGTATGTCAGGGTCGTTGAGAAGAAGTATAAAACATGTTCTTTCCTTCCTTCCTTAAAAATCTCCACAAATCAGTTTATTTTGTTATCCTTTACAGTAAACCAACAATTGCTGTCCATCTTTTGGACTTGTGGTATTCATCTGGAGGTGTGGGTAATTGTCCGGGTTTGAAAAATAGGTGACTGCCAAGAAAGGGAGGAGCCTTTCTTTGAAATGGAGAATGTAAACCCCCTCCCTCCAAATTATTGTAATTTTGAAATTATAATAAAACATATGGGAAATAGGAATAGCAGTTCTTTACTAGGAAAATAAAAATAAAAATACAGTATTACAAAGAACAATCCCAAAACACTGACAGAGTCAGAATACAACTTGACACCCTGTCAGTCAGGGTGTTGGCAGCAGTCCCATTAAATGGTGGCTGCATCCTCCTGCAGTGGCAGATGTGGTTCAGCTGGAGCAGTGCTCCTGTAGAAGGTGCAGTTTTCCTCTGAAGGTCCAGGGATGATGTGGGAAGGTCTGATTTTCCTCTGGAATCCAGTGGAAAAGGCTGCTTTGGTGTTCCAAATCTCAGTTTTTATCTAGGTAGGAAAGGCTTGGCTCCTCCCCTGGCTGGGGCATCTCCCAGTGGGATGATGTAATTTTATCAGTCATACAGTGGGAATCAACGGGCCATTAACAGACAATCTTCTGGAGGAAGGATGGGTTGTGAAAAAGATAAAGATGACTGCCTCACCTGGTTTTAACAGATAGCCCATTAGCAAAGAATATCTTCCAAAGAGATAAGAATCACTCCCCCACCTGATTTCAATAGACGGTGATAGAATACATACTTTTGGTCATATTCTGTATTGCAACTTAAGACAGTAATTCTAGATGCCATAGGTGTCTTCAGATAAAGAAAAAAAATTCTCCATATCTTTTAGATTGCATGCATCTAAAAACACTCCTTAGCTAAGGGCCCAAAACCTTCCCGGCACTTCAATAATTTTAAAACTGGAAAAGCTCCTTCCTAGGTCAGAAATGCTGAATACATCCCAGTGCTTGTTGCTGCACAGTTATCTTGCCCATTACACTGACATCACAGGATGGCACAGAAAATGGGGTGCTGATCTTTCCTGCAAGGTGAGATTGTAACAATATAACAGATCTGAGTGAACATTTCAGCTCTAGATCTCTTTGCTGGGCAGAACCATGCCACATGAGTACTATTCTGATAGTCTGGTGCTGCTTTTGCAATTTTGTGCCAAAACTCTATGGATTAATTTACTCTAGCCCCAGCAATTTTAGTACTGAAGGAAATTCCATCTTGTTTGGTAATGTCAGCTGCTAATAATCACAGGTACTCTGTGAACTAGCTCATGTAAATCTGGTTTCTTTTCAGGCGTTTGTGGCACCAGTGTTTGACTTGGCACAGCAATGGGAATTCAGCTTGAACTTGGAGCCAGTACCAAGGCAGGTTTGTGTCTTGGAGCAAAAGTGATGTCAAGGCAGGTCCTTGTCCTAGCTCTGCCTGTGGATGAGGTTGATCTCCCTTTTCCAGCAAGTAATTGTAAATATAATTGCAAGGGGGGATTGTAAAAATACAAGGTATATATAACCATGTGCTGTTGAAGAAGGGGACATCCCAAATGGCAATGTGCTGTGACACAGATAGATTGATCTATCCACATATCCATGCCTGACTGATTTATCCATATGTATTTTTTCCCTGCTGTGACCATTATGCTCCAGGCAACCATGGCACCTTTCTCTTCTGGGAGTGCTAGCTATCCAGTTTTCTCTGCATCAGGGTTAACAGCCTGCCTGTGAGCAGTTTTTGATCTTTCACAGGTGCTAACTACCCTTTACTTTGTGAGACCTTCTGAAGTCACTGCATACTTGAGAGCTCCTGTATTTTCCCTAGCTGGTTTAAAATTAAAAAAAAAAAAAAAAAGAAAAAAAAAGAAAAATAAAGGTCTTTTTCATTTGCTTCCCTTTGACTCTCAGATGAACAGGATGTATGGATGAATGGATGAGGCAGACAGCCAGGGAGCAGGTGGGGATGGAATGCGCTGGAGGACATGCTGGGGATGCCCCGGGATTCCCTGGAGATGCTCTGGAGATGCTCTGGGGATGCGCTGGGGATGCACTGGGGATGCACTAGGGATGCACTGGGGATGCACTGGGTATGAGCTGGGAATGCTCTGGGGATGCCCTGGGAATGCATTGGCATGCACGGGGGATGCATATCTGGCTGCGCAGCGCCGGGCTGGGGCTCTGCCCTCCAGCGCCGGGCTGCCTGTCACTTCCAATGAGTTCTTGTGCAGCTGTTTCTGTGCCGGAGCAGCATGGCCTGCAGGTGGCCTGGTAGCTGTCTCCCGAGCTGCCGGGGAGCTGCCGCTGTGTGTGACCTGAATGGCAGCGCTGGCTGCGGGCCCTGCTTTGCATGCAGCGTGCGTGAGCAGGAGGCTCAGAGCAGCCCTGCTGATGTGGCTGTTGTGTAGCAGTTATTGCTTCAACACATTTAGACACAGCACCTCTGTAATTTGTCTCGACGTGATATCATCTTTTGTCTCAGCGAACTGACCCTTTTATCTGTCTTAGTTCTGCCTTCTCCAGCTCTTTCCATTCTGTGCCAGCAGTGACAACGGGAAACAGCAGAGGAGGGAAGAAATAGCATATTCAGGTGGTGATAGATACATACAGTAACTGAATTGAAAGTTATTCACTGTTTTGAGGTGTTTGTGGATCTCTTGTTGTTTTGTTGGTTTGTTTGTTTGTGTTTTTTTAGTTGAAGCATATGTCTGTGTGTAGGAATTCTGCCAGTATTACCTGACTCTTCTCGCTTAATTCAGCTGTTTGAAAATTACAGTGAATCCTGCTTAGGAGATGCCATATAGGGGCTAGATTGCAGTTCTATTTTTTTTTAAGCAGCACTTTGCATAGTAGTTGCTCTTTGAAATATTTGGGTTTAGTTCTCATTGTTGCTTTGCCCTTATAGCTAAAAATGCTAGGACTGATATAAGTGGTGTCAGTTCCTGAAGGGGGTTTTCTATCCCCTTCTGCTCATGCCCTGCTCAAGTACATCCTACTCTTCCCCAAAACAGGAGTCACTGGAGAGCAGCAGAGACTGACTGTCACACTGAGGAATTTCCTTTTTGCAGTAAGGACAGTTTATTGTGCCCATGTCAATGCAAACATTGCAAAAATGCAACTTCAATCGTCTCTGCTTCCCTCTCCTGTCGACCCTGAGACACTATGTGGGAAATGAGAGGAGTTCAGGAAATCAAAAGAGGTTTTCATTATAGCAGTTGGAAAGAGTTTTGTTTAACAACTAAATCACATAACACAATAGATAAATAAAGAGTAATGCAATACAGGTTTGACATGGAAAATTAATATGCAGCGGTGCTAAAAAAAAATACCAATAATGATAATGCTAAAACAAAAGAGAAGCAAAAGTTAAAACCAGAGGGAGATACTGAAGATCAAAATTAAGATCGTTTTGAAAGATGTAAGAAAGGAATTGCTCCTTTGAATGTCCACCTAACATTCAGAAAAGAAATTTCAACAAATTTCAGAATTGTGTTCAGAAGGAAAATTTCAATGAAAGGTTGAACATGGAACGCTGATACCCTTTTCAGTTTTCTTGGTCTATAAACAGAAATTTTCAATCTATACAAATCTGTTGGATATAATCAATCCACGTTATCTCAGATAAAGAAAGACAAAAAAAATTGTTGGCTACTTGCCAACCAAGCTGCTTCTTTTTACCCAAAATCCCATTTCATCTCTGTCTTGCACCTCTGACATTTTCTCATCCTATAACTTAGCTTAATGCTAAATTGACCTGAACTGCTTTAATATTAGCTCACATGTGTTAAGCCACTATTCATATACTTACCCTGTTATATTTCTTCTGTTTATCATATGTGATATTATCAGAAATTAAGTACTATACCAAGACCAGCTAAAAGACTGAGGATTAAATGACAGGTCTTTGCTGTTCTACAATGGTGATTTTAGGATTTGGGCTGGATGGCTAATAATAATAATAATAATAATAATAATAATAATAATAATAATAATAATAGTAAACAACACAGATTTTTATCACTTTAGTTTAGGGGTTTTTCCCTTCACACTGTAAATTGGTAGTTTGCAGATAGAATTTTAAAAGTAGTACTTCAGGTTCTTGTGGCACATTCTTCCTCCTTTTTTATTGAGGGTCTATGAGACATGTCAAAGCAATTATCAGCAGGTTACAATAGTGTCAAGGGGGTGGTCTTGAATAGTTTATATGAACGTTTTTTCTTTCAACAGTTCTCCAATACAGTAGCAGCTGAAAATAATATGAAATTGGCTCAAATAAACAGGATTAATGTGATAAAAAGTTATGAGTATTACATCACATATAAAACTGTTAAGGGCTAGTATGTCCAAATATTAATTTCAGGGTCTTGGAGGGGGAAGGCTTTTTTCCCCCACCTTTCTTCTCTCACTTTCTCTGCCTCTACTGGTTTATTTCCACTGTATCAGAGAAATTTGAATTTCCATAGTTAAGCTTAGGTAGTGTTTTTCAGCCCATTTTTTAATCAGGGGATGAAATTCTGATTGTCTCTAGGCAATGTTGTGCTGGGCTGTGTAATTGCCAGAGTCTAAAGCCAAACCGGAAATTATGGAAGAATAATATAGACTGTAAAAAAACCCCACCTAATTCCTATCCCTAAAAAGCTGCATAGCCATAGGAAAAAAAATTATTGACATTTGCAGATCTAAATGTAACTGAATCTTACACATTAATTTTATGCATTAATTTCAAATATTGCATGCACTTGAGGCTGATAGAGGAAAAATACCATGCTGGTATTTTTGGGATGAGAAAGCGTGTGTGAGTGGCAGCAGCAAGTGGGTCACGGGCAGGCAGAGTTCAATAAACAAAAGCATATGTGCCCTGCAGTGGCTCTTGCCTTTCCCTGGAGCGGAGTCTGGGCAGCGGAGCTTGGCGGCGCAGCGCCGGGCCGGCAGCGAGCGCTCCTGACCTTTATCGGAGCAGAAAGCTGCTGACATCGGGCACCTCCGAGCCGCAGAGATGCCCTCCCGCACCCACTGCTGGCGCTGCTGCCAGGGAGGGGCGGCGCACCGAGTGTCATCCCAGCCCTGCGCTGCAGATGATGGGGAAGCAGCTGCAGCTTCCCCCTTCTCCTGCTTCAGCTCTCCAGCCTTTCGGAAGGGTTTGCCTGCATTTGTTTAAACAGCGACTCTCCTAAGGGAACTCCAGCTGGGGAGGAGCAAAGGTGCCGGCATCACCTGTCTCCAGGCTCCTGGCCTGGATGTGACAAGCATTTCTGTACCTCTCCCGTGGTTACATTGCTAAAAGCTTTAAGACTGATGTATAAAACTGTGCTCTGCCACCACATATTATAGCACACATTACGTATATGGTTTTGTATTGTAGACAGGGTCATGGTGGAGATGATTTAATGAACAAAACACTGGTAAGGTACATGATAAATGCAATTTCTCTTGTATCTGCAATTTTTCACAAAAATATGTAAGCATATTACTGTATATACATTTAGTTAAAATATTTTCTTAATAATAACAATATGCCTTTCTGGGCATATTTAAATTAATTCATGATCACTTCTCTTTCCCCTAATTCTGTTATGAACAATTATCAGTTTTTAAATGTAGAGAAATCACTGGCTCCCCTGGTTTTCCATATAGCATGAGCCTACAGGCTTCAGCCAAAAATTCCCGTATCCAGGCTAAAACTAGAGCATCCTTTTGAGGAAGACAGCTTGTTCAGAATTTTCAAGCAGTATAGATCCAGTATATCTCTTGCTTATTTTCACTGTTACTGGGGGAGCTGCATTTCCATTCTGGCATTGCCCAATTTGTCTTCAGGCACTCTTGTTATGCCAAGCATGGTAGAAAACACTTTTCTCCCACCTCCTAAGGTGTCCATTAAATCTCTGTAAACCATGTGTAAACCAGTTTAATCTAATTGGCAGGACCATTTTAGTAGAAATTGGACTAATGGGTCTACCCAATGAGTGTAGCTGAGTCCAAACTGTCTGGATTACCCGGCTTGTCATTGTGTTGGTTTCTGGTGGTTCAGCAAGGTGCTGAGGAGTCAGAGCTCAGCCTCTCAGTGCCCATGTGGCAGCGTGCAGTGCCCTCCTGGTCTATCTGCCTTGCCCCAGCCCAGCTGTGCAGGGCTTTTACCAGGGGATGAAGAGAGACACAGGGACTGAGTAGCGACATGTGTCCTTCCCTGCAGGAGAATATGCAGGGAATGAGTTACTGGAGCTGAAGCACTGTAACTCATTGGCTGCCATAATTTAATTTATTTTCTGAACTCTACTACAGTCTCTCCTGGGAAAAGGTGTGTTTTTAACCATGTTGCCGTTCTTTTGTAGACACAGAAATTGTAATTTAATATCCGTCAATTGCCTGGTGTTAGATTCTTCAGTTACAATTACTTAACTAGTCCAAATGAAGAGTACCTCATCTCTATTGAGATGGTAATGCATTAAAAACATCTTTTATCTTGGCAAGGCAAAGGTTAACTTTAATTTATAAAATATTTCCTTTAACAAAATACATTTCTAGAAAAATGTGCAGAGGAATTTCTTGCCTATATAGACAAGAATGTAAATTGGTTTTTTGTTACTAAAAAAAAAAAATCCCAAACACTTAAAATTAAAAAACACGAATGAATGAACAAGTGCTAAGAACAAATGTCCATGAACTGCAGAGCTGTTTTTTATGGCTTGGTCCTCAACTATCTTTAATTTTCTCCCTGCTGGAAATCATATCGCCATAACAGAGCTGGCAGAAAAGATCGCGTGTCAATGCTTCAGCTGCTGCAGGGAGTGTCTGGTGTGGGAGCTGAGATTCCCTGTCTCTCCCCATGCAAGCTGGGCTGGCCAAGGCACTCATGTCCTCCTTTCCTGCTTGTTCTGCTGCCAGAGAGGTAACCTCTGCAAAAGATGAAACACACAGCTGGGGGAATAACCACGTGAACCGTCATAGTTCTTCTGTGGAAAACTTTCTTCCTGTGTGCTGAAAAATATTTTCTGCAAGAAAAAGATATTTTTTTCACTGCATATTTACATAATATATTGTCCTGGCATATAAAGCTAGGGAAATTACTAAATTAATTAACAAAAGTTGGACTACTAACAAGCAGAACTGCTTTTAGTTCCTGAATTCAAAACATTTAAACTATAATCAATATTTATATTTCAGCTAATATTTGGATCACAGAGATCTCTGTTAAAGGTTCTTCTAAGACATAGCTTTAAAAATATAACTGAGAGGTAAGTCATCCCTGCCTCTATCACAAGTCAAATATGTGGTTTTTATAAAAACATGAGTTCAATTAAATACTATCCTCTTATATATTATGATTAATGGTTAGGGATCCATCCTCTTCTGTATTATTTGAAGAAGCAGATGGGCATCATTTAATTCATGGGATTTTTCTGGCATTTTTTCTTCAAATTTTATCTATTGCCTCATTTTAATGCTGTGTAAAAAAACCTCAGTCTCCCTTCAGAGCACTATTATTCTGACCATGGTATTTGGACTACGACAAAAGCTTTTTTCATCCTCTCCTATTCCCTCTATACTCTCTTCCTCCCTCCTCCCCATTAGCCCTGAGCTGCTTCACCCCCCTCTGCCCCATTCCATATCCCCGAGCTTTTCTAGTCGTGCTGCTAGTATTTCTCTCATATTTTTGAATCCTCTCAACATGCGGTCCTTAAAATCCAACTTGTCCTGTGTTCAGTGTATCCCATCTTAGACCAAGCCCTGCTGCTCTTTCTCATGTATTGCACATTCTCCTGTGGAGGAGACCAGCACAATCTAACATGGCAAAGTCTGTAATTCCTACCTCTCAGCTGTCCTGAGCTGTGCCATCCTGCCCGCCCTGCCTGGCAGCGTTGTGCTGTGTTGTGTCACTGCTCATGGTCATGCAGCACCAGAGATGCTCACAGTGGCTCTGCCCTGGGCAGTGCCAGTGGGATGATGTGGAAGCAATGCCCTCATGGGCATGCTGGGAAACCCATACTTACTCAGGCCAGAGAAAAGGTAGAGGCATTGGGAAGTGCAGTGGAGAGTAGGGAGCACTTTGCTCTCTTATAGATGGTATACACTTCCACAATATTTATTAGCTTTGAATAATAATAATAATAATAATAATAATAATAAT
The DNA here is from genome assembly GCF_029582105.1 of Oenanthe melanoleuca. Classification (NCBI taxonomy): domain Eukaryota; kingdom Metazoa; phylum Chordata; class Aves; order Passeriformes; family Muscicapidae; genus Oenanthe; species Oenanthe melanoleuca. The sequence continues at coordinate 17,156,313 of NC_079336.1, forward strand.
AATAATAATAATAATAATAATAATAATAATAGTAGTAAATGAATACATGTGTATTTTTTGTTTTAATTTTCCAATTCATGCGCAGATGTTTGTACGGTAGCAAGGTTGAATGCTGATAAAATCCCCAAAAGTGGGGAAGTGGTGTTTTGACTATTTTATTCATTGTGAGCTCAAGGTATTTGCTAATGCTGTCAGCCCTTTGACATTTTTCTCTTTCCAGGATGTTGATTCACATTTTGGTATACAGGGAGGGATGTGGCCAGTAATGGAGGGATGGAAGTTTCCCACCTCAGGGGATGCAGGGGCTAGATTTTTCAAAGGTGCTGAGCACTCCTCTTCTAAAACTATAACCTTCTCCAGGTGTCTCAAATCAGAGGACCACCAAAAGAACTATAAACTGTTAATTTTCCCCAGTTTTTAATTAGGAGAACATGCACTTTAGCCTTTCCAAGCCTGTGAGATTTTGACTGTTTCCCTTGCATGTCTCTCAAGCTAAATAGCACAAGTCTGGGATTGCTGCTACCAGCTGGAATCAGAACGATTTCTGGCAGCAATTTGCTGGTCCCTGAGGACTTGGGACATTTCCATGTCATCTTCCTAATCAGAAGAATGTGGAGTTAATGGCATAGCTTTTCCCTCTGAGTCAGTGTAGAGGCTGACACGAATTAATACAGAAGGTATCAAAGTCACCTGATAGAATAATATATTTAGAAAGAAAATTTCTTCTTAGCTCCCATCAGCATGACTGAAGTAGCAGCACCCATATTCCTCTGTAGCTAAGGGACACAAAGGAGTGGCCAGCACACTTGCTCTGCAGCAGGGAAAGCCCCCCTTGCTCCATCCAGGCTTGTGCTCCTTGTGCCTATCCATGGGAATCCCACATACCAGAGACAGGCTGGTCTCTGGGCCTCTGCAGGACTCATGGATGAGAGCCAGGCTGCTGAGAGGATGGCACTGAGGAGTGCTGTGATTCCCCTCTTTGAGATGGCTATAAATAACATTTGATGCAGTTAATCCCTTGAGATGTCGTGATGGTTTTGGGATCAGATTTTATCTGCCACTGTGCTTCCCATTTGTCTACTGGTGGGATTCTTTTCAGGCACTTACAGCCTTTATTATCCTCAGAGCTTTGTGTCAAATGCAAATATTGTTGTTAATTGCTATTTGCATTACAAGAGCGATTACATCTTGCTGTTCTTTAATTCCTGATTTATTGATGAATATTTCCAGCACTGATTTAGCACAGAGGCTTTGCCAAGGTGAAAATTGACTATTTGCTTTGTTACTTTGCCAGTGTCTAACCCAGAGCAATTCTTTGCCTCTTGCCCAATGACTACCCAATTTTCTTCTTACTGTCTATGAGGGGTACATCAGAGGTTTGAAATTCTCAGTACTAGGAAAGAAACTCCATTACTTCATTCAGTCCCTCATTGACACATACAAAACTTGGATCTGTGAAGACATTTTAGGTAGTCTAATTCGTTTCATCACATCTTTCATCAGGGTTTGCCCTCATTGTTTGCTCAGTGCCTCCTCCTTGGAACCACAGTGCACAGCACCTTGCTGCCTTCATTATGTGTGAAAAGCTGAAGTATCTACAAGTGTCCACATATGTAAGCACTTGCACACTGAGTGAAATTGCTATTCTGGGTGTGTTGGGGATCCATGGGGTTGCAGAGATCCACCCACAGCCCATGGGGATCCACAGGGATGCAGAGATCCACCCACAGCCCATGGGGATCCATGGGGATGCAGAGATCCACCCACAGCCCATGGGGATCCACAGGGATGCAGAGATCCACCCACAGCCCATGGGGATCCATGGGGGATGCAGAGATCCACCCACAGCCCATGGGGATCCATGGGGATGCAGAGATCCACCCACAGCCCAGGGGGATCCACAGGGATGCAGAGATCCACCCCAGCCCATGTGGAAGGTGCCCATGCAGGAGCAGGTGGATGCCTGGAGGAGCCTGTGACCCTGTGGGAAACCTGTAGAGGGGGAACCCTGCTTCCAGGCTGGAGCAGCCTGTCCTTGGAGGACTGCAGCCTGTGGAAGAGGGACTCACACTGCTGCAGTTTTTGGGAGGACTGCTGCTCGTGGGATGGAGTTGTGTCAGCCTCGTGGAGAGCTGCCTCCTGTGGGATTGACCCCGTGGTGCAGCAGGGGAACAACTTCTCTCCCTGAGCAGTGAGAGAAACCACGGGGATGAACTGACTTGTAAATCTCTACTCCCTGTTTCCCTGCACTGTTGGTGGGAAGGAGGGAGATGTTGGGTGGGATAAGGTGTTTTTAAGGGCTTATTTTACTTCTCATTATTGTTCTCTGATTTTGTGAGTAATAAATTCACTTAAATATCTCTAAATTGAGCCTGTTTTGCCCATTATGGTATTTAATGAGTGATCTCTCTCCTGGTCCTTATCTCAATTTATGAACCTTTTTTTGTCCTCTGTCCAGCTGCAGAGGAGTGAGCAAGAGGCTTTTGTGGGTGCCTGGCATCTGGACAGGGTTGAACCATGAAATCCCCATGTGGACACTCTTAGCATTTACGAATAATTATACTGAAGTAAGTATTATGGAATAAATTTTAGAGCACTTTTGTCCCAGGGGCTTTTCTACACAAGAAAGTCATAAAAATAGGACAAGAGTTTATAATTAGTTTATTCTATGGGCACAGGCCTGCCTCCAATTCCTTCAGATTGCCACTTGGGAAGCAATTTTCAAGCTATTTGAAAAGGTTTAAAATACTCATAGTCCAGGTAGCTCTGCTGGCACAGGAGAGTTAGTCCAGAGGAGCTAACAGTTAACTGTATCAGTGTAATTAACTACACTAGCAGTGAGAAAGATTCCTGTATGACCAAATCCTAAATTTTCTGCTACCAAAAAAACCCCCTTAAGACATCTCTGTGTCTAGATTTATATTGTTAAATGGCATTTAAGATAAAAGAAAAGAAACTTTTAGACTAAAATCTCCAAATATTTTAAAGGGAGCATTTTGCTGAAACAAGCTTGCCTTCAGCCTTGGGTGAAGGCTGATATTCACTTTTCTCTCCTACCAGTATTACTTCCTCAAGATGGTAAAGGCTACAAAAATGGGAACTTTGTGCATCCGTCCTTTTCCTACTATTAAGCAATTCTTACGACATTTATAGTTTGCTGATAGACTGCAGAGAAGCCAGATGCTTTATGGCTTTTCTACATTGCTATTGTCAGATTCTTACAACTGAGTGAATACAGCATGAGAGCTTAAAAACGAAAGTCTGTGTTATGTGTTCGCCTGTGCTAAATTAGATCTAGGTCTCCAGAAAGAGACAGAAACTCTAGATGTTGCATGTCTGGGCCCAGACCATGTGTTTCATTCAAAATTCACTGATAAAAATGGTAATGATGTGCCTTGAATGTTCTAGGGGTGTTCCTGCATTTTCTATGGTATTTTCAGCCAGAGTGCCATGGCGAGGCCATTTATCCCTCCCTCCCCCATAAAGATGCAGTGCTACAGCAACTGTGATCTTTCTGTACCTTCTGAGGGAGAAAGCAACAGCAGAAGATGGGGATCCACTTTGCAATGGTTTTCATGGTTGTGAAACTGAAGGAACTTGAATTTAGACCTTCTGTGAATGACTCTCCCAGAGGTACTGTATTCCAGTAAAATCCATTGCCCTCTTTTTTTCATAGAATTTAATCAAATATAATGGTATCTATGATAATTTAAAAGTTCTGACATGCTCACAAGTGGGGAGAAAGAATACTGGGGCTCCACAGCATGTCAGTGAGTGACCCTCACCACCAAACAGCTGCTACTTGATGACGTGCTGTGGAGAAGCCAGATAATTTATGTCCTTTCTACATTGCTACACTCCTTTACAACACCTTCTGTATCTTTCTCAAGTCTCTCAATAGCATACAGAGCCCACAGAAATTGCAGTAAAATCAGCCAAGCATCCAGGAGGGAGAATAAATTTACTTGTTTAGTCTTCGTTTGCTTTTTGTCTTTTTTAAAAATTTTAGTAATGGAACTGTTAAGATCATTACATTGTGGTAATTTAATCCCACTGTATGGAAGTGCTGTGGTATCCCATCTACCTACACTTTAAAAAATCTTTATATTAAGTCTGATGCACACTCTTTCATGTAATCCTAAGTGTGAGGAAGAAGATAAACCATACATTGCCCTCCTTCCTAAATCTATTCCTCATTACCAGTTTTCTTCCACTCTTACTTCTCCCTCAAGGGTCTGATGATATGACAAGTTTTTCCAGTACTCTAAGTCCTTTACAAAGATCAACTTCTCTGTCCCAATATTTACTTCTGTCATTGCACAGGCCTTCAGATGTCTGATATCCCTGGGAATGACACCTTTTGTTGCTGTGTTAAAGAAGAAGAAGAAAAAAGGAAAGTAGGTGTTCTGGTGGCTCAGATGTCATTATGACTTTGAGAAAGAAAACTAGAAATTAAACAGATTCTAGTACTTGGGTTGCCTTTGTCAGGGGTTAAACAGGCATTGGGACACTGTCGTTGGGGACTCATCATTATTTGTTACAAGTAGAGTGAAAGAAAAGCATGAAACTATATTTGACAGCCCACTTGCTTGTCCACCTGCATGGTATACACCTGCCAAAGAAGAGGAAATGCTGCCATTTCCCTTTTTCACCATTGTGATGTTGGTGATATGTGGGACTGCAGCTAATTAAGAAATTCTTGCAGATCAGATTTCCTGAGAGGCAGTGCTGAGTCAACAAAGTTGGAAGGCTTCACAAGGGATATTTTTGAATGTAATCTTTAATCCAGTCTCACAGGAAGTCATTAAAATGTTTTGTTTTAAAAGGTCAATGCATTCTGTGTTTTATATAATTTATTATATGGAAATTGAAATAGTAAAGCAGAAGCAAATATTCTTATCTTTTATTAGGAACCTTCTTTGAATATTATTTTTTACAAAGCATTGCCTTTTTGTCCTTATTTTCCAATCTCAAGATATTCAGGCTTTGTCAAAATCCAGAGAGGTCAGTTTCAGGAAGGTCTTTTGATGGCACTATCCAACCATCCAATTTCTCTGCAAGGTGCTATTGCCTTTGTAGGAAAAGAAATGGAAAGATAATACCAGATCTGTCCGTCTGTCTAGATATTATATGTACTGACAAGAGAAGAAGGAAATGGGCATAGAATAAAACACAAGTTCCATTACTCAACGTGAGGAAGAACCTCTTTACATTGAGGGTGGCAGAGCTGCCCAGGGAGGTTGGTGTGCTGCCCAAGTGGAGTGCCCCTCTCTGGAGAAATTCAAAACACACCTGGTTGTGTTCCTGTGTCACCTGCGCCAGGTGATCCTGCCTGGGCAGGAACCAGGACTGAGCGATCTCCAGAGGGTCCTCCCAACACTAAGGATTCTGTGACTCTGTGATTATGTGTGTCATTAACTCTATTGCTAGAAACATTACTCCAGTTTATAAAACCTATTCTTTTACAGCTTTCTCTACTCCTATAGGTACATACCTTCCTTCAAAATTGTGTCTTTCTTGCCCATGTGTTCTCCCCATTCTTTATTATTTTGCATCCCTTCCAGATGTTAAACTAGTATTCCACAGAACCACAGAATATTCTGAGTGAAACAGACTGTGCTGGTTTTGCATGAAGTCACCTAGGCAGAGGGCACAGAGGGGCCCAGACACACACACAGGGGTTCAGGGGTTGTTTCCTCCATGAGAACTTCCTCTGTGAGTTCCTGGGACCAATCGGAAAGCTGATTTAATAATTGGCAGCCTGGGAAACCAATTAAAAGTTACTTTGCCTGCATGTAGCACATTGGTAGAAGTGAAACTGTCTCTTTCGCGTCTGTCTGTCAAGCAGGTAACAGCTGCAAGACTGATTGACTATGCAGGAAATGATAAAATTTTAACATTTTATTCAAAGTGTATTGTATTAATTATGCTAGTATCATAAACACATAGTTAACAGAAAAACAAAATAGATTGTATTAATTGCCTTTGACAAAAGCAGTCATGTAAGTTAAATGCATTGAAATTGTTGATACTAAAAAGAATTTTTAAAGTGATAATTTCTTTAATGCTTCATATGAAGCCACTTTCAGAATACAGTGACTGCATACATACATTTATGGCTGATTTCATCCAAGTCACTGCTATTCCTGAAGTGGGAGCTATTTTCTAAATAAAGTCTACATTTTCTGTGCATCACAGGTCCTTCTGGAGGTTTGAAGCCAGAGGGAAACAATAAGATCTGCATTATACAAGTCCTACAATGTCACAGATGAACTTTTGCGTCTGTGTGACACACCACTACTGCTTATCCACTGTCCCAAGCTGCTCCATTACTGCTCCTTGCTAAAGGGACCTCAAGTGAAAGCTGGGAACAAGGCTAGGATGCATTGCTAATTTTGTAGGCTTGTTTCCAAACAGTCTTCTCCCAGGAGCAATTGCCTGTTTTCCTGTGCCACAGGGGGAAGCGTGTCAGCTGGTGGGTGCAGGCTGGCACGGGACTGGCGTGTGCCAGGGCACTGGGGCACATGGCTGGGCTGGCATCCAGTCACTTCTCTACAGCAGCACTGACTTGAGAACCAGGCAGTTACAGAACCAGTTTGTGAATCCTGGCATTGCTAAATCACCCAAATTTGGCCATTCTTCTTCTTCTAACAGATATATGTTTTGTTGTTCTGTATGTAAACACCATCATCAGGCAACTGATTTTCCCCAGTGAAATGCAGCCTGCCCTATATTTTTTTTCTTTTACCCTTGGAATTCAGGTGGCATTAAATAACAGCGTATTTATACTTCTCTGCTTTTATTTCTTTGTTTCTAGTTCTGGAAAGTCTCCTTACCTAGCAAATTATTTGAGAAAAGGCCTCTGACAGTTCTTTGTTAGGACAAAGCTGCTGGTATATCTGCACAATTGCAGTGAGATTTGGATGCATGTGTGCTGTACAATTAGCAAAGCCACATCCTATAAAAGAAATCAGCTATATAAGTGGAAAGGATGTATGTCAATATTGGGAGTAGCTGCCAGCATGGCTGCTTCAGTCAAATACCTCAGCTCTGCCAGTACACTTTTCTCATTGCAGCAGACTCTTCTCCCTGACCGCTGTCAGTCATGGAAAGCAGATGATGGAGAGCCTTCCCTCTTCTCCACTAAAAAGGTTCTTAAGAATATGTGTGGTGTTTTTCTGAATTATAGCCTCTACTTTTAAATATATATAAATGAGCACTTTAACAAGTGAATTTACATTCTGCAGCCCTCAGCTGCAGCCCTGTCTTTAAATTCAAGGTGCTATCCCTAAAACAGCAACATTTTTCTTCCTTGATTGCACCTACCTGATGTTCCTGCAGGCACATTTAGGAATACTATCATTGCAATTTGCATATCTATTTTAACTCTTTTTAACTGTATGTTTACAACAATATGATGACAAAATTTGTCATCCCAAACGACATTCTGTTTCTGGAGGGTCAGTGCTTTGCATTTTTTGTTTGAAATTACACAAGAGGTACAGCCAAGGGCAGGGGATGAAAAATTACTAGTCAGCATCAGGAGCATCCACAAAGGAACAATAGCAATAATAGCAAACATGTTCATCTGTGAACTCCATAGGAGTTCTGCTTTCCTTTGTCTTTAAACAAATACTTAATATTCTGTTTTCAGTTTAACAAAAACAACATTTAGGAATCACCACATTACTCTGGATCGGTATCAATTTGCCTAATAGATTATTCTATCCCTGACAGCAGCCAATACTGGCTGTTCAGAAGAAGGTACAAGAAACACATTAATGATCAATTATGGAAGAATCTGCCTTTTGGGCAGCAATTCACAATTTTTATATGCTAGTCACCTTTTGCAAAAAGGATACTGGGTGTACCAAGGCACTACATGCAGATATGAATAATGGGTTTTCTGCCTTCTCTTATAAATGTTCTTTGAGCAGTGTAATAGTTTAAAAGTCCATGTCATTCACTATTAAATTATGATCCATTGTGTTTTTCTTGTACTTTTCAGGGAGTGGTAAGGTGAAGGGGGCCTCATGGCTATTGCATAAATGATACACCAGGACTCCCTTTCTCTACCAAGAGAGAACCTGAAGCAGTCATTCTAGCATTATGCTTAGAATTATATTTAGAATGAATAAACAGCAAGAATGACTGAAGAATAACTCAGAGATGTGTGTTCCCATCTTTCCAGCCTCAGTTCATTTCCATGACCTTACCTTAGCAGAAGGCTGCATTACTCACTTTAAGAAATCATGTGGAATGAGGTGGTGCTCCCAGACATTGAATTCTATCTTTTGTGGATTTACCTCCATGCATTGTACATGAGTAAACAGAAATCTTGTAACTGAAGAAGTGTGAGTTAATATTCCTTGATAATTTCTATTTGGAACAATGGCCATGTGCCTGAACCTAACAAAAGGTCAGGCTTTTCTCCACTTGGCTTTTGATCATGCTATGATTTGGACATTTTTAAATCAACTGATTAATTGAAGCCTATGTCTAATTTTGTTTTGTAGGGTTTTCTAAATTCTGTTTTTTCAAGTTTTTGAGCTGACTCAAATCAATCATCAGATTGATGTTTTTGGGCATTGGTAGAGAGACCATAAAGCAAATTTTTCAGATTTAAATCGATTTTAAGATGGAAAGAGTGTAGACAAAAAATATTTTTCAGTGGTTTCCATATGTCCCTTGTTGGAGTATCTTGCTGAGAAATAACTAGGAGCTTAGTTGCCCTGAGGGGTTTTACATATCTGAAAAATCTTAAGCTCTGAAAGGGAAGAGAAGGAAGAGAAGGAAGAGAGAAAAGAGGTATAGAGTTAGACTTTCCATCCACTAGGGATGGTGTCTGACATGAGTTAGACCTACTTAAGTTTTAGATCACATAACCTTTACTCAGTTGCTTCTAGTTTGAGGACATTTTTTATTGTCATATGGTCTTAGTGCTGCACTTTTGTGCTGAAAAACTGTTCTGAGTAATTGCATCTACTAATGAATGTCGAACCAAAAAAGAGTCCCATCCAAGCACTAAATTCAGCACAGTTTGCTGTGGAGGCACAGCTGGCTGGGTAGTCCTCTGCAGCTGGGGACAAGGCTGTGAGTCAGAGATCTGCAGGATTTAACCTCAGGGGCAATGGAGCAGCTCCTCTGCTATTCAGAAAGGCTCACTTGAGACAGGGAGAGGCTGAGGAGGAATCTGCTGTGCAGCTAACCCAGTAACGGTGACAACGCTGAAAAAGAAAATCTGATTATTATAATTTTTGTGTCTCTTCTGAATACTACCCAAGTTGCTAGTCTACAGATAAAAAAGCAAAATGCTGTGCAAGTCCCCTGTGTATTGTTCTTTTCCCTATTGTGCTTAATGACTGATCAGTTATATAAAATAGGTACAACTCTCTGATAATGCTTATGTAAGTACCTGTTTAGTAATCCTCTGAACATCAAGTTTTAACTGACGGAATTTATTAACATTTATATTGCTGTAGAGCTGAGAGACATCAGCTAGGTTACAGGTACGTTGTGCTAGGTACTGTAAAAAGAGAGACTATCAGCATGCCACATGAACCCTTGCTCCATATATTTATTTTATGAAATAAATCTTCTATATTTGCATTAATGCGAGGTGACAGAACATTGTAAAATTGACCAGCAATTTATAGCCTCTTTATTTTTTAATTAAAAACATAAATATGCTTTCTATGTAGCAAAAGTGAAGTTTTCTAAAATGAATTCAGAATTACTTAAGCAGCTTCATTCCTTCCACCCACAGCTATAGAGGAATTTTCCATAAAGATATGGGAATAATTTGACTTTTAAAAAATATCAAGGAATAAATGAAGAAATAATCACAAGCTTGTATCAGTTTAGGGTAATATAGCAGTAGACTTTCAGGAATGCACAAATAATGATTCAAAACTCAGGAAAAAAAAAGTCTTTATCAGTTATCAAGGAGTAGAACATAATTTTGACAACCAAATGTAGACAGAAGCCTTGGAACTATCATTTGCTCTGGTGCATGGGAGGCTAGGAGGAGACACAGCCAGGGCAGGTGATCCAGACTGGGGATATTCCAGATCATACAACATCATGCTCAGTACATAGAGTAGATGAGGAAGAAGGATAAAGTGGGGATGTTTGCAGTGATAGCATTTTTCTTCTCAAGTCACCATTACATGTGATGGGACCCTGCTCTCCTGGCTGAGCATCTGCCTGTCCCTGGGGGGCAGTAATTTAATTCCTCACTTTGCTTATGCTATGTATGTGGCTTTTGCAATAGAAGACCAAGAATCTGCTGCTAGAACCAATTATTAATAAGGATGAAATTGAACTTACTATATGTGTAGTGGGAGGAATACTCAGAGAGCTGAATTCTCTCAGTGTCCTGAGGGAGCCAATGCACAGTCAGAAGTGGGATTGTTCATGATTCAGCTGTAAGAGATTTTCAAGCAGGGTATGACTGTATAAGGGCTTTGAAGAATAGTACTTACATTTAGCCAAACAGAAAAAGTGAGCTAACAGACATGCACTTTTGTCTGAGTTCAAGGAGGGAAAAATTGAAGACATGGAGGTAAGTGGAAGGTAAAAGGCAAAAAGGTTTTCTGAAGAGAAATTTGGCCATACCAACCTGCTGTTTATTCCTGCCAAGGCACTTTTAAGACACAGAAAACATAACTGATCTAACCTACCATTCATCACCTGAAGGATTCCTTGATACACGACATTGATGCTTGAAATTTATGTAAATTTGTATAGCAATCAGAAAAAATCATTGAAGAAAAGTCCCTCAAGGCTATTAAATATATATACACCTATTCCAATTAGGAAGTCTGTGAGCCATGGAGGTAAGGAGATATTTTAAGGGAAGTAAAACTGCATACTCAGCCCATTTTTATTCTCTTTTATATATGTGGGCTATTGACAGATAGACCTTTAATCTGATCACTATGACCATCCTCATTCTCTTGTGTTTTCTTATCTGAACTGCACTGCATTATGTGACAGGAAGTTATTAATTAAGCTGGAGAAGATGTAGGAATAATTGCAGAATTTTAAATTGGATAAAGCCAGGGCTATATTAGCTATCACAACAGTGATTCTTCCCATCAGCACTGATGAGGCCATTCTGGGCACCATTCTATGCTCTTGAGAACAAAAGAGATATGGAGTTCTTCCAGAGAGTTCAGTGAAGGGTGACAAAGATGGTTAAGAAGCTGGAGCACCCCACATATGAAGAAAGGCTAGGAGAGCTAGAAATGTTTAGTCCAGAGAAGAGAAGACTCAGGGGCATCTTATTAATGTATATAAACACCTAGAGAGAGGGTGCAAAGAGGTAAAACTAGGTTCTTATCAATGGTACCCAGTGACAGAATCATAGGGACACAAACCAACAGGCACAAACTGAAACAGAGGAGCTGCTGTCTGAATGTTGGGAAACATTTTTAGTACTGTGAGGGTGACCCAGCACTGGCAAAGGTTGCCCAGATAGTCTTGACATGGTCCCAGGCAATGTGTTCTGAAATTGTTAGTCCAACCAAATAATTCCCTTGGTAGGTGTGTATCAATTACCTTTCCCCAACTTGAAAATAATTAAACATGAATTGCATTGAAATTGCAAAGGTCAAAAAGAATTCAGCTATTTAGAGTCAATAACTTGTCAAGAATGTTATTCTCAAATCTAACAGAAGCACTGAATGCATTGTGACTAAATCTAATTCTTCACCAACTAAAGTTAAACATCTTTTTCCATGAGTGAATTTTGTGCTTGAGTCTTTCTGGGGAAAATATTTAGCAGAAACATTTATCTCAGGTGTATTTCTGAACTCATTCACAAAAGCACACACCAGTATTTTCATAGGAATTAGAATCTTCTTAGCTGTATTCCACAGGGGTGGAAAATATTTGACAAGAAATATGTTTTTTAGCATGTTCAGATAAGCTGTTCTCTGGTTGTTTAAGCTTTAAGTTCTTATCACCTTAATAGTCATTCTTGTCAAAGCAGATACATGAGCAGCTGAGGTCTCTATTTATAGAGACTTATGTTGAATCCTAGTATTTTATTTAGGGAAAGGTGATATTGGTAAGTTGTCTCAAGGGTCAAAATTTACCACTGGAGCAAATCCAAATGGATTTTAAAAGACTGTCAACACAGAGGCTGATCATGATGACTAGTGGTCTCAATATTGTTTTTTATGGGGCACTGCTCAACATAAGGCCTGTAGATGTCTCCAGGAGAAAAGGGAAGATATGGGAAGAAGCTGGTTAGGTTCAGCTTAGCAGGCTGTAAGAATCAATGTGGAGCAGTAAATATTTTCAGGAGGAGAAAAAAAAGAAGCTGGAGGAAAAGACACTGGAGGTCCTGAAGGTGGCCATAGGAGCAAGGAAGAAGCAGCCTGATGCAGACAGAACAGGAGCAGTGGTGCCCTGGTCCTGACTGTGGATGCGTGTTGGGGCACTGTATTCTGTTTCTGGAAGTAAGGTGATGAGTTTAAAACTTGTACTGGTGGTGCAAGTTGGACCTGCAAAGTCTGTGAACTACTGTCTGGTAGAGGTGGGAGTTGGGATGCTACATGGCAATTCCACTGCCTGTGTGGAAAGATCCATGTGTTATTTGCCAGAATATAGCATTTTATACAAGCCCATGGAAGGCTCAGGTTGGGGGAGGCTGGTGTTCAGGAACATATTTTGGCCCTGCTCTGACTTTGTGTTTTCTCTGCATGTCTGCACATCAGTGGGCCTCATGTTCACACTGACACAGCCCAAAGAGGGATCAGTTGCATTATTAGCTAAATCCCAGCAGTGTTCTTGGATCAATGATGACATGAATATACACAGTTTCTGTACAAAGAGACTGCACCGAGCAAAGCAAGGAGGATGGCAGATGGGAGCTGCAGCTCACCAGGTGTGGAGGTTTACAGGGACTCCTTGTCTGGAGTTTTTACTCATTAGCTTTTCATATGGTACTTCCTCAAAAAAAGCCAATGTAGTTCTGGTCTCTCAATTACCTATTTGTGTGATTGTACATATGTACATAACTACCTGTAATCTTTCTCTGTAATATTGCCAGCATGATTTTTTAAAAATTAGAACAGTTGCCAGTAGCTCTGTCTCTGCCTGGTTTTTTTTTTTTTTTCCTCAGTACAATTTCACAGAGCAGATCTAACCATTCTTATTTCCCAGAATGTATGAAAGTTTGATCTTTTTAAAAGGAAAGATTGGAAAGGCACCTTGAGTATTATTGCTACTGCTGCTTCTCTTTAATGGTTACATGGTGACACTGCTTCACGCAGGATTACTGTCACTGGCACGGAGGGGATGGGAGATTGGCTGCCTTGAGGAATGAGATGAGACGATAAAGGAAAGAGGATGTTACCTCTGCAGCATCTGGCTCCATCTCTCAATTTTCATTCAATGTGCTCTGCTTGGAACCAAAGCAGGGTTTGTAGCAGTTTCTTGCCTTTGCACAACTGTCATTGTTAGGCAACGGAAAAGAGAGTGAGAGAATTGTGAAAAATCTATTTTATTTAAAATAGCTTTACTGTGTAATTATTCAAGAGGGCTTAGCAGGCAAATGAGATAAAGCCAAAAGTTAGCCAGATCACCAAAGGTACAGAATACAGTGACAGAGTGATGCATAAAATTCTTTGGAAAGCATTGATGTAATTATATTACTTATGTGCTCATATTGCAGTGTACATGATTTTCAGAGTGCTGCATTTCTGCTTAACTGAAATTAATGTCCTAAATTTATTAACTAAATTTTGCTTTGTGAAGCAAACGCTGAAGCTTTTTCTGCTAAAATCAGATTCCAGTGTGCTGACCCCTTTGGAATACAGCAGTTAGAGCCAATCTGAGCCATTTTTTCTTCATGTGTATCAAAAGTGTCACAATTAAGACTGTCATGGTAGGAGAGAAAATAGTAAAAGGAGTGAGAGGCCCAACGGTGCATTGAGAAGAGGAAATGTTTTAGCTGACGTCCACTTGTCAGAGCACATTTCCCTCTGCAGGCAGAGGCATGCCTGTTTCTTGAGTTTGCACTTGATGTCAAACAAGCAGCTCCCCTGCCAGCAGTTTTACCTTTTCACTCTCCAAAGTTGTGTCTATCCCATATATTTTAAGTTAAAATGCTGTCCCATAAAAACCTCAGTAATGAGAGATTTGAATTTTCTATTGAAACTTTCCTGTAACAGTCTATTACTAGATGCCTGTTTGTTTCAGGGAAGGGTAATTAAAGAGCCAGAAGAGAAAACAAGGGAAAAAAGTACCTCACCTTTCTGGCATATTTTCAAAGGATTCAATTAGGGACACACAAAACAAAATTTGTTTAAAAGCATGATTGATGTTGGAGCTTTAACAAGGCACTGTCATTGGATAGAGGAGCTTTTTATTAATGCATGTGGCGTGATAGAAATGTGTGGGACAGGATGCCAGGCTGTTGACAGTGTTTGTGTGTTGTATATGTTTTACATGAGGAGATGGGCTGTGTAAAGAAGTATTTTGTTTCTTCTTTCATTGGTTCATTTCTTTAATCTGAACTGAAACTGAACTGAAACTGAAAGATCTTACTGCGAGGCAAGTGGTTTTGAGTGAAAAGGGCTGTTAAGAAAATCTACCTTGTAGGAGAATATTTTATATACAGATTGTTATTTTCTCTGGAATTGAAATACTTAAAAGCTTAGTGATTGCACTCTAAGCCATGCATACTTCAGAGGGCTGAAAAAGTCCTCATGATCATTTGATGTTCCTGAATTTCTGCATATATATGCACATATATGAAGATGTATATGTACATATTTCATATACACATATTCATCTATATGCATATACATCTGGATGATATGTAAGTATGTATATATGATATATACATACATCTGTATATATGTCAACACCATCAGTAAAAGAAGTAAAATGCTGTTAGCGCTGCCTGTCAACAGCTTTTAGAGGTAGAAGCTGTTTCTGATGGAGGGAGGGCTCTTCATCACATATAGAGAAGAAAAACAAACTGTGAAATCCTTATTCTCTTTGAAAATGCACTTCAAAACTGAGTAGTCTTTTTTTTCTTATGGTCATTTCATCTGTCTATAAATAGATATATTCTCTTTTCCTTTCTCTTTTTATTTATTTATTAATTCAGTAGTGATTAGTTGCCTTGTGCAGAAAGTAACCCAGATGAAATTAAAAATTTGATTGCTTTTATTAAGAGATTATGGCTACATCGTGCATACAGATACCCCAGATAGCTCTGGGGAAACCTAAGGTGGACTTGCACAGTGTTGGAAGAGGTTAAAGTGCAGATACTAGTCAACAGTTTAAAACACATTCTGGAAATACATACAATGACATTTTCCACCAGGCTTCTAAGGAAGATTCAGGCAGTAGTTACAGGTTACAGAGAACCAGAAATTTTGTTCAGGAAACACTAAAGAAAATAGTGTCATAAATAGGTTGATGGTGATTTGTTTTAACCCAAAGAGAAGATAGGATTTTTTTGCTTTTCTCCCTAAAGATCTCTGTGATTTTTACTTAGAAATGTGGATCACCAAGAATGGGATTTGAAACTGCCAACACTTATGTACTTGAATGACATTACTGAGATTTGTGCTTGACCAAGTAGGCATACATGATTTGCCTTTCACTGTGACTTGATCTTTTGCATGTATCCAAGTGCTCAGAGATGGCCCTGGAAGGAACCCAGCTTTACTCAAAGTGGTTCCATGCATGTCTTAATTCAGACGCCCCTTTTTTTTGTGATGCTTTCACAAACATCATTGAACACAGTCCAAACAGCAAGTCCATTCACAAAAAATTGCAGCCAGACAATTGATCTTTCAAAACTGCTTGTGTGATTGCTTTTGCTACAGAACCAGCTCCTTAGAGCACGGAAGAATTGTCCAGTAAACAAAAGGTACTGTTAGAAACTGCTAATAAAGTTCAGAGAACCACACAGTGACAAATTCCAAAAGAACAGTCTTTCCATAGAAATGATGGTACTTTAACACAAGTAGGAAAATTATCCAAAGGGTAGAAGATGAAAAGTTCAGCAAATCTAACTTCATAAAGTGACACACTCAGATACATTTCCTATAGATCTAAAATGAAAAATACTATTTAAGAATAAAGATTTTGAACAAATGGCAGAGTTGGCAGAAAGAACCGCAGGACCTTGGAATTTGGAGAAAACACGTTAACACAAACACGCTGTGTACATATTACCAGGAATAAGGGGAAAAAAAGCAATAAAATAAAACATTTGTCTGAATATATGTCTCAAGACCTGCACTCAGACAATGGAATTTTTTCATCTACTATATCAGAGCCATTAGATGAGCTCAGTAAATTTACCATTTGAAAACAACAGGGTAAAATACAGCCCTTTTTTTCAGTGAAAGAGCTGTTCATATTATAGCCATTTTAGGTATGAAAAAAAAATGTTTGGGACAAAGTATCTGAAAAGGAAGAGACTAGGCAACACTGTTAGGAAACAATTTTTCTATTGAAGAATCTCCTAAAATTGGCCAAAGGCCTTTGCAAGAGATAATGAGGTATATTTCCTGACTACTGAGTCTGAGAAATTCTTAATTGCCCATAAATCCATGTACTAGAAAGTTTGGAAAATTTAATGAGTTGGCAACAGACTTCAAAGAAAAGGATATCATACAGACTGAATTACTAGGAAATAAAGGACAACGGATAAATAAGAAGGACTGAAGCTGAAGTCTTGGGGATTTAGGACAAACTAACCCATATACTTTGTGGATTAAATCTTTTCTTCATAGTCAAGGATATCTGTCTTCTACAATGATGGTGACTTGTACATAGAGTTTGAGGCATGAATTTCAAACAATAATACATATCTTGCCTTATTGAAAATTATCTTGAACTGCTCATTTTCCTCACTTTAGTTGCTTGAAACATAAGAGTCACATAAAAGACAACACTGTAAACTTGTAAGAGTGATGAAATGTAGTCAGGTCTTTGCGTGGTCTCATCCTCCCATGCACTCTCACACCCTCACATAATCAGTGTTGTGTTTCTTGCACCCAACAAACTTCCACTATTCTCACTGCTGTAATACAATACCTCATTGCTGTGAGCTGTTTTTATTCTTCTGTTCTTTGAGAGAGTCTGATGTGGCCTGACTTGTTCACGAGGATACTAATATGTGTATATATAGAGCCTGTAGAGGCTTGCATCTTTGAACTTGAAATTAAGATGTTGATTTGGATTCTGATTACATGTCTGATCACTTCTTTAAAATCTGTGTATGGTCCATTAGAACACTGTTCAAAAGCTCTTTCTTTTTCACATCTCAGTATTTTTGAAGCTTCTGTTTCCAACCTACCACAGAAGTGAAGACATTGCAGAAAAAAAGCTTATAAACATCAGTTAGTAAGAGCAGCACTAGCAGATAATAGAATCATAAAATCTGACCTAAGGGTTGGAAAAGACCTTTAAAATCATTGAGTCCAGCCATCAACCCAGCATCCCCACCATGTTCCTCATTAAAACATGTCCTCAACCACGAGCCACATCCATACAGGTCTTGAACACTTCCAGGAATGGTGACTACACCACTGCCCTGGACAGCACATTCCAATGCTTTACAGGACTTTCAATGAAAAAAATCCCTAATATCTAATCTAAACCTTCATTTAGTCTTGTCCTGTCTATTGTTACCCAGAAGAAGAGATTGACACCCACCTCACTGCAGCTTCCTTTCAGGTAACTGTAGACAATGGTACAACCATCCCTCCTGAGCCTCCTTTTCTCCAGACCAAACAATCCCAGCCCCTTCACCAGCTCCATGGCCCTTCCTGGGCTCACCCAAGGACCTCAATGCCTTTGTTGTGCTTAGGGGCCCAAAACTGAGCACAGCACTCAAGGTGTGGCCTCACCAGTGCTGAGTACAGGGGGATGACCACTACTCTAGTCCTGCCAGCCACATCATTTGTAATACAGGACAGGATGCCATTGGCCTTCCTGGCCACTTAGGCACACTCTGGCTCATGTACTGCCAGCTGTTCATATTCATATTCATGTTCATGTTTGGCACCCCCAGGTCCTTTTCTTCTGCCCCCAGCCTGCAGCACTGCCTGGGGCTGTGATCCAAGGACAGGACCCAGCACTTGGCCTCGTTGAACCTCTTACAAATGGTCTCAGCCCATGATCCAGCCTGTCCAGATTCCTGTGCAGAGCCTTTCTGCCCTCCAGCAGATCAACATCTCAGCCAAGCTGGTGTCAGCAATCTGGCTGAAGGTGCAGCTGATCCTCTCATTCAGACCACTGACAGATGTTAAACAGGGCTGGCCCCAGCACTGAGCCTTGGGGAGCCCCTCTCCTGACCAGCCCCCAGCTGGGTCTGGCACCATCCAGCAGCACTCTGGGCCTGGCCATGCAGCCAGTTCTATTGCAGCAAAGGGTGCCCCTGTGCAAGCCATGGGCTGCCAGCCTCTCCAGGAGAATGCTGTGGAGTCAGTAACACAGGCTTTACTGAAGTGCAGACAGACAAAATCCACAGCCTTTCCTTATCCACTGGGCAGGACACCTGGCACTGGATGGACATCACGCTGGTCAGGCAGGACCTGCCTGTCCCAAACCCATCCTGGCTGAGCCTGATCCCCTGGCTGTCCTGTACTTGCTACTTGAAGGTGCTCACAGTGACCTGCACCATGACCTTCCCTGGAAATAAGATGGGATCACATTTGCCATCTTCTGGTCACTTAGTCCTGCCTGGTGGTCTAGGACTTCTGGTAAATTATTGAAAGCAATTTAGTACATGATATATGAATAAAACCACAGAATGTGGCATCTTATATTTACATTGATAAAAATCTTGTAAAAAAGTGTTTCTATGAACATGTTACAATATATGAAATAACTCTATTTTGTCATGCAAATAAAGTTGTCCAATTCAAATTTTGCCATCTCAGAAGCTATTGGATAGCATTCCCACTAGTGGGCTATGAAAAGTCCTAAATAAAGCCCAGTCATTCCTAAATTTGAATAAAAACAGTCATTTATAAATGACTACCTAAATACAGCAAGATGAAGTATATCTTGTGTAATTTTCATTTTCTGTAGACATTTAGTAAACAGGCATTCTGGAAAACTCAAAACTATCAAAATGATCCTAGAATGACTAGATGTTGTACATACTAAAAATGAAATTACCTGAAAACCCATTTTTCTGAGGCTTTGAAAAGAAGCATTAATAAAGCAGTTCTATTTTCCACCTTAACCATCTTTTCATGTTTGTTCTCTCCCCTCCTTCACAGAGTAACACACAGTGACATTCAGCCAGGTTTCTATTTGAGTCATGGTGCCACAGAGCAAGAGCACACAGTGTTTAAGGCTTTCCTCCCTGGCATAAAAGGTCTGGCTAGTTAGACAGAATCTCAGCATAAATTTTGTTCTTTTCAATGTGAGAACCACAACTGAAAAAGTCACAGAAAAATAAAGCCTTTTCCAAGCCATCTGCCCAGAGCTCTATTCAATACTCTTCATCAGTCTAGAAGTTTTTTCTTCCTTCTTGGGGGACACTGACATTGTGCATTTCCAAAGTAAAAGGTGACACCTGCTGTGAAAGCAATGAAGATTATTAGTGTGTCTAACTTCAAATAGTTTTCAATCTTTCAGTGATTATGGATGCTTCCTATCAAAACTGTCCAAGATGCTGTAACTTTTATATGGGTTCCTGCAAAAAGATAAACCTTGGAAGTTGCTGGACTGTAAAATAGCAGTACACTATAACCCTGACAAACCTTTAAAAGATAAATCTTGGCAGCCACTGGACTGTACAACATTAACACACTCTGACACCTTTGGATGTCTGAAACTCCAGAGGAGGATCCTAGAGGTTGTTTTTCTCGTATAACAGAATGAATAAGACTGTGTTACCTCAAAAATCCACCTGGCTGAAGTTCATTCACAACTATCCTGTGTAAGTGCATATATCTTTAGTGAGCATTTTCTATAAAGGTAACAGTGGCAATTACTTAGTTGGTTTATGTTGGCTTATACACTGTAATGATAGCTGTGAAACAAAGTCTGGCAATTCCAGTTCTCAGAACAATGGTTTATCTCTAAAATATAAGCTACCAAAATAATCAATAATTTTAATGACAATGTAAAATTGTTAGTAATTTTGCAGGTTTAAAAAGCTTATTCTTAAAAACCTTTCCATAAATGCAACCTCTAACTCACTTATCTGAAACTCCATCTGCTGGGAACCCCTAGGAGCCTCTATGAGACACAGATTTCTCTGTCCCTCTGCCTGAGCAGCTACCTGAATTTTCTTTGTGTGGTTTCACGTAGGTCTGATGAAGAAGCATTTGCTTGACCTCCATACTTCCTTCTCACAAATTCCTACATGGCATTTTCCTCTGCTCTGTTGCAGGACATTTTCCTGCACTCTGACTCCACGTCCTCATCTTCACGCTTGTGAGCCATTCCTCTGCCTCCCTCCTGGTCCCTACATTAGTCTCACTCAATTTACTGTCCTGTTTCTGAATGCATTTTCCCTCCTCTCTGCTCCCACTGTATCTGGCATGTCCATATTCCCCTGTCCCCTCTTGGCCCTCGCAGAGTAGCTAACAGACCATTAGCTCCCCTGATGGCATCCTGTCTTCTGCTAGATTGCAAATAGCAAGGAGTGGCATCCATCTTCACTGGTTTACCCTCACTCTCATCCAGAAACCTTAAACAGATCTGGCAACCAATCTTCTGAGATCAGGTTTGGCCTGGTCACATTCTTGGCAATGGGAGATGGAAAGCATTTCATTTACAAATCAAATGTCACAGATTTTTAAATGAAAATCAATAATAATTGTCATATGCTAAAATTTGCGAATATATCTCTGAAACCCCTCTACCTAGTCTTTCCTGTGATTTCTAACAACAGGAGTTGCTGCTCACAGAAGTCCTGCACAGCAGCTGCAGAGGTGTGAGATCAGGGCAGACTTGGGAATGGGGCTTTTCTTCTGGTACAGGTCAGACTGTGCTTCAGTGGAAACCTTACAAAATGTTAGCATCATTTACTGAGCCTCAGTCCTAAATTAGTGAACCTTGTTTGCTTCACTGGCTTTCACCTCTCCAAGGAAAGTTGTTCTGTGCTTTGGAACAATTCTGCCATTTCTGTGACAGCTGTATGTAAAAATCTAGAAATGATGACAAATTCATTATGGTATCTCTGGCTGCACACTGTAGAAAATTAATCATGATCTAAAACTAATCCCTGGACCTAATAAAATACTTTGCCTTCTATGACTTCAGAAGGTATATTTTATTTGTAAAGCTAATCTACCTTTAATGGGTGGGGAGGGAGGACAATAGATCGTGTCATCTCAGTGCAGACTGGGACTCTCAGGTACAGTGGGTTTTGATAGTTTTGAATAACAATCCATCACTTAACAAATAGAGGCTTCAGTCTCTTTGCAGCAGCTCTTTTTCAGCACCAGGATGACACCCATGCCCTCTGCAAAGGATTGTACCATGTCAAAGTGGTTTGAGAGGTTTTTGCTTTTCAAGAAACTGGTTCTCCCATGGTAAGTTGATATTTTTGTCACCCAAAGTTTTGGCAAGTGTATACCAAAGAACAATAACTAAATAGTGGATAACAGCAGAGGATCACAGACATGTAGCTATATGTCACAGGGAAAACAAGAAGTTACACTGGCATATGCAAAATTCCATCTGAAAGCAGAATTGATGCAATGTGTACATCAGAGCATTAGATAATGATATCCTCTATTGTTATAGTCTTTGATGAAAGTTTTGACACCGGGGAAAATATTTGTAAAGATTTGTCTAATGTAAACTAAATTAAATATAAATATAAATAAAAATTTAAATATATATATATATATATATATATATATGTATAATAAATTTGCTGGTGAGTTCTTAAGAGGCTGGAATGCAATACAACAAGAATAATTTCAAGATGATTGTACAGTTAAACACTTTGACTCAGTATAGTCCATCATAGTAGCTCAGTTGTGTTAGGATTTTATTGTAAAATATACTGTACATTTAACAATCAATGCTGTGTCCTCATACAGAGAAATCAAAAGTAAACTGAAAAGCTAAATGGTAGATTTTCTTAACTATTTCATTCTTTTACTATACAGAACTTTCCTTCATCATGGTGACCTTGTTAGAAGACTGAAAGGTCATTAGGGACCATGCTTTCCCATTATATTATGTAAGATACTTTACACTGAGAGAGGTGTACAGATCTTTCTTTTCACTTATATTTGCAGATAGAACTGTGGGTTTATGCGTCCATGTATTTCTTTCATTATTTATTTTCATGAGCATGTATTCTTTGACTAACTTTGAAAAGTAATTTGGATTGATGGATCTGAAAATTTAACCCATCAGGGAATGGATTTAGCAAAATTTTAATATTAACAATTAACCAGTAGACTTGCTTAACAAAAATTTCCCTGGAAACAGTATGTCACAATTAAAAAGTAGTATAACTAACCAAGAACTCTTTCCTGGCAAACCATTTCCTGCTGCATTTTTTGATATTTATTCTGATAAAGAGGAACATAGTAATTGTTTAATTGTTTCCTATTGATATGTCCAATTCAGTAGCTCTCAGTCATCAGTCACTCTGTGGCCCTGCAGCAGTAATTTGGCAGTTCCATAGATTTTTAAGCCATCAGGGACCATTAGATCATCTTGTCTGATCTTTCTGTATAAAACAGGTCAGAAAATTTCATCTAGTTATCTCCCGTATTGAGTGGAGCACCAGGTATGTAACCAAAGCTCATACTTATGTCACAAAGTTTACCTTTTTGTTATTTTTAAATGGGGAATATTACTTCCTATTTCATTCCTAAGCTGTGAAGATCCATTAATGTTTCCGAAAACTCTGAGATTTAATGTGCTATAAATGTGAACAGTAGAAATATTTCCAGTGATGACCTAAACAAGATTTTTTAATCAATATGATGAATTTGATAGTGAGACAAATTAATCAGTGGTGTCTCCAACAGGAAGGAGCTTTGCCAATTCAAGATTTTTTTTATTATAATATTTGCTGTTAATTTGGAGAAGGAAAGGTATACAGTACAAAAATGATGTTTTAAAAAATGCAAAACTAAAAATGTCAAACAGAAGGTAACTTTAAATATTCAACATCATTAAATTTAATTGATGAAATTTTCTTTAGATTTCAGATTAAAAATTCACAGAGATTCTCATTCCTTTTATCTTCATTAGCTCATATAAGTGTTATTAATTATTTGTTAGATATTTCCATAAACATTTGATGATATTAGAGGTGAGAATGTAAAACTAAAATTCTTCTACTCTAAGATCACTGGGACAACATAGTGATGCTTGCCCTGCTCAATGTGTGAGCCAAAAAGTCTCCCTCTGAAGGCATTAAGTTATGCAAGAGGTATTGCCCAACCTGTCTGAGTTTGCAGTTCCTCCTAGTTCCATGCCTGCTCCTCTGCCTTTGCATCAGGCAAAAGTAATTTATACACAAAGGGCTGGAACCCTCTCTGAACATCTGCAATGACAGAACAGGATCAGGTAATCCAAGACATGTTTTCTGACTTCAGTGAATGTGATTTTAGCATGCCTTAATCAGGCTTTCTATCAATTGCTTTTGGAAAATCTGCCTGGGAAAAAAAGCAAAGTTTTAGAAAAACAGTTATGTTCACTAGATGATATTTGCCTTTTTAGCATCATTGACCTTCAGTTTTCCACACTGAGCAGTATTGCTCTTGCTGCTGTGAGTCTTCTCTGGATCTTTCTTGAAGAAGTTCCTCTTCACGCAGCGTTTGTGAACTTTCTTGATGGTCAGAATTTCAATTAACAATAAATCTCCTTTGGAAGAGGATGTAGTCAAGGCCATTTCAGTTTATTATGTATACTATCTATTTATATTTACCTACAGTCTATGTATATTTAGTCTACTTAAAATACACACACAGATGTATTTGCTGAACAAACAGTAGCTTCTATCCCAAAGTTACATTTACAGTGAGCAGAGTGAAACTTTTAAGGTTGGTAGTACTTACATGGATTGAATTATTACATAAAAGACACTAAAACTGATGATAATGGTTTAAAACTCTGGCCCATCCAAAGATTATATTAAAAAAAAAAAAAAAAAAAAAAGAAATTAAAGATACTAAGACTTCAGGCTTGTTGTTTTACCTCTGAACAGCTAGTATGGCAATGTGTCATTGTTTAAGCCCAGCTGCCAACTAAGCACCATGCAGACACTCACTCACCCTACCCCATACCCCCACCACAGTGGAATGGGGAAGAGAATCAAAAGTAAAACTTCCAGGCTGAGATAAGAGCAGTTTAATAATTGAAACAAAGTAAAATACAATAATAATATTAGTAAATAATAACAGCAGCAGCAACAGCAATAATAATAATATAAAACCCAAGGAAAAACAGTGATGCACAAGACAATTGCTCACCATCTGCTGGCTGATGCCAGACTCCTGTCTCTGAAACCCAATCAGACCCCCTGCCAGATAGTTCCCCCAGTTTGTGTACTGAGCATGCTGTTCTAGGTTGTGGAGTACCCCTTTGGCCAGCCCAGCTCACCTGTCCAAGCTATGCTCCCTCCCTGGTTTTTTGTCTTCCTCCTCACTGTCTGAGCATGAGGCACAAAAGCATCCTTGACTTAAGGCAGATACTTCTTAGGAACAGCCAAAACATCAGTGTGTTATCAACTTTATTCTCATACTGAATCCAAAATACAGCACTGTACCAGTACTGACTCTGATATCCACTGCAAGCAGCAGTAAGTAGCTTATGGTCCTGCAGTTACTGCTGCATTTCTTCCTTGGTACTTGAAAAGCTGTGTCCTGTCTTTGCTGCTCTCCATAAAGGTGTGGGAGAGGAGGAGGTGATGAGCAGGGTTATGGGGGCCCAGAAACACAATCCTGTGGGAAGGGAGTCCCGTGAGGGAGACTGTCAGAACAGGGAAGGAACCTCAACACGACCCAGAGAGCATCAAGCAAATGTTGGAGATGTCCTCTTTGCACACACAGAAAATATAATTGAAGCTGAGGGGAAAGAGTCATTCAATAGAATGAGTCATACAATAGAAGAACAATACTTTTTTTTTTTTTTTTAATGACTGTTTTGGAAGGGAATATGGATAGCACCATCACTACTATGCCTTAAAAAATGCAACTGGATTTAGCATATGTGACAGGTAATCCAAAAGGTGCTGTTATTCTTGGTTTAGAATTCATAACTGCACCCATATAGATAAAAACCCTTTAAAAAATTACGTTAAAAGACCTCACTGAAAAACAGCATAGATCCTCACTTAGAAATAGCAGAATAGAAAGAAAAGAAATTATTAGTTTAGGGTCCTTGCAAATCTTGAAGTTTCCTGGCATGCAAAACTCCTACATCTTTCTTGCCTAGAACAAGAAAATACATATTTCATCACAATGGCCTTAACTTTGACCTGTGCATTGTGGCTTTTATGTATTATTTGTATTATATTGATTTAGAGTAGAATTCATCTTCACTACATTTAGTCATTTAAAGTTAAGGGTTTCATCTAAGCTATTTGTCCAGGTTCCCCTTACAGTAAGTGGAGAAAGATAAGTTCCTCCAAATAGCAATTCATCCCATTTTTAGATAGGTGCCTGAGATAGACTGGATGAATTGCTCTCTACTGTAGCCTCTCTCCACTGCTCTAGAGGAGTGTAAGTGACTAGCTTAGGCTAAGCACCCAAATTTCAGATGGCTAAAAATTAGACAAAATCAATCTCTCCCACATACCTTTCTTTAAGGGATGCATTTAACTGAGAAATATCTCATAGTCCATTTGCTATGTGTTATTTTGCTAAAATCTATAACTTATATTTCTTTGGAATCGTGTACCTTAACAAGCAACCATAGTATCAAATAATAGTAAAATTACATATGACATGTTACATACAACCACAGGAAGTTGTTGACCAATACATGACATTAATGTGCACATAAATAATTCTCACGTTCTCTTTCTAAAAGGGGCACTAATTTAAACTTCTGATAGAAAACAAAGCTAGGGTTTTTTTTTGAAGCACCAATTATAATTTCATTTTGAAATATTACAGACCTGCAAGAACTAAGTACTCCTGAAAAATCAGGCTGATAATATTATTTAAGGGTCAAAGTAGGGGAGGAGTTGCAGTGTATTTTTTTCTGTTTGATAGGAATTCAGATTTTATTATGTGTAAGTATGAGATGTGTAGTACCCACAGCTATTAATTTATTTTAGTGTCTGGGTTTGGAAATGATGCAATAGATATCAACACTATTGTCTCTTAGCAACCTCAATTAGTTTTTGAAACAAAGGAGGGTTTGCAAGCTTTGACTTTTTCCCATGTGTTCACAAAATCATGTTTGTGTGTGAGCACATTAGTGAATGAATGCATTACTAGCAGTTTTTAAAATGGGGGAGGCAGGCCATCAGCTTCATAAATTGTGAGAACAAGTGTAGCAGGGCAAGCAAGCACAGCCCTCGTGGAGCCCTGCCTCTTTCCCTGTGCACCTGACAAGACATGCACATCCCCTAGGTGGCTGAGTTAGCCATGCATGCCTGCACATCACAGCATGCTTTCCTTCCAAACGCTGGTAGGAAGGGCAAAAAAGTCACTGCAAATTACGTGTCACACCTGGCAGCAGTGTAGGCAGCAAGTTGCTATCAGACCTCCTATTTCTTTCCTGTCAACAAATTGCCCTCTGACCTGGAAGGATATGTCTAGAGTGAGAAATTATTTGCCCTAGATCCAAACTGGTTCTATGTCCTGTTCAATTAAAACCAGGCTTGAAATGATTTAAGTGCCTTTAGCTCAGTGTATGCACCAGTTTCATTAGCCAACTGCTCCAGAAATAGCAATATTTTCAATGCCTAGTCCTATGGATGTGTCTTATGGAAGTACAAGGTTCCTACTGATAGGAAGATTTCACCAATAAAAAATTTATTTTGGTTTCTTATTTTCTCTCACTAATTATAGCTATATCCTCTGACCATATTTTGTGAAATATCTCTTCCATCTCTTAAGTTTGGCACTTGCATATTCAAAAATAAATCACATTCTTGCTTCACAAGAGCTCGGTATGAATAAATTTGCATTCAGAATAAGTTGGTGGGGACAGAAGAGTGAGTCTGGCATTGTAATGACAGAGCTGTATTCCTTATATTCATTTTGTGACACTTCATGTTGCTAGAATCACATCAAGCCGTGACACCACCCAGTTTGTAACAACTATGGAAGATTTTGTAGACTCCTCCTAATGCCTTTCCACACCTTTCCACATTCCTTGGCTTGCCATTTCCTTCCCATTTCTTCTGCTGCACTAACAAAATTAAAGAAAAGTGTTGAGGAAACCTGTGTTCATCTCACTGTGGGTGATCTTGGACATTCAGCACTTACTACAAGCCTTGCATCTCTGCTGCAGCAACCCTGGCACAGCAAAAAAGCAGAAACTGAATTCAAGATGCACACCCAGAAAACTCATTGCTTCATTTCTGTTGTTGCATATTGCCATTTACATCTCTTAATTCAAAAGGCAGAAGCATTTTTTATCCAATAGCAACAAATTGACTTAAGATTTTTTTTTTCTAGAAGCATGAGAGAAAACTCCTTCGAGAGCAAAAACCTAAAGCTGACCACTATTTTGTCTGAAGCAAAAGTAAAGAAGTATGCTATTCTAATAAATGAGGATCCACAAATCCTTGAATTATTGCATATTCAAATTTTGGTATTCACAGTTTAAATCCTACAGGGAACTTGTAGGAAATACGAACTTTCAAAAATCCCTAAAAATAAATTACTTAGTCCTCAAAGTGGCCTATATTTATTTATATATTTAGTGTATTGAAAAGAGCAAAATAATAATAAATTAACAGAAGAATATGTTTTTTGGGGTTTTTTATACTTTTTATTTCTTTGAAGTGAATACTGCATATATACAGCTATTACATTCTAGCAGAAATACATCATGGTTATGTGTATAGACAGAGAAGTAGATGGCCACAAACTGATTGTCAGAAAGACCAAGCACAGGAGTAACACGAATTTCCATGGAGAACAATGGAGAGATTTGCCAAGAGTGCTACAGCCATGACAACAGGAAACTTTTAAGATTGAGCTCTGTTATAAACATCATAGAAATACAGGTTTTTTAGAGTGACCCACTTGTGTGGGTCTGGTGTGCTGCAAATGTTTCTCCATGCTTTTCCTTCTCAAGGCATGGCTTTTGTCCCTGGGCTGGTTAGAGGTGTCCACAGGGACTGACTTGCTGCTGGTGGGACCACAAGGCTGGGCATGACCTTGGCAGCCCCAATTGCACACTGTCAGTGCAGTTCCCTTCCAGCTGTGCAGAGCCAGCTGTGCACAGACAGACAGACCCCAGCACAGACAGACAGACCATGGGGCAGAGCCAGCTGTGCACAGACAGACAGACCCCAGCACAGACAGACAGACCATGGGGCAGAGCCAGCTGTGCACAGACAGACAGACCCCAGCACAGACAGACAGACCATGGGGCAGAGCCAGCTGTGCACAGACAGACAGACCCCAGCACAGACAGACCATGGGGCAGACCCACATGGTTGCTCACTGACAGGTTCAGTCCCTACACATCAGCAGGACACAGAGGGTCCCAGCCACCTGCCTGGTGAGGGAGAAGGAGCTGAGAAGCCTCAAGCCTTGAGTGAGCCCTGCTGCCCTTTGTACAGTGGCTGCTGTGGCAGGGGACTGGGGACAGGGACACAGGGACTGGGGACAGGGTGGCATTTGCCAGTGCTGGCCCTGCCTGTTCCTACAGCCCCTGCAGGAGCTTTGTGTCTGGAAATCTGGGCTGGTACCAGCCAAAGCAAGAAGATGATAGAGCTTGCAGCTCCCAGCTGAACAAAACTCTGGATAAAGGCAGAGAGGACAGAGGCAGAAGCTCACAGCAGGGCACGCAGCCTTGTGTGTGGTCACCGACCTGGAAACCTCTGCACATGGAGGATGACATCCAATCCTCAGGGCTGAGAGCAAGCAGGGAGAAGAAGGACAAGGGGGCATTAAAAGGAAGGAATTTTAACCAGTAGCCCCTTAAGCAATATGCAGGGCCTTTTAAGACCCTGTAACTCTCCAAAATCAGCAGCAGTTGGGTAAGAACTTTCCCACTGGAGTCCAAAGATTTAAGTGCTATGAAATTTTTAGTCTATAGTTACTTTGGTGATTTCCTTTGTTGCTTCATTCCTCTGGTAAATATGAATAACTTTTTAAAAAGCTGAAGAAAATAATTCAGCATTTGAAGGCAGATGCCTGTGATGACCTAACAGACTTTTTTTTTTTCCTTTTTGTTTCCATCACTTAATACTTCTGTAGTTCTGTCAATGTTTCTAATAAGATTTCCAAGCACCAGTGAAATAGTTTCATGTGGGGGGTTATTTTTATAATTCAGTGCATCCAAACTTCATGAAAAATATGCAAATCACCTTCATTATAACCATATCTTGTAGCAACATGCAGCATACGTAGTGCCAAAAATGAATGCATTCATGGCATCTTTTGGGTCCTAAGATCCAATTATGTCTTTTGTTGTCCCTTTTTGGCTTTCTGTGTCAGCTGCATGCTCTGTAAAGTTACTGATTACTGACCTATTGGCAACTTTACAAATCAGCTTTGAAATGCAAGCTGTCAGTAGCTCTTGAGTACCCCAGTCCCAGGTTACCAAGGCCATGAAATGCTGCATTGAATTTTTAATCAGTTTTCCCTCTGCTTCTGCTTAGCTTTTTCCAGGTTAAGGTCAATTTTGAAACCAGCTGAATTCTTTAATAATCACTGTCTTTGCAGTCCTCACTGGGTTCAAAAGGAAGAACAATTTTTTCACTGCATTAATATTAATTTTTTTACTGTGGGGGCTTATTACAGGGGCATATTTTCTGTTTAAGTATTCATTGTTAGATCACAAAGTGCACTGCAGTCTAGCCAAAGTATTGCCTCATGAAGATAGGAGTGAACTGCCACTAACCCGAAATTTCACTGGCCCCACTTTCAATATGAAGCAAGGCTGCTATTGTAACCCCTTCTACGTTTTTCCCCTGCAGCCATTCTACTCAGAGCAGAAAGCTTGCCACCTCAGACACATGTCCTTTGGCTCACCTTTTTAAATGTGACAACTGCAGTTTATTTAGTAATTCTACCATCAAGCTTTGGTCTCTGTTTTAAAAAGTTGCAGCTCTTTGTCTGAGTAGGCAAGACCAGAATAAATCTTCATTAGAGTGCTGGAAATTAGGAGCTAAAAGTGAAACAAAACAGTCATCTTTATTTTCTCTTCAATTTACCCACAGAAGAGTTTATCATTTAAGATTTGATTTAATGAGTAGGTGTATATTTGATTGCAGTGGTGAATAATCCATGAATGCTTTATTTTCAAGGATCCTAGTGATGCTAGATTCTACTAGAACTTATTTAAAAGTTCCTGTGCTGTGTTGACCCACCTAATCACCTTTTTTCACCATAGGTTCTTGTGTGCTTTTACAGAATCTCATAACAATGTGATTTTTTTTTTATCCTGGAGTGAAAAGACAGTTAAGTTAACCTTTACTACCAAGGAAAGCAGGTCAGTAAGAGGTACCACTAAATGTGGTAGCATTTCTGGTTCAATAGTCAATAACATATGATAAAAAGATGCTGGTATTTAGTCAGCTCTTGAGTTTATCTGTTCTCACTGAGGTTACATTTAGAATGACTGGGATTTCCAGGCACTTATAGCAGTGCCTCTCTAAGTGAATTCCTGCAGTGGTTTTAAAAGCTGTTTGCCCCCATACCACTACAAATCTTGAAGCAGTTGTTGGCAATAATTGCTTAGGGGTAATCCAGGACATTTGAAGTCTGGAGTCCACTGAATTGGATTTACTTATGTCTGTTAGCAATGCCTGACACTGAATAAGTAGAGGTGTCTTAAAATGAGATTTGAGGAAGGTGGTACACTACAGGTACCACCAAAAAAAAACCCCAAAAAAACCCCAAAAAACCAAAAAGCCACAAAACACCCAAACAAAAACCCCCCAAACCCGCCAAAACCAAAAACAAAACCAATCAAAAAAACCCATAAAAATTGAGGTAGCTGGGGAAAGAACTTACTGATTATGCACACTGGATGTTGAAAAGTAGCTGATGATTCATGAATAACCTGCAAATAAAGCACCTGAAGAATCAACCACAAAGTTAAACATATAGTTCTGTGGTTTCCAGGTGGTTTTCTGTAAGGAAAGTTCTGGTGTCTCTTTAAGCTGTAGTCAAAATTCTCCTGTGTCAGGGGTTTAATGAGCAGTCCTTCCCCACACTATTTCTCAGACAAGTTGGCATTTTTCTGCTTCCTTTTTTATGGATGATGGGCAAAAAAAATAATTTGGTCAGTCTCTTCTAACTGATGGACAATTAATTTTATTAGTAATAAAGGAGATTAATAATAATTAAGAACCTTCTTCTCCTGTCTTTTTCAGTGGAGATTTGTCAATAGTTAAACATGTTTTGAGGTGGTAGGATGACCAGTGCATAGAAAGACACATTTGCTGGACTGTTACCAAAAGGTTATTCCCTCATGAAGGCAACAGTAAAGATACTTTCTCAGTGGCATTCAGCTACAACATCTTTAAGGAATGTACTAATTACCTGAAAATGATGTCTTGTTAACAAAAAAAGAAAAAGAAGGAAGAAAAAAAAAGCAAATTAGATGTTTCCTTGAAAAATTTAAGAAAAATGTAGACTTTCTATCGAGTTCTTATTGTATTGTGGTGCTGTGGGAGATCTCTTTCCTTCTGGGAGATTCCTACTGCTGGCCTGGAGCTGCTCATGTTCTAGTTTTAACAGTGGATTCTAACCATCTCCACAGAGAAGATGAAGAACTGAGCAGGTCCCAAACTGTTCAGAGTTTCACAGATGCAGGAATCTATGCTGTTAAACCTGTCTTAATTTGAAACATTGGAGGTGATAGATCCTTTATAGATTTCCTATGAGCAGGCTGCCATGAATATGTAGTTACAGATCTCACAGACAAGTTGAGACTTCACCTTACCACACAGGAGAAAAGCTTTCAATGAGAACTCAGTATTCTGGTGCTATTTGTTGTATTCTGTGCTACACTTTATTGAGCCTATTTCAGTAAGTACAGTCCAGCACACTTTATTGACACAGTTGAGAACAAGAATGATATCTCTTCCCTGTGGCTTGGAAAACAGGACAGCATTGGAGAAAGCAATTATTCAAAGATCTTTGAAAGGAAAGAGATAATAAGGCTGAAAATAGCATCAATAAAGGACAAAGACTGGATAAACTGAAACTGAACAAGAAGTGTAGTAAACAGGCAATTTGAGGCAACTTCATTTTGAGAAATAACTCCTGAACCAAAGATAGCTGCTGATGACAGATAACAACAGTTATTTGGATAGGTAGCACCCATAATGTGATAATTGATGAGCAAGCCACTTCTTGAGGGAGATCATTCCGTCGTGCAAGATTTTTTATATTTTAGCTTTGTGATTTTGATTGCCACTTTGGGTTGATCATAGGAGAAACTGTAATAGTTTTCATTGATAAGTGGCCTGTAAAGCTGACTGATACCTCTGGGACTTAAAGTTCAGTACAGTTCACATTGCTTCTCACACAGTGCCTAACTGCATAAAGAAAGCATAAGAGACTAATTTACTTTTCCAAACATGAACTCAGAATCTCCACCTTGGTAATACAAAAACCAAAAACCATGAAGAAATCTGTTACTCTGACATGCTTTAGCTGGCAACTGTCAGGGTTTTGAGAAAGTCACAGAAGCTAAAGTGTGATCCCAGGGTACTATGAGGGCTGTCTGCACCTTGCCTATGAAGACAGGCTGAGAGAGTTAGGGTTGTTGATCCTGAAGAAAAGGCTCTGGGGTGACCTCATTGTGACCTTCCAGTACCTAAAGGGGGTTTATAAGAAAGAGGGAGAGAGACACTTTACTCCAGGAGATAGTGATACGACAAGATGGGCTGGTTTGAAACTAAAAGAGGAGAGATTGAGATTAGATGGTAGGAGGAAATTCTTTACTGTGTGGTAAGGCACTGAACAGTTTGCCCAGGGAAGTTATGAATGCCTCGTCCCTGGAGTTCAAGGCCAGGATGGATGGGGCTTTGAGCAACTTGGTCTAGTGGAAGGTTCCCTGACCATGGCAGAAGGTAGAATAAGATTATCTGTAAGATCCCTTCCAACCCAAACCATTCTAAAATTTTATGATACTGTGACTAATACTTCTCATGGGTAATGCAATCCCTCATTATATCCCAACACAATGCCTCCCTGCCATTTGGTATATCTCTAGAAGCAAAACAGCCAGTTTATATCCCAGTGAACTTCAGACACAACATTTCTAGTCAATGCCACAAAGATGAACACCATAGGGAACAGCTGAGCCAGTTTCTTTAGAGCCCTGATGGGAAAGGGAACACTGCCATGTCCCCTTGCTGTCAATGCAGTCTTGTCAGGGGATGACTTCAGAGAAGCATGCAGCAGGAAGTTTTAGGGGTACACTAAATTCTTATTTATTTCCAGTATAGGGAGACCAAATTGGGAAGGCTTGTTCTTGACTTAGTAGTGACCAGTGATAAAAAGCAAAGTTCGATGCATGATATTGTGTGTCACACCCTGCACTCTGGAATTGGGATATAACCAAAAAGGCTTGGAGTATTTTTTGTTTCCTGGCCTGTTTTTTTTTTGTTTGTTTTGTTGTTTGTGGGGGTTTTTTTGTTTTGTTTTTGTTTTTGTGTTTTTTCCCCCAGTCATGTATGAAGCAATGGAAAGAGATCACAGGAAAGCCCATCTCTTTGCTCATTATGCTTCCTGCTGTTTGGTGTGCAGCTACTCACATGAGGTATGTATTGCATGCAGCTTTTCCCTTGCTTTGCCTGTGACTAACCAGAGAAAGGAACTCCAAAGAGACTCGTTAAACCTATGAAAGCTGCCACAGTTTGTCACATGTGGCTCTGCACATGCAAGCAGAGCGTTGCTTTTATTGTAAGCTGCAAGTCTCTCTTTCTGCAACAATAGTAGTTCATGTCACTGCTTTAGTCTCAAGAGAAGCTGCTATTAAATGGTAGATGTTAGTTTAATATTAATAATTGTCTTAACTTCATACATCTACAGGTTTTCATCTAGTAAAAGGGAGCTATTCATTTTTTCTCATGAAAACAACATTCCTCTGAAGGGAATTTAACAGATGTACGGAGGTTGATGGCAGGTGCAGCATAATGAAAGCAAGACACTTTGAACTGTCAGTGGCTCTCTAGCTGCTCTTTGTATTACCCTGGCAGAGGTGTGCCTGCTCCAGTTCAAAACAGCTGCTCTCTCACAAGTGTACTCCTGGCTCCCATTCACCACCCTGCTAGGAAAAGCAGGGCTGCAGAAGGAGAAAAAATATAGAAAAAAAAAATCTGGATCAGGTGGAAAACATCTGCCTGAACATCAGTATAGTTTAGAGCAGTCAAGAGAGCCTGTAATGTTTTATATAACTTGCATATTGTCATTTTTAAGGGGGAAGGCTCAGAAAATGAAGATTCATTAAAGCTGTAGCACTGGGTGTCAGGTGAACCTCTTTCATCATCCAGCACACCACCGTGGGGAGTGCTGCTCTTCTGCAGAGTGTTCTCTGTTTTTCTCTGGGTAGAATTAAATTGGTGCTAGGGCTTCTGCCACTTTTCTCTAGGAAAAGATATTAATAGGTCTTAGCAGTAAGGGATGTTTCTTTCTACCTAAACTACAAAAAGTCTTTCTCCCATTTTATCTTATTTTAATTATGTTGTTAGTTTGTAAGGCATTAAGAGTCCCTCTTTGTGCTTGTTTTTTATATTCTTCACCTTCTTGTCATTTGAATAACAGAGTTGTCTATATTCAATATTCTCCACTTATTAGTCTTTTGACCATTTAATTAATTTTGTGCCTTTCTTTTTTTTCTTCATAATTCTCTCATCTCTGTCCATATCTTTCCAGATGAAACTCTCAGAACTGTCTGCAATATTAATAAAGAATGCATAGCACTGTAGCAAAAAGGTTTCTTAACAAGGGTTTGGGGTGGCCTGTAAATGTCTTGTGGTAAAGTCATAATGGAAGCCATGCAGCACACCTGAAATTGCTGTGTCTTCATTCTATGGTTGCAAGATATATAATTTTGAGACTGGTGTGGAGGTCTTTTCTAATACTATTGTTCTAAAACAATTTTTCTAATATTATTCCTTCAAGTTTATTTTTCTTTCATGTTTATTTTGTCTTAGACAATGAGTGGAGTTTTCTCCAGGAGAAATTTATATCCTTTCACACTGTATATGGATGCTCTTCTGTTCTGCCATGTTGTTTTTTATCCATGTGACTACACAAGGAATGGGACTGCCTTTCCTGAGGCAGACACTGGGGCTTCTGGACTGTAGTCAGAAGGAACAGGGATTGAAAATAAGCCTTTAATACTCTATGCAATTGTCTATGCAATTAGTCTAATGTTGTCTGCTTCTAGAAGGCATGGGAGGATGCAATTGCTATTGCATTTTACTATTGATTAAAATTTAAAGAAAAAATAAAATTTTCTTAATGACCACAGAAGGTTGTCTCAATTCTGTTGTCTTATTTATTAGAACAGGAGAAAACTTAGGGCCATGGAATCTGTCATTCTCTAGAAATACCTGAAAGGAGGTTGTAACAAGGGACAGGACAAGAGGAAATGTTCTCAAGTTGCACCAGGTCAGGTTTCAATTAGATTAGAAAAGAGAAAATGCCATCAGGCACAGGAATAAGCTGACCAGGCAAGTGATGGATTCATTGTATCTGGAAGTGTTCAAAAGCTGTATGGATGTGGAGCTTGGGATATGGTTTAGCAGGAAATATGGTGGTGATGGGTTAAGGGTTGGTTTCAGTGATCTTGGAGGTATTTTCCACCCTTACAGATTCTAAGATTCTATGAATCTTGGAGGACATACTGTACCTTTAAATAATAAATTAAATAAATTCTGCCAAAACGGATTATACCTGAATTATCAGTATAAAACCAGAGATCTGTTTCTAAATATCTGTCTTTTCATTGAGGGAGTAGTGCATTCCTGTGAGATCTTGACTGAGAAAGGGGCATCTGCCATCTAGCACACAGTTTTTAATAACACTGATTCTGAATATCTTGCAAAACAGTGGTTTACCCTACTGATTTAATTTTTGCATTGTATGTACATGTATGGAAATACATGTTTGATACCTTTCCTATGAAGTAACAGACCATACTACACAGGCTTATTGATATGCTTCATTCAAGAAATGGTGGCCCCAGCTCAATAAAGCACTTAATCATGTGCTTAAAATTAAATATATCCTTGAGTATATTACTGAAAATCCCCCTGCAGAAGGGTTTTGCTGAACAAAGGTGGCTTTAGGCACATGTCTGAGTGCTCTGCTGAATTGCAACTTGTGAGCCCTATTACTTTGTGAATTGAATGGAGTCACTCAAAGTGTATAAAATTAAGCATGTTTATGACATGTTTATGATTCTGGAGAATCAGTACTTTGTATCTGGGAGCACATATTCACATGAGGAGCCCTTTAATAATGAAAGGATTCAGAACTGGTCTTTTTGAAGTAGTGGGGTTTTTTAAAAATATTTAATAAAAAGTGTAAATTGCAAAATAATGATGTTAGTTCAGTTCCCTAAGGCAAGCTTTACATCATTGTGTTTGTATACAGTAAATAAGCCTACAGAGAAAAAAATTCCAGACCAATAAATGGATTATAGAAATGAGTTTGGTAATGAAAGTTTACGCAGCAAGACATTTACCAGTGAAGGCAAGTTGTGTGGCTGAAACATTGTTAAAAATAAAGGTTCTTTAGTCTGCCTAAAATTTCATTGGCCTTTGAAACATACATTTACATAAATATGTTTTCTTGTGACTTCCTTGAAGAAGGGATTTAGTATTTGGATGCTGAAGATTCATGTTGGTACTCTTCTTAAAAAATCCTTTCCCAACATGAGGAGAAACTCAGGAAATCAAGTTAACAGCAAAACAATGAGGCAGGTCAGAGTGAGCTGAATGTATTTTGTCTTAAAGTGTTAGGAGGCAGACAGCCCTGAAGTTTTGAGCTTCTGTGTTAAAAAACTTGAGGCCCCAACCATACAATGTCTTGTACACATGTAGCATGAACAAATGCAGTGCACCTTTAGATCAATCATCTACTTTTATCAGCTTTTATCAGCCTCTTTGTCTACTGGCAGAGTGGATTTAAGCTATTCTTGTGTGATATAAAATTCAGAGCATCTAGCAGAGCAGAGGAAATTTAGGTAAAATTTATTTTGCAGACCACTTACATACTGAATGAAGCTGCTCCCATCACCAGACACATGCTTTGACTCAAATACCTGTACTGTCCTGGTTTGTTTTCTCAGCAGCCAGAGCCCTTCAGTGATCAGCATCAAGTACCACAAAGAGACAAAGGTGTAGGCTCAAGCAGCTGCTGCACTGGCCAGCACACTGCTCAGCCAGGCTTTTAGGAAATGTATACACAGACAAGGAAGCTGTGCTGCAGACTCCTGAGGTCACACATTTATCATTAGAGGCATCATTTCCTGATATTAAAGGCTCCAAATCATTAGTGTTTTGATACATAATATCAATAGATGTAATGAAAAATGCACAGGATGTAGAGAATCCCCTGAATCTTAATGTACTCTCTGCTATGGGAAGCATAATGCAGTGTCTGTGTCAGCTGAGCTGGAGAAAAACAATGGGTCAAATGTTGAAAATGGAGAGGAAGGCAGCAGCTAAACCTCTTGATTCCGTGTGTGAATGCAAATCGCCTCCGTTCCGGGGTCAGCACAAGCTGTGCCTCTGGAAATATCTCGAGATGAGTGGGATTTCTGCAGCATGCATGGCTGTTCTGGCTCCTGCACAGTGAGACGTTTCACACTGTGCACAGCAGATGGGAGCTGGGAAGTTCAGCCCAGGCACTGAAGCTTGCATACATACGCACAAAAAAATAAATACACGTACTCTGTGTGTCACCAGGCTCTGGCAGTGCTGCTGCTGGGAGCCTCTCGCTGGGCTGTATCTGGGTGCAAATGCACTTCATCCTTGCATGCCCCTGGCACATGGATGCTCACAGACGAGTGATACTAATCCTTCAGGACCATTGCTGAGCCCTTTCTTTGCGGATTCTCCAGCAGACCAAACCCACCTTTTCCCAGGGTATGGAAATTGTGACTTTACTGAGTTTAAAAGTAACTTTAAATCATTAACTTTCTAATGATCTCCAATAGTGGAAAGTAAGCAGAGGCTTTATCTGAGTTTAAAAATATGTGTTGCCTTTTTAAATTGTGGCAGCAGATGTAGCTGTGAATAACAACAGACTGATGAAATCCCATGCCCCTTGTTCTGCTTCAATATCTTCTCTGCTTTAAGTTCTCAACAGGATATGCAGATGATCTTCAAGTGAGATGGGGATTCTCTTCCTGTGTCAGGTTTTCTGAATCACAAATCCATCTAGTTCAAAGACACAACAATAACACTATATTTGTTTCTCCATCCTACTGAGCTTTTATATCGCCCAGTCCAGAGGCTTGGGAAAGCTGTTTTTTGCACAGCACAAGGCAGCCTCAACTAAATCCAGCCAGCTAAAGCCTCAGCTAAAGCTAGTCTAATTATTCACAATCAAGAGCACTGTATTCTCAACCTTTCTTAACTACTAGATGCACTTTGACTTAAAAAAAAATTCTACCGCTTCTGCAGTGCTGCAGTGATTTCCATTTAGGATAAAATAAAAGGCTGAATTACCTTTATTTCCTCCACTTCCTTCTCCATTTTTGTTTGTTTGCTGAAGTGTTAAATATGTCTATATTTTTAATGTAAATTTACTTTTGCAAGTTTTTACATGCAATGGTTAATCTGTACAGCATTGGTGTGGGAGATAACTTGGTTTTGATTATACATGCCTGTGTATACATGAGGACATTTCTTGATGCAGTGATTTCATTAGGCCTAAATTTCATTGAGAGGCTGGTTTCTGGAAAGATAGCCATGAATGCATAGAAAAAAAAGTGCTTTTTGAACTGATCTCTTCAAAAGTTTTTTCTACCCAGATACCCATGAGAATCTGAAATATACTGACACATATGGGTTTTCTTCAGCTCTTGCCTCTCTACAAGGCTAGTGTGAGAAATGTAGTTCCAGGGAAAGCCTTAAATATTTCTATTTTTCACTGCAAGAAGCATTACTAGCAATCCATCACATGAGCTGAGATTTCCAGACTCATTTCTAGCCCAATTTAGCAGACGCACGACTTTGGATAATTGGGGCAAGTTCTTTGTTCTTTTCTGAACAAAACCATAGCTCCCTGAGCACACAGAAGTTACCTCAACTTTGTTCCTAGGCAGGGAACTGCATCCCAGCATTCAAGTGCTGCTCTCAGGTTTTTGAAGCATAATGGAGCTTTAGGCCTTTGAGGGGAGGATGAGGAGGACTTGAAGGAGAAGGTCAGAGGTTCCTAAATTAAGGCTTTTCATTTTGTTCTTGAGAAATGAAGAGTGAGATGCAGCACTAGAAGCCAATTCACAGCTCAAGAGGCCACAAGCATCCCCTGGAGATGTTTCTCCCACACTTCACTCACCATAGAGAGAGCCCAAGGTGACAAGGCTCATGTTTGGGTGCCTGACATAAGTGCTTAAAATTAGGTAGACTGATCTCTCTCCTTTGCTTTATCACAAGCCCCTGTTTTGCTCTTTGGTAGAGCTTGCACAGGGCAGTTCATTAACACAATATTGATGTTCTGTGACAAGTGAAGAGGCCAATAAATGCAGTGCTCACTGTAAATTATTTCACCCATTTGATACCTGTTTTTTCCTTAATTGTCTTAATGGTGCAGTGTGTTTTCCCATCCCAGTGACATTCAGTTGCATGTATTGTTAATTTTGGCTTTGAGGCTTGCATTTAGATTACAGCTTGTGTGTCCCCAAAGTGGTATCAGTTGCCTGAAATCTTGACTCCTCAGTGTTGTGTGGCTTGCAGAAATGTCAGCTGGTCCAAGGGAGCGGTTTTAAAAGAAGCAGAGCTGATCTGACATTCTTCAAAGGAAAGCCTGGGAGACTCATCTCTGCACCTGGGTTTGTTATAAGCACTGAGCACTGGGAAGAGCACTGTGAATGCTGTCACTCGAGCAGTGAAGAGGGACAGGCAGCCATGTCAAAAATGACAACGTTTCTTTTACTAGTCTTGCAAAAGATGTCTGCAGTGATGTGACTGCAGATGACATCAAACAACATAAGTGGCTGGTTTCTGCAGTAGATTGAAATTCATCCAGTTCCCTGTGTTCACTGTGATGACTTTCAATGCTAATTCTCAGTGAGTGAGGCATGAAATATATTCACAGACTATATACAGTTAGGATACTTTTAAGTTATTTGAGGTACCTGTGATGTAAACATCTGTGCCTCTTGCTTCTGTGCATTTTTTCCTGCATTTCAATTATGCAGTCAAAGAAAAACTGAAAAAGGGGAGAACAAGTTTGCTGATCTAGTTCTTTTCCCTTTTTGAAAGGAAAGAGTGCCTCATTGTCTGAGTAGAGGGAAACATAAGGTAGAAGCACACTTTCATCTTCACCAACAAGGAAGAGATCAGCTGAATTGATGCAAATGAGGTGTTTTTGAAAGTGATCCCCAAAGCTTGCTGTATTCACTAAGCAAAATGGTGGTTTGCTTAGACTTTGAAAACCTAAATAACATGAGATGGTATAAAAGATCAAACAGTTTTAGCTTGAGTTTTGCTGCATGACTGTAATGCTCTTTGAAAATGAAGCTAAAGCCAGCATTTGGCACTGACAGTGTCCTGCACTTCCAGCAGCCTGTGTGCTTGACTGTATTTTAACAGGATGCTTCTCAGCCCTGACTTCAGACACTCTGTGCTTTTCTTAGGGTTACCTGGAGGAGAGAGGCTGTAAAATGCAGGGAGAAAGGAGGGGAAAAGCTCCTGTGCCAGTGCAGAAGGTCACAGGAATGTGCTGACAGAAACTGCTCCCTGGCATCTGTAGAACTGGGAGGACACTCTGTCAGTACATCAAACCTAATCCAAGGCAGGTGGGGTTATGGGTATATAAATAAGAAAGCAATCTCTTGTTCATTTTAAACTGACACTAAACCTTTTTTTTTAAATAGCAAAAGAACTTCTTCCTTTTTCCTGCATTACAATCAGCATCTGCATTTTCTGTTAGCTGCTTTGCTATATACTCTGCTTTTACAGTCAGCTAAGAAGAAAGAGAGACATATTCCTGTCATGAATTTTGGATTTCAGTCTAATGGCTTTTTATACATAAAAGGCATATATAGCTTCAGCAGCAAGGGGCTGGCACTCCTCCCTTTCCCAGGGAGAAGATCTAGAGAGTAATGTGCAGCCTCTCTTCCTGGCTGCTCACCTTGAATTCTGGTGTTGTACAATGGAATAGCTTTTATAGGATAGAGTGAGAATATCTTCACCTTGAAATAGATTACCAGATGAGACAAAATAATTTAAATAATGAGAAGTAAGCCCAGGACTCTTGCAATCCAGGTGTGCATCCTCACTGCTGAGCAGCCTCACTCGCGAGCTGTGGTGGATCTCCCTGCAGCCACCCCAGAGCTGTGCTCAGCCAGTTTGCCTGTCCTGCCTCCAGGAGCTTCTGCTGGAGGGGCATGCCAGCTCCTTATCTCCTTCATGACCTTTTGGGCTGCTTGCATTTCAGCCTGGTGCTCTGGGCTGGGACCTGCAGTACCCAAGCAGCAAAGAGCCAGCTGGCTCCCTCAGGGTTGGCTGGAGGGCACCCAAAGGAGCTGCCAAGGCTGCTGAAGCAGTGTTGGAATGCTGAACCACTTGGTGGTGTTGGGCTCCTGCACTGTAATAGCCCAGTGGGGGCTCTGGGCTCAGATGCTGCTGGGAGGGCTTCAACAAAACCTGCTGGATGGAGCCTCTCAGGGCAGAGCCACAAGTCAGCTGTTTCTGGATCCTCCTTGGCTGCAAGCATGTAAGAGCTGTTTATCTCCAAGGCTGAGGCACCTCTGGGTGTAGAAGGAAGCAGAATTATGGATACTTGTGTTGGGATTCATCTCGTATACCTTTAGGCACTTGTCCCATGAATGTTTATATCCAAGCTGGTTACATCAGCATCCCATTGATGATTTGGGATGTGATTCACCTGGTTGATGTTTTCAGCATCTTAGGAG
This sequence comes from Oenanthe melanoleuca, assembly GCF_029582105.1. Taxonomy (NCBI): domain Eukaryota; kingdom Metazoa; phylum Chordata; class Aves; order Passeriformes; family Muscicapidae; genus Oenanthe; species Oenanthe melanoleuca. Next base: position 17,198,535 of record NC_079336.1, read on the forward strand.
CTTTTTAAAATTCAGCTATGAAGCTCCTCTATGTTAGTGTATTTATTTGCTATACCTAATTTTTGTATTCTTCTGATAAAGCTGCAGTTAGAACATTGTCCTTCCTTTTTAAAAATTAATTTCTCTAAATATCTGCTTCATAGAAGAGTAGTAAAGAGGAAAAAAGATTTAACATTTCTCTCTTTTGAAATGCCAGGAAATAAAGAAGGGAAGTAGGGCTGAATTTAGATGGATCCATAGGATCCATATATTTGTGACCTGACACAGTATCCATTTGCTCATTAATACCTCTTCAACATTCAATAAAGTAGAATAAAGGCTTTTATTTTATTAAATATTAATTAACCTTTTAATATTTTTAGGGAAGGCTATAGGAGTAAAGAACTAATGGAGGGAGATAACTGAAGGGATAACAGTAAATGAGACACAATTTCCCCAATTTCTAGCAAAAGCCCTCGTGGCTTTATGCTACCATTTTATCTAATTATATCCTATTTTTTTCAACAACAAAACATGTAGAGAAAGAAAAAGAGAAGAAATCACAAACAGCTTGGCTCTTTGGAAAAAAAAATTGTCACTGAAAGCAATTTTTCCCCCTCTTTGTTTACTGGTGAAGGTGAAGCAGTAACTCAACATGCAGGTACAGACGTGATAATTTACTTGTCAGTTAGGTGGTGGAAAAAATGATTCTGAACGATAATTGTTGTATTAAGGGGGTTTTTTTCCTCTTTTTTTTTTTTTTTTTTTTACATGAAGGCAGCTGACTATTCTTTTTCAACAGTGCACTCTACTGTTATTTATTCCTGGCCCTTATCACCCTAGATGTATTTTTTCACCCATCAGAGTCAGAGAGGGATATATTCTGTTTTATCATGCAGCACAAAGGCTATTTGTGGTCCTGAGTCTGATCTTCTCTATCCATTTGGCAATGCTATTCACAGTTGTTAAAGATGTGCAGATAGAAAAGGCACCTATGATTTGGTTTAATTCACTTCTTGACAGAATCAACCCTTGCTTTTCTTTAGATGGCCATTTCTCAAATGCAGTAGATCATAATCCTAATCCGTGATTTTATAGCATCTTTAGCACATCTGTTGAACTTGTATACATAATGCATTTAAGTGCTTCATTAATGAATTTTAAGCATTCAAAATAAAAGCTAAGGGGGGCTACTTCTTTGGAAAGGTGGTGGTTGTTTAGTTCAACCGGCTAGAGGAAAAAAACATTTTCTTTTTTCTTTGTTTGCAGTGATGGGGATGGTATGTAGTTGACATAGATGGGAATCATGAAAATTAATTTGTTTTGAAAACCTTCACCCTGAGAATTAAAATGATGCAGCAGCAATGGAATGAGGTATCAAGTAACCATCCCAGCTGAGAACACAGTGAAATGACAGGAGAGCAGGTAAAGATTCCAGCTGCCATATGTAGTAAAAGCTGTAGATACTAAGGAGAAGAATATGCAGTTACAACAGAGGTGAGTTTTTCTTCACTTCTAATTAAACAAATAAACTGAAATAGAAAGGAACATTGTGTCATATATCAGTGCATACAGGAGGCAATGTGAACAGGACCCTGTCCTCCTGACTTGGCTTCTTTCTGCAATTCTGACAAGTAAAGCCCATGTCCATGAAGAATTCAAGTCCCAGACAAGATTTCTTAGTAAAGATCTGTAAAGGACAAGACTTGAAGCTATGGGCCATTAGCAAGGGAGATGCCATCAGCAACAACTTGCCATGAACACCTATCTTTGCCAGACCCTCTGCAAGCCATGACCTGAGTGCAGATCAAGTTACAATGCAAATATCTACCTCCATCTACTGCAGCCCCAGTGCAGATGGAACATGCAGAGCCAAAGATTATAATGTGGCTACAAGTAAGATTTACACTAGGACATAAGAATGGAAAGAAAGATATGCTGCAGGGAAGGGGAGGTGACAGATGAAGCTGGAGGTCAGTTTCCTGCTCCTATTGCTACCAGTGAGCTGGACAGCACAAGGGCTTAGCATGTTGCTCTCTCACAGCAGCTGCCACCCCAGAAACAATGATACTTCCCTCAAAAACAGCAAAAACCTTGGTTCTTCATGGCTGTAGTGCAGCTCATCAGGTATGAACCTGCTCATCCTCAGCATTTTGCTGTCTTATCTAATCAGATCTCTTGTCCCAGCATGGCCAGACTGCAGATCTGTCCTGTCCAAAATGAGCAGTTTGCCTGATCTTACTTAGGCAACATCACTATGTAGTCAAATTTTGATGATGCTGCTTCAATAAGGGTGGAATTTCCTTTTCCTCCTTGTCTTCCTTGTGACATAGCAGAGCCCTTCAGGATGTGTTAGCCCTCAAAGCAAGACCTTCACAGAAAGAAAGGCAAAAAAAAAAAAAATCAAAATTTGGTAGAAGTAAATAACTTCTTTATTAAATAAATGATAAGAATTCATTTTCCCTTTTACATTTCCCTTTTGTCTCCCTAAATTCACTTTATAAAAAGTTTTGCAGCAAAAAACCTTTGCAGATAAGGTAGTCTTTGTGGATTAGGATGTTTTAAGCATCATTTTTCCTTTTCCACCAACAGAGGGAGTACAGGTATCTTTCCCCTCCGGAGATTTTGGCCATAAGGCTTAGTTATGTGAGACCAGTAACTTCACTGTGGGCATTACACGTGTTAGGGCAGGAGGTCAGTCAGGTCTTGGTTTGCAATCTTTAGAGAATCATGGTGCAGTATAAACCAGATCAGACTGTGTAAGATTAAATCAGAATATCTGGTACTGGGGGCTGAATGGATGTTGCACCAATTATGAGATGCATATCAAAGTTTTGCAATGAGGTTCACTCACTTAAGGACTAGTGATGAGATCTGTTAATTGCATTATATTATCTACTCAAAACTGCACCATTAATGCATGTCAGCACCACTCCTGACAGGGCTGGCTTGAGGGGTTTTTACTGCCCTAGGCAAACTGGAAAGTGTGTGCCACTCTTAGCCACATTTACTTCCAGAGTAAACAGTCAAAACAGTCAGTTGTGTCTAGGTCTCAATTTTAAATTATACACCGGTGACTTATTTAAATAATTAGGGCCATATCATCCACCTCAACAGCCAGAAGATGTTTTATGAAGAGGAGTATTTATAAGAATAATTACATTTCTTTCCTGATCCCTTCTAGACTATAAAGTACTTGTGCAATTGCACTGCCTAGTGAGAATTTGGGAAATGCAAAAAGCATGAGGCTGGGAAAAAACAGATATTTATTGCCTAAGGCCATATCCTCTTTATGGTATCAGAACCTGGCTGACCTGAAGGGAAATGCCTGAAAAAGTTAATACTGGGTATGTCAGTGCTTTCTACCCTAAATTCTTCTCTGTGTTGTATTTCTCCCAAATAACTATTAGACCTCCCCAAATTCCTTACTTCTAATCAAAATTATACATATATGTACTATATCATATATTTGCAAAGTCTTTGCCATTGTTTTGATTTGAAGTCATGCTGTGCCCTGGAGAACCAGCCTCCCCTTTTTGTACAGAGCTGCCTCGTGCTGCAGCTCACCAGAGCCTGTGAGGACAGGGCACTCGTGTTGGCTGGGCAGCTCTGCTCTGCAGGCTTGGTCCTGGTGTCAAACCTGCTGCTGAACCCTTCTGGCACTATGGGACATACCTCTGAATTCCAATGAGCTGCAGCTGACCATAAGGTTGTTTCGGTTACTGTGCATAAGGAAATGCAGATTTGTTGGCTCTGTGCATGTAAGCTTTATGTCCTGCCGAGCTTCCCTCCAGATATCAAGCTGTGTGTGAGAGGAGGTTGCTATGCCCTCATCTTCTGTCCTGCACTCTGTTTTGTTGCTTTCTACACACGGGTGGAGGAAATGTCTTATGGTAGAAATCAGAATCCATCTATGTGGAGTGAAATTTTTTAATATGAGCTGAGTTATATCTGGGTTGGAGTCAGATTATTTGATATAGCTCAAAAACTCAAAAATTTCTAACCTGTTTTTCTCCTCCTCAGTCAAAATACCTAAATTTATTGTGAGCCAGACAGCAGAAACAATCAGTTTGTACATACAATACTTTCTGTAGCACTTTAATTGAAATTAATTATTCCTGCAATCCCAGGTTGAAATACTTCATCTCAGTGTACTGAGTTAAGCTGAAATGTTTGATGCATAGTAACTCTTCTGTTTCCAAAGCAAAGCTTTACGAGCATTATACTTTGCTTGTCATATTTAACCCTGCCTAACAGAAAGGGCTAATTTGCTGCAGTATATTTACCATCAGCCTTGCAATGACTTGCCCATAGGGGAAGATACATAGCATCACAGCCAGCCCAGGAAGTCCATGAGAAATCATGGAGTTAGGTAGCATCTGCATCACAGTTCCACTGGGACTCCCACGAGGTGCTGAGCAGATGCAACTTGACATCAGCATGATTCAAATGAAACATTTCTGCTCAATAAACTAAAGCATTTTGATTGAGTGGGACCACCCTGGAACAAATAACTTTGTTTTTATTTTCCCAGGTTTGGTAGAATATTTTTTTCCTCAGCAGTTAGCACAAAACACTTAACAAAAATCTTCCTGAAAATGGCAATGTTTCCACTGCAAAAGAGTATATACAAATATTTGTGTGCATATACAGACACATATAAGTATATCTGTATATGCACCTATACATTGAAGGAAGCTTGCATATGTTTCTCCTCATTTTCATTTATCTGGCATGTTTGCCTACATTTTAGAAATAAGGGAGAGATGTGACCCCAGAAATTAAACTTGCTGCGTTAGACAAAGAGGTTACTGTGGTTAAGAACATCAACTTCTTTCTATTTCACTTCTTTTTCTTTTAAATTGTGACTGTGTCACCTTGAAAAGTGAGTTGATTATGTGGTACAAAATATGCATTAGAGAGTGCTTGGTCTGAAGGACTGGCTGGCTCAAGGGATCAGTAATCTAGTGTGGGACCTTTCACCCCTTAGCCACCAGTCTGAGTCTGGCATAGGTGAGTAATAGAAACACAAATCTCTCTGCAGCTGGCAGCCATTTGGATGAATAAATAAACTGAGCTGATAATGTCAATATAATTTGGCAAAAAAAAAAATCCCACATCTGTGCAATAATTAGCATGCTTTTGGGGTATCTCAGCAAACAGAGGAAAACCTGAAAGGGCATGAAGATTGAATATAGCAGTGTGTCACATTTCTGTAATATTTCCCATCCTGAATTATACCAAGGCATTTTATAATTTATTAATTTCAGTCGTGTTCCAGTGCATATCTCCCTGCAAATTCAAGACACTGGGGTCTGCTTAAATCTGATCATCCACTCTACTGGAAAAGGACACCACCAACACTGAATTTGTTTGTATTTAAAATTTCCAAAAGAGGGAGTTCTGGGGCTCTGCTTGAAATACAAGAAGGCAGGGGAGCAGGGCTCTGAACTGGCTCCAGGACTCTTCCTACAGTTACTTGGCAACATGGCCCTGGCTCTCCCTTCTCGCTGCAGTCCCCAGGACCTGCTTTTGGTTGGGGTTAATTAGATGTTGCTCAGTGCATTCCCTGGCTAAGGCTAAAGTCTTCTGGGAGCTTTCTTGTGGCCTAAGGCTGAACTCACAATAACTATGCTAATGAATTAATGGGAACAAGCAGGAAAAGGGTGAGCTACAGAAAGCTATCTGTGTTTTTAACCCCTGTATGAGCTGGTGTTAATGTAGGGCTGGCAAAATCTGAAGCCTTGCTGGACATGAGCTGGCTTCCCATGGATGCATTTGGATGTCTGCATTGCACTCCCCAGCACACTGGTTCCAGTAACAGAGGCACCCAAAGCTGGCTCTGGAAGCTGTACAGAAGTATTTTTGCAGAGCTTAAGCTAATAAGCTCTGCCAGACCTGGGCTAGCCTGCACAGAGCCAGTATGGATGTCTGCAATTGTGGCACTGTTTATCAGCAAACTGGATAATCTGCCAGGGATAATGGAGAGCTGACTATATATTGAATGTTTGTTTGCAAGGAAAATTACGTGTTAGGGTTTTGACTCTAAAGCATCAGTGGATTAAAGTCAGACAGCTGACAAGATTTCTTCTCCTATCTGTCTGCTGGCCTGCTTCTCAGAGGTTGCTGCCCCTGTGACAGGGGTGGCTTAAAAGCTCACAAAGCAGCTTCTAAGTAGTTTATAACATGTTGTGGTAGGGTTTTTTCTGGAATGATAGAAGTGATAAACAGAATTTGAGGTAGAAGTTTCAATAATCCAGGAGAGTGATTCAGACACCTTGTACCCTTTCCATTCTGTTTTCTGCTGGTATGTCAGGTTTTTCAATTGAGCTGCTGGAGAGGGAAATGTTGTCTTGCTTCTGGCTGCATTCACTCCATGAATGCTTAATTGTAGCTGCAGAGAGGATGATGAACATCCTCTTACATCCACCCCAAATTTTGGCTGTTTCAGAGCTGTCTGGATGAATGCATCACAGGCTTGATATTTGTGATGTCACATGAGCTCTAAGAGGAAGAACCATCAAAATATATAACACATAGGCAGAGCTATGGAGTTGTAAGCCAGACACGACAAAGACAAAATAGTTGCAAGGATAAGATAGGAAACTAGGAAGACCAGCTTCAAATATTCAGTTTTGGATGTTTTAAAGTCATAGACACAACTAAGTGTCTATGCTAGTGCACATGTTCATTTTTATGTGGTTATGTAAGCATCTTAGAAGGTCCAGAAAAAAATTCTGTAAAGAAAGAAACATGGTGGAATTATAATATGTACTATTGATGTGATATGGCAGTCAGGGAAGATCAAATATTTAAATGTAGGAGAACCAATTAGCTAACAACAAGTACAAAAATTAATAAATTTATTTAAAATTATAAATAAATAAATTTTATTTTAAAATTAATAATGTTATTCTATTTAAATAGATGTATGTACATGTATATGTATATATATGGAGCAAGTTTGTCAGCAAAAAGAGCAAACCCAAGCCAAGAAGTCTGTCACATAGGTTCTCAGGCCCTTTGTGTATTTAAAAAGCAGGTGGAATAATTTTGGCATGGTCCTTGCTGGGTGATGCTTCTTAGTCTGTGACTGCCAGTCACAGCAAAAGATCAGGTAGGATTTTTATGGCAGAAGCATCTGTGCTACAATCCATCTCCACACCATCTGAATGCAAGGTTTTGCACCTATTTTTCAGTGGAGATGCATTTTAAACTGTAATGTTTTATTTGTTTTTGTACTGAAAGGAATGCAGATTTTTCCCCTGGCTTTAAGGTGGCAAGTCCAGGTGCTTACAGTAGGGTCCCAGATAATACTGCAGTCTGTTTGTTCTCTCCAGGCTCCCTGAACTAAGCAGGAATTCGTGCATCCCTTTGGCATCCTGTTAAAGTCATGGTGTCTTTCTACCTGTGCATGCCTTACACGACACAATTAACTTTGTATTTTCATCTGTGAAAGATCTAATTCTAGGTGTCTATTTCCTATTCCCCTTTTTAATAACACAACCTGGGAAAGAAGACATGAGAAGGCAAATTGCCTTGGAAAATGTTTTAGTATATGTGTCATGCATATCATGTGACTGAATATTTGTCTATTTGCAGCTTTCATACTTACATGAAATTTCAACATTAAGGATCTGATTCTGGCAAATACCAGTGCCCCTCAGGAGCACCCTGATGACCATCCATGTTACAATCCCTTCACAATGAGAAAAGTTTAATTGGTCCTATAATAAACAAAGTATGGCTCAAATGTAGGTGTAATTGAAGAAAAGACACAGTGTTCATTTGATAGATACTTTTTCTTCAAGGGCATGTGTCCTCCAAAAGATGTGTTAAAAACCCATTCATAACTGAGAGGCAGCAGAGTTCATGATATTTGGCTTTAACTGGTGTGCCAAACCTGGTGAGTACTTACTGAGTTATCACAGACACAGTTTTCACACTCCTTGCTTTAATTCCAGCTGTTGAAGTACAGATACTCCTTCCATGCTGAAGTGCTCGTCAGGCTCGAGCCCCCATTGTGCCCTGCTGTGTACAAATTTGAAGCAGTTCCACATGTTATTCCCAAAAGTACTTTGGGCTGTCCAGTGGGTCGTGTTTCCTGGAAATAATGGTTGGGATGCTGGACCTCAAACTTTTCCCTCTGGCAGATACAGTTTTCATGTTAATGAGCTTGTTAAAGCCCTTACGACCAAAATGTTAAGGAAGATGAGCTCCATGTGAAAACCTATATTAATAATTTTATTATATGCTAAGTAAATATTTTCAGGATGTAGAAGAACCATCTCTAAAATTAATTAATTAATTAATTAGGAACACCATAATCTCAATAAAATTACACAAAGGGGTATAAAGTATTGGATTTAATAGAGTGGATTTCATGTATTTTTCTCCATTATGGCAGCCACAGCAAAAGTCTGTTACCTAAAACTCTTTTCTATAGCAATCTGGGTTCATCCACACTACAGGAAGATCCTCTTAGAAGGTGCCCTAAGGGATCACCTTAAGCTTCTATACAGAAATGAGCTTAGTCTTGGTCTTAGGCCAACCCCAAGGACAGTCCTGCTGGCATTTAACACAGATAGGAGCTTCTTCAGACTTCATGACTCCCTGCTTGGTAATATAAAGTCAATATATTTTACAGGATCTGAGCATTTATTAAGTGCTGCTGTGGCCCAAATATTTTTTTAAATCAACAGTTAAACAAGACAAAGCAATGGAGAAAATATCCATTGGATTCAGTGAAGATTGTTTCAGTCTCCTGAGGTTTCAATGTAAATATGGATATGTTCAAGCCTATTGCTATGAAGTGAAATAGACTGTGCATTATTTGTTTGAAGCAATCTGTGATTACTCTGATGTCATTGCTCTTCAGAATCTTGTCTTCAAAGCTAAAAGTGAGGACAGTTATGCAAGTTGTGTTCAGTGTCATCACTGAATTCATCACTTAATAAGTAGAACAGTTTATCATGTCTACATAGAGATGTTTCTGTTATTTTCCTGCAAAAGTTCACAAATGGGGATCATAATTTTGTTATGATTTAATGGGGATCATCATTTTGTTATGATATAATAAGAAACTCTGTGCTACCCAATGCACTTTTAGATTTTCAAAAGGCATGAGTTTTGATTAAAGGGAGGACTGTGAGTTCTGCCCAGAAAGGAGGTGTATAAAATGAGGACAACCCATGTCAGATATGGAGCAAATAGAAACTCTTCCGTTCCAATGTCTTCAATGCCTGAAAACCGAGATTGAGGTACAAACTTGAAATGGCCTTTAAAGACTTCTTTTAAAAAAATATTACATTATAATTTAATATTCTGGGATGAGAAAGACATGTAGCAGAAATATTTGAGCCCATCAGGTTCCACTGCCTAGAAAATCTCCACTAGCTAATTACTGTTTTTAAAGAAGAGCCTTGACCTGTTTTTGATCAATCCTCTATTTTTGATCAATCCTCTATTGATTTTTCTTGAAGTCCAAATGTTCAAAGATGCCAAATACCAAACTGCCCCTCAAAATATCATATTGGGGTTCTGAGTGTACTAGGGATGAACTCAAAATTTAGAGCCATGAGGCTGAAGATGAGAAGTTTCAAACAAGTCAGAAAAATATTCCCCAGTCCTACCTGTACTTCAATTTGCACTATGGAGCAGAAATATGTGGGGAAATTCCATACCTACATTTACCATATCAGGTGAAAATTTTGTACTTAGCCACAGCCATGTGGTTATTCACAAAAGCAAAATTCACTTAGGAAAATATGAAGAACCCACTGTGAGATGAGTGAACAATGGAAAAACATTGCTTCCTTTTTTCTTTTAGGAGTTATTTCTAATTCTGCTATTTTAAATCTATTCTCGGCAATGGTTAATGAAGAAAACTTGAAATAAGAAAAGAATAATGATAAACTGCAGTTCTGTTGCAACACAATTTAAGCTAAAATCTGTGTTTGTAATAGTTTATCCATATATTTATTCAAATATATGAAAATTTATGCAAATTTCCACCCCATTGTTTTGTGGTTAGGTATACTACGAGGGATGTTTCAGGCTATGCAGCTTCACTAGCTAACAACTCTCACTGTCTTCTATTGTAATAAGATTCAAACAACAACTGATCTTGAATTCTGAAACTGAAGAAAGCAAGCAAAGGTGAAGTAATATTATCCAGGATCTTAAAAGAAAATGGAAGAGCTACCCATTCTTGCAGGTGCTTTTTATAACAAAATGTCTTTAGCTCATTTTTTAGCTTCTTGTGTCCGTGCAGTTAGGCATTTAATTACCTGTTTACCAGCTTATGTCTTAGACATTCAGCACTCAATAAATTGGTGATTGCATTCAGAGGAAATTCAAGAGAATTATCACCACTCTAAATAATACTTACATTTATTGCAAATCTTAAATGACCCTTTTAAAAAATTGTAAGCCTCAAAAGTACATCCTTTTTCCTAAAAGACACAATAAATCACTTAAGCACCCCTCCCATTCTACTGAAGAGACATCTGATTAACAGTCTTTTTCTCATAGAGGTAAGAAACTGGGAGGGTCAGAAGTGAAATCTAAATGTCTCTTTTCACAGCAATTTGGGAAAGAATCTGTGTAGTAGTTTGATCTGTATCTGCACTTGGATTGAGCAATTGTGTTCAGGCAGAGAATTGCCTGGCATTATCTTATGACTCACTTGACAGAGCTTACCCCTACTTTTCATTACCTGAGAAGAGATCATTACAAAACATACAAGTAGTATAATTTTATAGCAATCTATTTTGAACTAGCAAATTAAATGGGAAGAGGAGAGGAAATGGAATGCAGCAAGCATAATGCTTTGAATTGTGTTTTAAAGAAATGGGAGTTTAGCAGAAGTATGGAAGAAAGATTGGGTGAGGGAGCAGGAGCCTTTTCACTATCTCGTGGCATGGCAGAACTGACTGCACAAACCTGATCCATGCTGGAGAACCCTCTCATTGAAAAAGGGTGGATATATGTGAATGTCACAGGTGAAAAATATCTTCAATTGTGAAAGGTAGTAAGTGCCAGATAACTGGGTGTATGTGTGTGTGTTTCAGCAAAAATCCAAAATTGTAGTTTTGAGGTTTCAAGCTGAAGCCTGCTGCTTGCTAACTGCAACTAATATAAATTGGCTCTAAATTTTCCTAAAACTTGGACTCAATAACAGTGAAATATCTTGAGCCCTCTGGTTATCTAAGAGACACATGCCAGGACCAACAACTAGAATAATGATCATGTTTCTGCATATAAACTAGATGTGGAGAACCCTGGGCTTGAGATGCATGTAAAGAAAGGAGGCTGAAACATTAGGGTTTCCAAAGAGAAAAAGTGGTTTTGGAGAGAGGAAAGAGGACCAGGAAAGAATATGGGGAGAATCCTGACTGGGGGAAGGGTGCTGGTAATCAGAGAGATACACAGAGATGTAAACCAAGAGATGCTTGGGGATTTTAACCAGTTATTACCAGAAGGGTCAGTGTAAGCAGCAGGAACGCACAGAACTCTCTGCCCAAGTTTCCCAGAACAGCAGTGACTTCTCCCCTAGGGTGGAAATTAAGAGCTAGAAAGGGTGGAGTTGGAGAGCAAGGGGGCATAAAATAATCCAGCAGGCCAAGAGCTCAAATCTTCAGGTTATTAAGCCCAGTGCACAGGTCCACTACTAGTTGCTGTTTATTCTGTCTCTCCTGTGGCAGTGGGAGAAGGACAAGGTGACCAACAGGATGTCTTGAAAGCCAGGCCTAGGGATTTGGAGGACTGCATTTTTATTAAAACCTGTGAGGAATGGGAAAACCAAATAGAATCACTGTCCTCTAAATCCACAACTGAAGCAAATCCTTAATAACATTTCTTGGGAGAGGAATTAATTAGAGGGAGAGTAATTTTCCAGCCAAGGTTTTCCCATTGGTTTGGTTTGCAGAACCAACATTAATGAGGTGTAGGGTTGTACCTAAAAGTGGGATCTCTCCACTCTCCCAGCTTTCCTGTGGGACCACCCCACCTTTTGGTCCCTTTGCTTCCTGAAGAAAAAGGTTGGTATACCTGCAGGTTCCAAAAGTGAAATACAACCAATTTTATGGAATACACCTGGGAGATGTTAAGTAGTCAAGCTGGTTCCAGCATCTACAAGATATAGATAAAAACTGTAATTAATAGAGGAATAGTTATAGAAGATGCTGCAGAGACAGCCTTGAGCCTAAGGTTTTATTATGAAGACACTCAAATTGACTTACCAGCAGGACAGTCAAAGCTGCCTGGAAGCAACTTATCCACAAGGTTTCATGGTGCAGAACACATTTTTACAGATTTGAAAGTCTTTAGGCAAAAATATACGATCCTTAGAATTCTTTAAAGACCGCAAGGCATTTTTTGGCTGCTTGTAACTCAATGCTGAATGCCTCTGAATGAGATACAGTCTCTTTCAGGGGTGCACCAACCTTCCCAAAAGCCTCTCTGCTCCATAGAAGGCTTTTCTCCCTTCATTCCCGAGACCTGTCTGCTCCTGTCGCTGCCACCATCCTCTCTGCTGGAGCCACAGCCTGCCAGCTCCTTGCTGCAGCTGTAACAAGAGGAGTGCTCCAAGGGCAGGAGTCAGCTTCCAAGCTTCTCAGGAAGTCCCACCTGCCACGGTCACTCCTCAAGAGGGAGGACAGCCTGCAAGCCAGGAGCACACAGTGCAGCAAGCACTGTCCTGTCTGCCATGTCCACACTGAATTGGAACAGAAACAATACTACCACATGGACCAGAATGTGGGGATTCTACATCCTTTATTGTGCTATCTTACACATGCCTGTTTTACTTCTGTGTCCTCTTTCCCTGTACCTTCTCTTCCCCAGATCCACACAGCCACAGTGGGAGAGTTTCAACCACCCACTCCCCCCAGGCTGCAGGTACAGCCTGGTGCCTTCCTCCTGCAGGTTTGGAAAGGTGAATTTAAATTAAGTGAAATGAGTGGTGTGGCCAGGTGTGACAACAGCTGTCTCCTCTGTTTAAACTCATGCTGTAGTCCTCTCAGAAGAAGCTGTCACATGGGTTTTCTGGAGCTCAGGGAGGAATGGGAAGAAAATGAAACTGTTTGGAGAGGGAGGGTGGCAGAGGTGGCAGGGTGCAGAAGCAAAGAGCCACAGCAGGGTTCCAGGAGCAGCAGGGAGGGTTGTGCAAAGGTAAATGGCACACACACTGGACTTTGCAGACAAGAGACAGAAGCAAGGACACTGTGGGCCAGGGGAATAATTGTGCAGAAATCTTTGTGCTTTGTTCTGTTTATATTTTGTCTTGGAGAGTTTTGTCATTAAAAATAGTGATCCTACTGTTGTTCTGAGAAAAAATTTCTTTAAAGAGGTTGCTCTAAGAAGAAGCCTAAGCACATCTATCACAGACCTCTGGCCTGCTCAGGGTCTCAGTGCACTTATTGCCTACATGGGTGCTCCAAGCACTAGGTGCTGATAACAATTTAATGTGAATGCAATTGCTGCTTGTTGTCATGGTTTAGCCCCAGCCAGTAACTGAGCACCACACAGCTGCCTTTTTACTCACTCTGCCACTTCCCTTAATCCTCAGCCTGTAGGATGGGATGAAAAATAAGAAAAAAAAGGTAAGAACTGTTTCATACAGGAAATACATTTTAAAAGTAACCATAATCATAATAGCAATAATAATAACAATAGTAATAATTAAACAATGGAAGAGAGAGGGAAACACAGAGAGAGAACTAAAAACCCAGGAGAAACAAGTAATGCACCATATAATTTCTCACCACCCCACCAATCAATGCCCAGCCTGTTCACAATTGCCCAGCAATTGGTGGCTCCTAGCAAACTCTCCCCAGTGAATATACTGGGCATGGCATTCTTTATGATGGAATATGCCTTCCCAGCCATGTGTCCTCCAGTTTTTCTGTGCATCTCCTCACTGGCAGAGCATGAGACACTGAAATGTACTGTTAGCTGTGAGTAATAGGTGCTCAAACTTGGGGCACTATTAATTGATCTGTGTTCTTCAATTGGAGATGCTAAAGATAACTGAGCAGATACTTGGGAGGCTCTTGTTCATTTTAGCTAATGATACCAATAGCATTCTCTTCAGTTCTTTTCATCTGCTTTGTCTATTCTTTCTTATTAAAGCAAATTAGAAAATTTTCTAACTGCAATGTATTATCTCTGATATAATTACCAGTAAGTCATGAATACCAGTCATATGACTGCTAATGAAAAGCTGTTCTGTTTCTTAAATTAGCTATCTTAATATTTTCTCCAGTAAATTTTCTTCTTTATTTTTCTAAATCAAGTTTAGGAAAGTGCAATAGAGCAGTAATGGGACAGGGGTGCTATAAAAAAATCTTAGTGAATGGAGTAATTGTAGCACTTACAACAGATGAGACGTTTGCAATTAATTTTACAGTTACTGCTCAATACACTATTTTGGGAAATAAAATATTTTACTAACTTAAGTTAATACTGTTTGTAGACATTTCATGTTGGAAAACATTGGGTAAAAATTTACTCTTCTGTTCTCCTTAGATAACTAAAAGATGCATGTTACTGCCACCTCATTAAACTGGTATCAGCTGTGTGATTTCACCTCAAATATTTTCCTAAACCCTTGTTTATATTTTTAATAAAGCTTGAAGTTAGGGTAAGGAATCCAATTTTAACTAAAACTAAAGTCTATCTCTAAAAATGTACCAAAATATAACAAATGGTTATGCTTTTAGGTTGTTATGTGCCCGTAGAAAACAAAAGAATATGTATGACACAGCCACTGAGAATGGAAGTTATTTTCTGGAGTAGTACTTCTGTTAAATTTTAAAAATGTCTCGTCTTACAGGCAGTCTAAAAGCCACTATGCACATGGACATGGTCACAAAGGCTGAAGTGGGGAGGTTCACATGGCACTAACTAAAATCTGGAGACTGAATGAGGAGTCTCCTCCACATGACATTTCACCCCTTGCCTGCTAACAGAGCCATAGTAAAAAAGTGAATATTTCCCACAGCTCATAGATCCAGGCAGGCTCCAGCAGTCCCCAGGCTGGCTGCAGAGAAGCAGCAGTACCTATTTATCATATCCATTCTGGAACTGAATGATGTGAGATATTCCCAGTTTTGTGAAAAGACAATGACTGGAACAGTCCAAATAATGTTATCTGATAAAAAGGACATCCAAAATGTTTTCTAAAGTTTTCTATTTTCCTTAAAAAGAGAATTTCTGAAGGAAACTCATTGTACTGTGACTTTACCAGGTATGATTTTAAATCTTGTTCCTTTCTACCAAAAGTTAGCAGCATTGAAAGCCAAGGCTCACTATAAAATATTATGAAGACTGCAGCCCCATTAAGATAAAAGTTCCAGGGAGTGAAACTAGTTGAGGCTATTGCCTAAAGCAATCCCATCAGGCCTCCTGCTGAAGGTATATATTCTACTGAAGAAAAACCACTATATGTGCTTTCTGCTTTGTAGCAATGCTTTTCATTTTAATCTAGCTGTATTTGTTCCTTTGCTTTTATTCCAAGCAAACAAAAATGAATTCTTAGCAATCTGGGAATATATTTCCTAATGCCCTGTAGCAAATACACTTTTTTTCATTGATACAGGCTGCTGGAGAGTGAAAATGAACCCTTTATGTGCTAAGCAAAGACCTCTAAAAATGGAAAAGTGCAAGGGATGTTTTCTGACCAAGAGTAATTACACTGAAGAGACGTATTTTCAATCCAAAGAGCAGGTAAGCTTAACTCCCCTCTTCTTCAGGTTTGATCTAAAGCAGCAGCTGCAGTGTGTGATCTCCATGGAACTGAAGTTCAAGAAGGTCACTCATGGACCCGGCCTTAAGAAGAAGAAACAAGTTTTTGAAACTTGTTTACTGACCCACTCTCTATAAGGAACATATATATATATATATATAGAGTTTTAATGGCTCCATGTGGAAATGTGAAATAGCAAAGCATACAGTGCAGTTATAGAAGTGCAAAGTAAATCTTCATCAAAATATTGTAGGTTGTAGCACTACCATAAACCCTGCAGGCCCAATCATTAATGTGAAAGCTTGCATTAACAATAATAGAGTTTTATTGGCCTAAGAATGTGGTGCACCCAACTGGCATGAGATGATTTTTGTTGTTCTACTTCATGATCGAATGCACTGAATATGAAACACAAATTTCAAAGGGGCTGAGAGGCAGAAATGGGGAATGCACTGCCTTGATTTTGCCCAAGTTAAAGCTCCTCTCCAGCCACATCACTCTGACTAGCATGTCAAGTGTGACTGTAGGCTGAACCCTACGTCCAGCAAAGGATTTGCAATACTTCACCATAGGCACTCTGACCCCTTTTCCAGTGCTCAGATTAGGCTGCTTATAGGTAGGTGCACGTCCTCATTTTGAACCTCAAATCATCTACACTGTGCTATTTTTGGGGGAGCTTTGCCTTTGAGGAGCAATTCAGAGTGCCCTCAGTTACCTTTATTTTTAGATAAGAAGAGAACACAATCCCTGTTTCTCATATTGCAGTTCAGTGGCTGGAACACCTGCCCAGGAGGTGGAAACTCCTTTGGAGCCTAGTGCCATTGAGCTGGAATGTCTGAAACTCACTTCCCTGCCCTATCCACAGCAGCCTGCAGCACAGGCAGAGGAGTTTCCTCCATGCCTCTCACTGTGACTGTGTCACTGCAAAAAAAAGGAGTCACAGGAACTCAGAAAACTGGAGCAACAAAGAGATGGGGCCTGTGAGGCTTGGCAGTAAGTACACCAGTAAAAGTAGGAATGAGCAGCAATGGCTCTTCCATTCTGCCATATTCACAACCCTCAGACAGAGCATGTGAATCAGTGCCATGGAGTCCAGAAAATGAAAATCCTGTTTGAAGCTTGGTCAAAATCTCCTCAACATACTAGGGATAAGAATTGCTGACTTCACTTCCATTGGGTGGCTTTTGGATACACAGTCTTATCTGAGAGTTCTACAGTGCTGGGGGAAACTGTAAGATACTGTAAACTAGACTCATTTCATGTGTACTTGTTTAAAAGACACCTTTTGCTTAAAGGTGGTTAGATGCCCTTCTACTTCATAAATACAGAAACTCTGAAAATTATCTAGACCTCTTCTGGTGTTGCTCCTCCTCCGAGCTTGCCCGTGATGGAGCAGCCCCCACCTACCCCTTTGTCTAGAGCCCTGAAAAGAGTCTGGGCGTAACCAGCAGGCTCCCTTAGCATGATAATGGGAAAAAATATTTAAACGGGGACAGTAAGAGAACCAAAACCCAACCCCCAACAAACTTGATAAATGTTAAGCATTTTAACCAAGCATTTGTAATGAAAATGCACTTTGAATTCACAGTTGAGGTGAATATGTACATGGAACTTCCAACAGTAGAGTTGTCAATATGCTCTGGTTTTCATCTCTTGAGTATGTGATGTAGGGGTTTTGTGTTTCTGGATGTCCCTGTGTATACATACACTGTTCTTTGTCACTGATTCATATCATGATTGTTGTTCACCATGAACTCCAGAGATATGCTCTGACAACCTTACCACTGATTATACTACATAAAACAGGTTTTACTGAGTCAAGCAGCACTTGAATCAAGTGTTCTACTCAAAAGGAGAAAAAATAATGGAAAAGTTGAAAATTAGCTATCAACCAGATGTTCTGGAAATTGATTTAAAATATCAGCTTTGAATGGTGGCTTTGTTTGGATGCAAATAAACATTTATGAAATTGTTATTATAGTCTCAAGAAAATCCAAGATTCTCTTTTACATTATTATGTATTTATACTAGTTATTGTGGTGTTAGAACTGTGGCCCATGCATTATTCTTGTCTCCCTGGGAAATCACATTTTTCTGAGGTAGGAGTACAGAACTCCCTCTGGGTCCTAGTAGCCTCTTGATTTTCTGTAGGAACATGAGGAACTCAATGGGCTCAGTCCACAGGATGACAGGTGGGCCATCTACACTATGATATTAAAATACTGTAGCATACATCAATGTGAAAGAGAAGACCAGCCAATCCCTTCTAACCTCACCACTAGTGTAATGTTAATGTAGTTAATTTTTTCCATGAAAAACATACGATAAACTCAAGATTATACCAACTCATTCGTAGGACACACGAAGCATTTGTGAGTCCGAAATGATTCTGCAAAGCTGTAGCTCTTTTTGTAAGCAGAAATAGAGTCAGACATACTAAATGTGGTAATCAATGCATGCTAAGTGGCCAGGCATTAAGAAGCTGCCCAGGGAATTGCTGTCCCTGGAAGTGTTCAAAAGGTGTATGGATGTGGCACCTGGGGACGTAGTTCTGTGGTGAACATGGTAGGGCTGTATTAATGGTTGTACTTGGTGATCTTAGAGGTCTTTTCCAATCTAAATGATTTTCTGACTCTATAATTCTATGATAAATGCCTATCAGGCACCCAGGATGCATGAGCTTTGTAATCTTTGGGATTTGAGCTGGGAGAGCACCGAAGGGGAGATGTGAGGGAGGACTCCAAGCAGGCACTGGTGCCAGCATGGTAGAAGAATGGTTGAAAAATGGACCATCTCAGCAGAGAGGTGGTAAAGGGAATGGCTGGAGGCTGCTCTTAAAAGCCAGTTTGGGAATCCCACATGAATTTAGCAGATGGTTTCCTTGAATGTGATTGTACAGCCTTTGCCATATTCCTGCATAAAACTGACCATTTAAAAATGTATTTTTTTCCTTAAATTATAAAAATTCCACATATACAAAGGAATCTACATGCTTGAGCCTTCAGCAGTAGCCATGCTGCCATCTGAGAATGTTCTGTTAGCACAATCAGTGCAGCCTGGGATATTTCAATTCAAAGAGAAATGATTTTTGACCACTGCAAAAGAACATCCCAATACCTTGCTGTCATCACAATGGTTTTGCTGAATCCATAACCATGCCTTTTTAAAATATGCCCCCATGCTGACTACATGAACAGCAACAACGTGCTTGAGACCATCAGCAAATATACGAGTTGTGTAGCTGTGTGCAATTGTCACAGTGCCCCAGGATCAATGGCCAGTGACATCCCCCAGACCCCATAGGAGCTCTGGCACTTCTTGGGGCCACTCATGATGTTACAGCTCTGGAACTGAGCAGCAATACCTAATGTGTGCTGTCCTCATTGTAACATTCACAATGAGAAATGAAGCTGCTGGCTGTTCACTACCATTTCCAATTTTGAACGAGTGCTCCCTGCTAAGTATCGGCTGGGTTTTTACACCCAGTGGTGTGTTGGAACTGGCTTCCTGAAAGCAAAATATGATGCAGGCACTGCTTTATCGACTACATACCTTTTCTCAAGTAGCACAGCCTTTTGCTAGGCAACCATGAAAGTGTTCTCAAACACTTTGCTGCTGGGGTTAACTCTATATTTTCTTTAAAGCAAGCATTTAGGCCATTTCTTTATTTAGTTGAGTCAGCCTCCTCCAGAGTTACATATCCCTGCCAAGGGGGATGCACAACATGTAAAGTTCACTGATACAGATCTCTTGAGGCCTCTGGTTTGGCTTTAGGGTCGAGAAAGAAAGTTCAGAAGGCACAGTGTTTGAAACAAAGTTTGCTTTGCTTTTGCCTCTAGAGAATAAGATCACGGCAGATACAAACACAACTGAATGTGCACTTAACCAAGTGAAACCTGCTCCATGCCTATTCCTTTAAAACAGAAATGTGAGTGCTGTGCTGAAGAAGTCCCACAGGACACTCTTCCCTGTAGCAAGCAGCTATTCAACCTTCTATTGATTCCTTACCAAGGGATCTTCATAATATACAGATGCCAGCAAAAAAAGGAAAGGATACATGCAGAAACCATCCTAAAGATATAGAATGGTTCCAGACTCCTACAGTGATTTCAGCCAATATATGTCTTTTATTTCTGTGAGATGTCCTTGATACTGTATTGAGGTTACTTGTTGGTTTCAGCTGGAGAAGCAGGTTGAAAATTTCTGCATGTAGTCCTGTGCTAGTAGCAAGATTTGTTCCTGCACATTATTACACTTCAGAAAGTCAGAGAATCTTGGGTAATGTTACAATGTCTTCAGGCAGAGCCTCAGAAGTACTAAAGAGATCTGATAAAATGCAAAATAATTTTTTGTATATTTCATCTGAGAAGAAGTTTTTTGAGACACTGGTACTATATGTGTACATATACATGTGTGTGAAAATACATGCCTCTTTATGCAGTATGTGTTTATGAAGAAAGTCCTGTGTTAGTTTATGAAAAGCCAGACGTGCAATTATCTGTGGAGTCAAATAGCCCCTCTGAGAATACAAAAATCTTTTAGAGGGAAGGCAGAGTCTTCATGGTATGATGTACAGTGTTCTGAGGTCTGCTGATATGTCAAGTGCTGTTTCCCATCATCCTCACACTCCTTGAATTCTGCTGTACACAGTATGGAATATCCACATCTAACAAAATGTTAGGTGCGTTGATGCCCTTTACTTCCTGAAGACTGAGCCAGCTTTTTTCTTTATTCCAGGGCACAGCATTGCAATGCACATTACAGATCTGATCTGAGGCCCTAAACTCCTTGAGGCAAGGAATCCTGATGCAGGCTCAGAGCTCCTGTCTTTGTGGTTCCTCGGGCATCCCAAGGAAACACAGGGGTACAGGCAGAGTCTGTGTGCAGGTCTATGTCCAGTTGTGGATGCAGGCAGGGTATATGTGGAGACCAGGACTGCACTATGTACTGTAGACTGCAATTCCAGTGCACTCTCCAATATCTGACAGTGCAGATATTGTACAGGAGGGAGGTATATCAAGCATACTCATGATTCAGGCTATCACAACAAAGTTGATTCCAAGCTTTAGTGTACTTAGTATTCACCAAAAGGTTTTAATTATACAAGAACCGACATTCCTAACCTAGGCATATTCATTTAGATAACCAACCTTTCTTTCTCCACCCAGTGAGGAAGGAAAGCAGAATCTGGTTAAAAATCACAGTTATGTAGGATGAGGTCAGCATTAGAAGCATTAGAGCTGAAAAATTTCAAGCATTTGTCTTGTTGGCATTTATATCGAAGTTTGTTTGCCATTTGCATTTCTTTGTATTTCACTGTGAGTCTAGAATTAAAATGCACACTGAAACTCAGCTGAATCCATAAAGCATCCACTATAAAAATTCATGCTCAGTCAGAAACTTTGCAAAATTTTAATGAAGCCATAAGTAAATTCAAAGTTGAGTTAACTGCGCTTTGTTATTTTTTAATGAAAGTTCAGTGCAGCCCTGCTCAAATGGAGAGGACTGCTGCTGCTCCTGTGATTAGTAAACATGGGAGACACGCTGAGCCAATGTCTCCCTGCGGCATTCTCACTGAAGTCAAAGTCACCCTCGAGATGAATTTGACCTGTTGAACTCAGTGTTTTTAGAACTAATCGCGTAATTTCTTCAACACACAGCTACAAGGGAAAAGACTCGCAACTTGAAGGCCCAGTTGTATGAATTCAGTTTCACAGTGTAGAGAAAAGGTGGGGAAGACAAATCTGCCAGAAACCAGATTAAATTCTGATTTTCTGAAACACTGGCTGAAGGTACCCACATGGTACCTGCTTAATCTGAGGCAGAATCAGAAGACATCACAAGGATACCAGTGTTTATACAGAGCTGTAGATTGCCCATGAAAAGTTCCATTAATCATATCTGGAATTTTCACAAACTTTTTTGTTGTTGTTGCAAGTCATCAAATCAAATGTTTTTGAGGCTGTGGAACATTTTTATGGGAAAATTATTTATTCTTTGTTTTGATGACAAAAAAATTGGTTCTTTGTTTTTAAATTGGTTTGAGTTGAGCAACTTACTCTTCTCTCAACCTTAATTTTTCAGTTTAACAGCTAAACCAACCCAATTAGTAATTTATATAAGAGACAGGTTATATGCCATTGTTGGGTGGTTTTTTAATGCAAATTATTGTATTTTCAACATTTCACTTTGAACTATTACCATTAAGTTTTTTAAATTGACATATCACCAATAATTTTCCTGTGGGTTTTCTCTGCCAGCAGAACCACAGCATTTTTAGTCCTAACTCCTGCAGGTCTTTAAATACATGTATGGCAAAGGGACTTCAAGGCTATTTTTTAAAGTATAGCTTCACTAAATCCATAATACAATGGAATGTGCATTTGGAATAGCTGTCAGCAATGAAAGTGAGTTTTTATATATGCTATCCTTGAAATAAAGCTATTGTCTTGGAAAAAATATTATTTCTTTTAAAAAACGTAATTAAATAAACCTCAAAATGAACAAAAATGTGGTAAAGTCTCAAAGAAGACCCAGAAAGATTATATTTCTATATTTTTTAGATAATAATCTCTCATATCAAGGCGACATAAAAGACGTGCACTAACACGTTTTAATTTTCATCCTTTGAGTACAATTGGCCTGTTTTTTCAGTGATGTTAACACCATAAGCAGTCACAGAAAACAAGTGTGTTTTCTTAAAGTGCCAGTCATGAGAGAGTGAAGTCTGTGAAGACTGGAAATAGTATACAAAGGCGTTTCTTTTTCAGCTCATAGTGTTGTATGGATTCATCAAAATTATTTCTGTACAACTTTCCAGGAGTACAGCAATGGCAGAACTTGGAAATGTTAGTGCTAAATAAGAAAACCTGGCCAGCCTAAGGGAAACCTACAGGACAAAGTAGATAAAGCTGCTCAGTAAATACTTGTATCTGGAGACAAAGAGAATCAAGAGCAATTAAAACAGGCGTGACTGAACAAACATGCTTGAAAGGATGACCTTGAATTTCCTTTATGTTTGCTAGAATTTTTTGGCCAGGATGAAAGAGTGTGTGTTATTTTGCTGGATTCCATGGTATCCTGGAGAAAAAGCAGATGTGATACACCATAAACATCTGGCAAGGATAGAGCAACCAGCCTTTTTTAGTGTGCAGGATGGACAAATGAAATAAAGAGGCCTGCCTATTTTCAGGTTACCCTTTTACTGGATATGGGATAATCATATCAATATCTTACTCCTCACTTCCATTCATTGTTTCTACTGCATGTCTTCTGGAGTTAAACTCCATTGATCTGAATATATCCATCAGACCACAAGTGCTGTTTTCCAGTTCTTGTACTGGATGGACTTGCACTGTGTCTGGATATTGAAGAGGGAATTGAATGAAGCCCAGCTCTCAATATTGGTTCAGGCAATTCAAATGTGTCCATTTTATAAAGCATAATCTATAGCTAAATCAGTAGTGTGAGACTTATTAATCACTGTGTATGATAAAATAAAAATAAATATAATGTGTATGTGGTTTCTATGTATATAGAAAACATAGTTTAGAAAATATAATAGTTCAGTTTCAGAAGAAAATTAATGAGGGTAACAAACTGTTTTGTTTCTCTACCACCTTTCTAGCATATTGGCATTGCTTGTAAATCACAAAAATGGCAATCTTCCGCAGAGAAGAAAAAAAAGTGATTTTACAAAGGGGCACATAATCATAGTGTTATTTTATGAAACTATATTACATTGTAATCAACTGGAGGAGCTAGCAGGTTTTAATGCCAAGTGTGTTTTCTTATGATAAACACTTGTCAATATAACACTATCTTGTGCCTGCTATATCTTGTTTCCACCATGACCTTTCAAACCACATGCATGTTCTCTTCTCTCCCTCTGAGAAAACCTTAACAATATTCTAATCATCATGAAGAGCAATTAACTGTCTTCAACCAGCTGTGCTACTCATCTCATCTGGGAATGGGAAAAACCTGCTCCTTAGTGCAGATCCGCCTACCCAGGCATGGCAAACAAGGCTAGTGCAAAGCAGCTCTAAGTATGAAAAACTGGCACTTCCACAGAGTTTGGAAGCTTTGGGTGAAGAGCAATGGTATCTCTTCTAGTAAAGAGAAGCCTCTTTCCTGCCTGCTCTACAGTCTCTGCAAGATAATGTATTAGTTTTAATAATGCACTTTTTAAAGGTCAGCATTTGAAGAACAGCACTTATTTGTTGACATCACTGCAGAAAGCAGCCTTGTCCTCACTAAGCAAAACTTTGTGGCAGAGGTATTTTTTGATTTCTGAAGAAAGAGAAATAACTTCTTGAATGTGTAGTTGCTGAAAGGGCACAGCAGACACTTTCAGACATAATAGTTGAAATTTAATTCTATCAAGTTGTATTTGGCTTCTTTTGTTTTACAAATTGGGACTAAACTGTGTTATGTATCAGTCCTAAAGCTTTTGCAATTTTTTGTCTATTAGCAAATGCAAGAATAGTAAACATAGAGCAAGTAAAATTAATCTGTATACAGAATGCTGTCATAAATAAAAAGATGGAAACAAAATTAGTAGTTAACATTTGATAACTGATTTTTTGAACTGTAAAATAGGATTTAAAAAATCAAGCAGACCATATGCTCTTTCCTGAAATCATCAGGGATTTTACTGTGTATAACTGAAAGTATGCATAAAAGAGGTGTACCTTCATTTTTAACATATGTGTACTTCAAACAAGAGTATTTTTTTGTTTGTTTTATGTGATCATTTTAATAGCTGCTCCTAACTGCCTTGCAGATTGCTCAGAAATTTAATCTAGCTAAACAAAATTTCTGTGCTATGCCTAATGAAAATTCAAATATAAACAATTTATAATGGGGCAGGTCCTACAAAAACTTTTTGCAGTTCCTTGAAAAAGACTATTTTATTATTTTGTTTTATTTCACATTATTTTTACATATAAACTGCTAGAAAAAATTTTTGTGATTAGCATCATTTTCACAAATATCTGAATTATGATTTTGTGAACCAGAATTAAATACCTGATGGAACTGCTGGCTCTTTTCCTTCAAGTCTGAACCTTTGTCAAATTGCTGATTTTTTAAAACTCAAATCTTTATCCTCATGCTATGTATTTTCTAAACATTACTATTTTTACTGACATTTTTTCAGAAATAAACTACACATTATAACCCATTCTAATGTGTAAGTCTAGGTGCCTACCATCTAGTTTTTGGAAAACTCAAGTCACTTTTCTTTAGCAGTCTAACCATGAGTTTAAACACAGATGTAATATAGTGTTTTGAGTTCAATCCAACCTTTTGTGTGCATGCATTAAAGCAGGAGGCCAGGTGAGAATTATTCACCAAGTGTCAGAATCCACCTTCCATTAACTACTGAAGATCAAACTGCATGTCAACTAAATTAAGAATTAAATTAGCAGTAAGTAAGCTAAAAAAATATCTTGGTATAACTTCCAGTGAAATTTGAATTTAGGGGATCTCCAAAGAAACAATTTTAAAAACTGGAAAAAAGGAAAATTTTTTAAAAAAGAAAAAGAATGAAACATAGTTTAATTCAAAGAAGCAGGAAGATCCACAGCATATTATATGTCATGCACAGCAAAAATCTATTTTTATTACTTGAGGAACTAAGAGCAATTGTTACTATAGAAGTTCTTCAACTGTTTAAAAGGAGGGTGGTAGGTCAGTAGTTTATAATTTTGCCATATTGAAAAAGTTGCTGCTGAATTTTTTTTTAATATTTGACTGGATTTTATTTGGAATATTTTTTGTGAAAATAGCAGAGCTGCTTCTGAGACAAATGGATCTGCAGCAGTATCTACAAGGATAGCTGAGCTATACAGAGCCAACAGGATGAAAGAACCACTGACAGCCAGAGGACAAACTCTGTCTCCTTGAACAAATGGAACATATTCTGCTTAGCAAGGTTTAGGAGCTTGGGCAGAAAGCACCATATCCCCTGCAGGCTGTGCAGAGCAGCTCCCCCTCAGTGGATGAAGTGCAGCAGCCATCTGCTTGGCCAAAGAGCTGATGGCCTGTAGAGGAAATCTCAGGTCAGAGAGCCATGGTTATGTGGCTGTGAGCTGTAACAATTCATATCCTGGGTGGGACGAGGAGACACTGGCTGAGGAGACACGAGGACAGCTGAGGATGAGACAAAGGCCATGGACAGTCAGCTGCACAGAACCCACAGGCTGCTGCTAGAAATGAAAGGCTTCTTTATGGTATGTGCCTAAGATCCCTACTCCAGGACAGTGTCAGATAAAAATCTGAGAACCTTTTGGGTTTTGAGACACTTGTGTGCAAGAGCCTGTATTTTTATTTCCTTCATGGACTGGCAAATCTCAGCCTGCCTTTTAGGTGGATGAGGAAATGGGACTCGACTGTGTGAAGGAGGCTACATAGATCACCTTAGTGTGACCAGAAACATGTCTTGGTGACACTTTTGGAATGCTTATCACATTCAGTAAGTCATTCTAAATATCAGCTCATCACATTAACACAAAGCGAAATAGGAGCTGGTTCTCTGTAGCCCTGCACAAAGATTCTGCTTTCACCATAGAAGTGCCCTGTGTGGCCTGAAACAATAATAGGTCTGTAAAATCCCAAACTGAGACAGGCAATACATCTGCCAGTGCTTGGCAGATGGCAGTATGCTTCTGCCCTTGTGAAGCCTGGGTAGTTACAGACTTTGGATATAGCTCATGGTTTGGGGTAGTACAGAAATCTGTAAAATAAAGGTGAAAAAAATTGTTGTTGATTTAGAAAGTGAATGTGAAATCATTGGAAAAATTGTGGAAGATCCAGTTCTTTGAATACAAAACAAAGTCCCTGGATGAAGACCTGTTCTGCTTTCAAAGGATGCTTTTTGGGCCTGGATGATCCTCTTTCAAAAGTTTATGGATTGCATTCTGGCTCAGGATACTTGTCCATGAGCAGCTGCCCCCTTAGACAAGGATGCAGTCTGTACCTAAAATGATGAGTATCCATTGTAATGGCACCAAGCATAGAGCTGCTATCTATGAAGCACAGCTCTCACTGTCAACATGATTAATGTGCTCTTCTTCTTTGTGAGATAGCTCTTTTCTGACTCAGTTGCTGACTTATATCATTGTGCAATCTTGAGAACAAAAAAAAAAGGTGGGCAGTTTTACTTCTGGGTGTTGTGAGACTAATTTAGATAGTTTATTTGGAACTCCATTTCCACCCTAGCTCTCCTGGCATTAAACTTCATTAGGGTCCCAATAATTTAAAAAGTAGCCTGAGAATAAACCTTTTCAGTGCTCGAAGAGAAGGTATGTACACTCTACACAATGAATTGTTCAAATGGACATATGCAAAAGAGAAGTGTCAGAAATATCAACATGCAGTTTTTGTGCTGCTGGGCCATGCTTGTTACAGCACGAAGCGGAAATATTCAGCAATTGAGAAAGTCTAGCAGGAAAATGGCCTATTTAGTTACTGAAATTCAGGCAGCATCTTCTCATTAACTAGTTTGTTCATTGATCATGGATTATGCATTGCTGTCAGGAATTTCTTCAGCAGAGGGAACAAATGGTAAATTTCTAAAATGCAATGCATTGTCTAAGATACATCTCAGAATGATCTGCAAAGGGTATTTTGTGGCAGACTGAAACAATGTACCATAGACTGGCCTGGGCTGGAAGGGACCTTAAAGATGATCTAGTTCCTTCTCCTCTGACATGGACAGGGGCATTTTCTACTAGACCAGGTTGCTCAGGGCCCAATAAAATCTGCCCTTAAGCACTTCCAGTAATGGGGCACTCACAGCTTCTCTGGAAAACCTGTTCCAGTGCCTCACCACTCTCACAGTAAAGAATTTCTTCCTAATATCTAATCTAAACCTACTCCTTTTCAGTTTGAAGCCATTTCCCCTTGCCCTGCCACCTATGTGCCCTTGTAAATACCCTCTCTCCACTTTTCTTGTAGGCTCTCTTCAAGTACTGGAAGAGTGCAATTAGGTCACCCCAAACCTTCTCCTGTCCAGGCTGAATAATTCATCTCCTGTGGACTTGCTTCAGCAGCTCCATGTCCTTCCTGTGCCAGGGACCCCAGAGCTGGATGCAGCACTGCAGGTGGGCTCTCAGCAAAGAGAAGCAGAGGGGCAGAATCCCCTTTCTCACCTGCTGGCCAGACTATGTCGAGATGCAAGGTACCTGACTCTCCCAGGCAGATTCACATATTCCATGCTGTGGGTATGACTTGAAAGACATGACCAAAAGGAAGTTGTGGCTGCATGTGAGAAGTCTCACTGAAGGCAGAACAGGCACTTGGCCTGAATAAAATCCTAACCTGTAGCTCCCCAGGACAGAGTATAAACCTTGATCCAGCTGAAGACAAACAGAATGACAAACCTCTCTGTTGTGCACTGCATCATTTCATGTTTTTTGGCTCACCTAGAGTGGACCAATATCTCTAAGTAAGAAAGAGAAGAAACTTATGCTTGAGGCAAGGCTGAACATATATCAGACCTAATCCTTTACAGCATGCAAACAGAGATTAGCTTTTCATGTTGAAAGCAGACACCCCTATTGGGTACTTTGTATGGATTAGTGTTTGAGAAACTAAGGATGCAGATGATCTGGATTTATTTTATTTATTTTTAGAATCTGGTTTGTATCACCTTGAGGTTTTGCTCATTGATTGGTGAGATTTGCTTAGGGGGAATGAAAAACTGGAATAAGAAGTGATTGCAAGCACAGAAGTATAGACTGTTCACAGTGTGCAAGAAAGTGCTAAAGCAGAAGAATGGTATTGCTAAGGGAGGACAACAGAAAAGGGATAGAAAAATAAAGAAATTGACTGAGGGTAGTGTTACTTGGTAGGAGCTGAGAGAGTAAGGGTCTTTTAAACTTAGCAGTTGAGGTAGGACCGTGTATATGACCCATGACATAGGTCCACTTTGTACATAAAAAAGTGTGTAGAGATGATTTTTAATAGAATCTGTGTATGAAAAGCATGTTGGGGTCTCTTTGCCTTTGGGGTCTAACGAAAATTTTATATGAGATAATTTAACTGATATTTCCTTCAAGCTGACAGCTGGTTTGCTTTCCCTTGAGGCTATGATACATTACTTTTTTTTTCCTCTTGAGTCCTGTCAAAAAAAAGCCAAAACATGTAAAACCTAAGTTGCATGTATTATCACTTGAAATAAGTCCTTTCCTTTTCATTCTTTTATTGTCTCCAGTGGGAAATTACAAGTAACACCCTTTTATAGGAATAAAAACAGGTCTATGAATCATTATAATCTTTTAAGGAAGCTAATTTCTTACTTCAGCATTGACTTACCTTTATCATCTCTGCTGATACAATTTTTAAAGTCTCTGAGGAAGATACAGCTAACCTTTTTTCTGAAGCAGTAGCAGTCCATGGACATCTGTGTAGCGCTTACTTTATCAACAATGATCATAATTGGTGGATCCATCAAAATACACACATTTTCTCAGCATTGGAACACACTAAAGGGCATATAAATGCAGCTTATTTCACAGTAGTGCAGTAACTAGCCCTTGCACATGTTCTTGAAACTTATGCATCCTCAAAAACACCAAATGAATAAATTATTATATTGCTTATCAGACAGAAGTACTCCTATTGCATTTCCACTTCTGGTTTTAAAGAACCTTAAAATGTGGTCTAAGCACCTAGAAAGAAGAAGAAACATGAAAAGAAAAGAAAAGAAAAGAAAAGAAAAGAAAAGAAAAGAAAAGAAAAGAAAAGAAAAGAAAAGAAAAGAAAAGAAAAGAAAAGAAAAGAAAAGAAAAGAAAAGAAAAGAAAAGAAAAGGAGAGGAGAGGAGAGGAGAGGAGAGGAGAGGAGAGGAGAGGAGAGGAGAGGAGAGGAGAGGAGAGGAGAGGAGAGGAGAGGAGAGGAGAGGAGAGGAGAGGAGAGGAGAGGAGAGGAGAGGAGAGGAGAGGAGAGGAGAGGAGAGGAGAGGAGAGGAGAGGAGAGGAGAGGAGAGGAGGGGAGGGGAGGGGAGGGGAGGGGAGGGGAGGGGAGGGGAGGGGAGGGGAGGGGAGGGGAGGGGAGGGGAGGGGAGGGGAGGGGAGGGGAGGGGAGGGGAGGGGAGGGGAGGGGAGGGGAGGGGAGGGGAGGGGAGGGGAGGGGAGGGGAGGGGAGGGGAGGGGAGGGGAGGGGGAGGGGAGGGGAGGGGAGGGGAGGGGAGGGGAGGGGAGGGGAGGGGAGAGGAGAGGAGAGGAGAGGAGAGGAGAGGAGAGGAGAGGAGAGGAGAGGAGAGGAGAAGAGAAGAGAAGAGAAGAGAAGAGAAGAGAAGAGAAGAGAAGAGAAGAGAAGAGAAGAGAAGAGAAGAGAAGAGAAGAGAAGAGAAGAGAAGAGAAGAGAAGAGAAGAGAAGAGAAGAGAAGAGAAGAGAAGAGAAGAGAAGAGAAGAGAGAAGAAAGGAAAGGAAAGGAAAGAAAAGGAAATGTTTCTTAATATGAAAAAATAAAAAAGTGGAATCTCTACTGAGATCTTTCGCATTTACATTTCTTTTTTTCTTTGCATGATTTAAAGCATTTTATTTGGACTCTATAAGGCCTTTAACAGGGTATACTACAATATCCCTCTCTATATTGGAGGGAGGTGGATGGACTGTCCAGTGGATGAGGAATTGGTTGGACGGTCGCATGCAGAGGGTAGTGGCCACCAGCTCAATGTCCAAATGGACATTAGTGGCAAGTGGTGTCCCTCAGGGGTCTGTATTGAGACCAGTATTGTTTTGTGTGTTCATAGGTGGCATAGACTGCACCCTCAGCATGTCTGAAGGTGACACCAGGCTGAGTGGTGGGCTGGACCACCTGAAGGATCAGATGCCATCCAGAGGGACCTGGACAAGCTCGAGGAGTGCCCTGTGGGAATCTCATGATGTTCAATAAGGTCAAGTTCAAGGTGCTGCACCTGCGTCAGGGCAATCCCAATTATCAGTCCAGGCTGAGGGATGAACAGATCCACAGCAGCTCTGCTGAAAGAGACTTGGGAGTGCTGGTGGATGCAAGGCTGGATGAGAGCTGGCAATATGCACTTGCAGATCCATATCCTGGGCTGCTCAAAAAGCAGCATGACTGGCAGGTTCAGGGAAGTGATTCTCCTCCTCCACTTCACTGTGGTGATACCCCAGTTGGAATTTTGCATTCAGTTCTGGGGTCCTCAGCACAGGAAAGTCAAGGATCCTTGGAGCATGTCCAGAGGGGGCCAAAAAAATGATCAGAAAGCTATAGATCCTGTGAACATAGGCTGAGAGAGCTGGAGTTGCTCAGCCTGGAGAAGAAAAGGCTCTCTAGGAAGACTTTATTGTTGTCTTTCAATACTCAGAGAGGACTTTCCAGGTAAGTTGTTCAACTGTGTATACACCATGATAAGTTTTTTTTGTTCATTTCAGTGTAAGCTATATTAGGTTTCTTAAATCATGGACTAGAATCACAGTCAGTTACCACAGCAGAGCTGGGAGCTCAGATATTGGAGAAGCCTCTATTGTTGAGTGCTTAATAGCAAATTTCCACTCAAAATAACAGGTTAATTAATCCATTGTTGAAAATGCTTGATGTAAGTCTGACTGCACTGTGAGAGTATAATATTATTTAAGGACTCAAATACATGTGAAAAATGCATTTTAAAGTTGTGCATTGTCTCTCCACTGCTAATTTTTGGTTCTCAGTACTTAAATTCTTGCCCTGGTAATGTCTCCCCAAGAGGTGCCATACCAAAAGGGACTATTTACATATCCAGATTATTTGGCTGTGAAAGTCACAACCAAAATCTACAATTGTAAGGATACAAAACCTTGACAGTGTGGACTGCAAGCAAAGTAAGGCTCAATCCCAAACACCCACTTTGGCCTATGCAGAGCAGCATGCCCTCACTTAGCTTTATGTACCAAGCATGACTTTGGGTGCTGCATCTTGGGTCAGGAAGAGTCTTGAGTAGGGAGGGTGCATATTGCATGAGAGCACATGAGAACTGGAGGGACAGAAACATCCCATGTGGGGAAAGAGAATTTCTTCACAGATGTTCACAGAGTGGGATCCTGACAGAAAACTTTAGCTTCCACAGCAGTTAAAATGACCTATCAATAATAGAAATTAACCTGCTCTTTCTACTGCTATCTGAACTGATAGTAACATCTCTTGAGCCACTGCTTTATTCCTCTGAAATGCTACTCTCTTGTTTTGCCACCAATTTTTTTTTTCTTTTAAAAAGGCTAAATTTCTCTGGCAAACTTCTTTAAACATAAATTTAATTTCTGTTCAAATTCCTTAAGATACTGTAAGGCCCATTCTTTAATGAGCATACAGACCTTTTCAGGGCATATGACTTGGGAATATTTAAAACATCATCATAAAAGTGAGTTACATAGCCAATACGGTTTCTGTAAAAACAAAACACATTATAGTCCTGGTCTGGATTGAATGTGACACTAATTGCAGACACAATTGCTTCTGGCCCATTGCCTCAGGGTGCCATTGTTTTAAAAGTGATCTCAAAAGACAGCAGTGTCTTCAGATTAGGGAAACTGGGATTTGAATTCCTGGTAGAAGACTGACTATCTTTTGGAATTCTTATTCTAAAGAGGAATAGAAGATGTCTCTAAGTAATCCTAAAAGCAGACTACAGTTAATGGTGTCTCAACAATCTCAAAAGAAGTTTAAAAAAATAGTTGCAAAAATGTCAGAAATTCTCAAAGTTATCACAAAAAAGTAAAACTGTCAATGATAGATTTGTTATAGAAACCTGAAATGAGATTTTAGCAAACCGATAGTTTTATATTAAAAATAACCCTCTGTCATCTTTTCTAACGTTTTAATAATCCTTTTGACTTATACTGAGATTTCCAGTCAAGGCCTGCCAACTTTACAGATATTACTCATTATTTGTATTACTACGTTATATGACTGTGTAAATCTATACATTTATGTACATGCACATATACAGACATATATATAGATATATGAATATAGTCATACACATTTCTGTAAAAACTCAAACACAAAAGGTTTCTGAACACTCTGGGCCTGTAAATCACAGATTTATCAGTCACCTGTATTTTATACTTTTAACCAAAACAATAATGAATATTGCTGCACAATAAGGAATCATGGACACACTGCAGACTGCTAATCCCTGCCCTTACAAAACAAGAAAATACTACGGTCTGGGTTTAAAAGTACTGCAATATGACTGAGCAAAAATCAGAAATTTATTTATGAGATAATTCAGAAAGTTGGTGCCATTTAGTGACTTGACTAAATTTAGGACACATGTATTCTATTCTGTGCAAAATGTTGGACAAATCACTTCCTTGTCTTTTATCTGATAACAATTTTGATCCCTTTCACAAGGTGATTTGAAAACTACTACACAATGAATAAGCATAATTTAGAGAAAAATTGGGACCCAGATGTTTTGAAAAACAGAGACTGTATTGCATAATAGACACAATATCCATGCCTCCTTTTTCTTCCTCCAAGTCTTCCTATTTAAACATGTCTGTGATTTCCCCTCAAAAGTTCAGAAAAAAAAAGATTCTAAATTTGCCAGATCAAGTTTCATTAGCTGCACACTTTAAGTAAATTAAGTGTGTTCTAAAAGGGATTTTTAGCACCAGCATTCAAGATGAATTGCTAAACTTTGCTCTGTAATGTTGACTGTAGCTAATAAGTGTTCTTGAGAACTAGAAATGCATAACTTAGCAGAATAAGCCTCATGTAATCATGAAAAAATTCCCATATTTTTAATCAAAATTTGGTGTGATCAAATATTTTGAAATAGAAATATTTTTTAAAAATTCTTTGAAAAGCAGTTGTAAAATTATTGCATTTGTTAATAGCATGTCTCCCTCCTTCTCCCAGGCCAGAAGTATTCTAAGGATGATGATATTTAGTCCTCAAAAGTTTAACCAAGCACATTTTGATGACAATTTATTTCAACACCTTTCAACTAAACACAATGGACAAAAATATTCCAAGCACCTCAGTATAAATGTGTGGGGTTTGGACAATAATTCTTGGCTATTGTGGACATTGTTATTTTCACTCTTCCAGGAAATTGTAGATACTCACCTTTAAATATGAAAAGTTCAATAAAGGAACAGTAATTCTAATGTCAAACTGAATGGCCATATTACTATTATACAGAAAAAAAGTAGTTCTAATTTTGCTATCTGTGACATAATATTTCCTCTCAAGATACCCAGAAATAAATCTAAAATTTCAAACAATAAAAGGTAATTTGAATTTCATAACCAGGAACCACACAAAAATCAGTCTAATTGCAATTGTTCATCAATAAAAACTAACGGAAAAAAGTTCAAAAATGCAAAAATATGGCTGGCAGTCACTGAGATCTGAGATCTGCATTTTCATCATACTCTTAACAAATTCTGCCCTAAAGAAAAGTACACAAAAGGCAGGATAAAAGCACAAAGTGAAAGGATAGTTAGTATAAAATAGCTGTACTGAGTGAGAGCAAAGGTCCGTCTGACCAGTTTGTGACAGTGACTGCTAAAGGAAGTATAGGGATCCACTGTAAGAGAGCAAATAGAGTTCTACTAGCATTTTCCCACTTTCTGAGAATAGCTCACTTAGGGATGCTAAGACTGTATACACAGTTCTTCATTTAACAGCCTTCTATGCAGCCTTCATCCAAATGGGTCTGATTTCCCTTTGATATTTTTGGCATGCAACAGACAATAAGCTATAAAAGTAACTTCCAGAGCTCTCATATGCTCTCAGTGAAAAGGTATTGTCTTTTGTTTACTCTGCAGGCTTTGGCTGGTGTTTTTATTGCCTACTTCTAATCCTTGTTATGAGAACTAGACAATAATTATTTCATGAGCTGTATGGAGCAGGTGAACGAGAACTTTAACACCTTCACCATATCTCTCCTCAGGAATCTCTTTTTGAAGATGTGGAGTCCAAGGCTGTTTAACTGAGCTTAGGCTACATTCCTGAGAAGTGTGAAATGCATGGGATCAACACCAGCATGTTCTGGGAAAGGTTATATGGCTTCCTCAGTTATGTGTTACTTGTCTTTTCCTGCTTGGGGTCTTAAGGCAATACTCAATGAATAAGTACACCATCTTTCACTCTTGATTAAGACAGCCTTTGAGAGTAATTTTGATCCAAAAGAAATTGCAATTTTGTGCCTCTTGCCTATTGTGACCTCATTTTCTCTATACCTTTGGCAATATATGAAAATCGCAATAATAATAAATATGCTCTCCTCAAAAGTCTTCCAAAAGGCTTTTTCAGCCTGATCTCAGTATTTGACTTCTTCCAGTTGACTCCTCAATGGTCTTTTTTCCAAAAGATAACATGTCTGTATTGCTTTCCCTTTCACTGTGCCAAGTCTCCACTACCTGGAATGTAAAGTTCCATGGACATGGTAAATCAGTGCTTTCTGTAAACTGTGATATGAGAAAAATCAGCATCAGTGTGTTCTTATTTTTCTTCTAAAATATCTCATTAATGCAGTCCATCCACCTGAGTTTTTCTAAACAAATTCATTAACTTTTACAAGTTAATTATATTCCAAAGCCTTCAAAATGAAAGCAAAAGAAAGCATATAAACTGGAGTTCTCACCTACTGGTGTAGTCCTTAGCAATCCTGCATTTTCCACTGAGAAACAGAGACAGGATAGGAGAAAATCAGTCTACTTTTTTTTTTTTTATTATTATTTATTTCTTTTCCTTTTTTACTTTTAAGAAATGCTGAATTAAGTATTTTTCTCTAATATAAATTTACAGCTGGTCTGATCCTGAAATGCATATACTTCTATTTGTGTGTTTATGCATTTGAATCATAAATTAACCTGTTTGTGAAGAGGTTGCTGGCTGATGCTATTTGAGTTTGATCCTCCAGAGGCACATTATTAAAAGTTTAGGTGAAGACACATTAACATTGATTTTCTTTCAGTTTTGCTGAGACATATACCAATAATTAACATCCATTCATCAACTCTGGCACCTATCACAGTACAAAGATAGTGCAGAAGCAAAATTTAAAAAAAAATAAAATTATTGTATTTTAAAGTCAGCATGAAAAGTATATTTTTGGTCTTTCTTTTTACCATAAGACTATAGGATTTATGTTTCTTTTTAATAAATTTCAAATATCTCAAAGGCAGTTATGGCCTTAAAAATATTACAAAACCTCACAGATTCTACATAATAAGCCTGTGGAAAAAAAAAGAGCTTTAATATAGTATTTCTAATATTGGAGAAAAGCATGTAGATATGAATATATATCTAATATGCAAGAATGGGTTCTTGCATATTATGTTTGCTGTCTTTTAGGTACTGGCCCTGTGGCATTTCTGCTTGGCCTTCTTGAACTTTCCAAGAATTTTATTCCTCCAGATGTCATCAGAGGCTTCATAAGTGCATCTTCCATCTTCCCTGGGGAAGTGGAAAGAAGCTATGGAATAATTTGCTAAAATGCCCAGTGTCTGAGGGACACAGATATAAACTGAAGAGAGAAAACTTTTATTTCTCAGGTTTTATTTTCCCTATGTATTCAAATAAATAGAGAAAACAAAATTAGGGGTTTTTTCCTATTCATGTGTTAATTATTAAATGTAAACATAATAAATATATGAAGTTTAACTGTGTTCAATGATTTTAGAGGTCTTGTCCAACCTTAACAAGTCTATGATTTTAGGTGGCAGAGCTACTTTAAATTATGAGTAGAAAACACTTTCTCATTCTTCCCTCAGTTTTTTCCTTAACTGAAGGGAAGAGGTGAAAAAAGTGTATCTAGTTGTCACAAATATTATATCTAAGAGCCAAATAAATGGAGAAAAAGCTCAGAACAACTGAAGCATTTTCTATCCATTTCTCTGTTCAAACTTTAGACTCTAAAATAGTGTTAGATTAACTTCCAGACATGATATGTCAACTTTAAAATTGAAAATGCATTTTTCTAAAGCGTAAGAAAATGAAATATTTAAACAAATGTTCACAAAAAAAATCCATCTTATCTGATATACTAAGAAAATCTAAAAACAATGTTGCAGATAGAGTGAAACTGGAGTTTTATATTTACAGGGTTCAAGGGATCTTTAGGTGAAGTGTCTTCTTTGGACACTATTTTTTAAGTAAGGAATCAAGAAAAAGCTAGAAAGACTTTAAACTAGCTGCTCAGCTAAAGAGAGGTATGCAGGAACCACGATCAAGAGAAAATACCTAAAATAATGGTTCATATATCTGTAATGTGCATGTGAAACATGAATGATGGCAGTTGGATGATCTTGCAACTTTGAACAGTGAGCTCCTACAGATAGAGGTTTTAGGGTACTCACAGCCCTAGGACACAATAAATATGCTTTGATTTGAAAGTAACTACCTAAAATACTAGAAATAAGCTTCTTCCTGATGAGAACGAATGTGTGCATTTTGACTGCCTGTAAAATTTGATTTGCTGTCCACAGGTTTGGTGTAGGCCCTTGGTCAGCTTTACCAAGTGAGTTTTCTTCTACCTGTCTTTACATATGTATATATATATATATATGTTAATCCACTTTTATTTTATTAAACACACATAGAGAACACAAACTGACCAAATCACTAGCTGCACAAAACTAATGCAATGCAAACAGCAATATAATAACATGTGAAACCATTGATTTTTAATGATTTTCAAATTGATGCTAGCTAACCTAGAGAGCATACAAGAAATTGCAAACACGGATAGACATGGGAAAGAAACATTACTCATTTAGAGGAAAAATGGAAGGCCAAACCCCAGCTGAAGTTAAAATTGCCTAGAGACACAAGGAGTAACAGGAAGAAATTCTGTCAGTTTGCTCACAGAAAAAGGTTCAGAGTAAAAAGTTCAGAGGAAATGTGGCATTGTTGACAAAAGGGAGGAGACAGCTCAGTGATGGATGACACAGATAAAGCTGAAGTACTTGATGCCTTCCCCATCTCCCTACTTCAGTCCCTTTAGGAAAAGCCTGAGACCAGACCTCTGCATCAAGCCAGTCAAGCTTGGGAAGGAGATGAGCAGCCAAGAGTGGAATTGTTTCAGTCTAGGGGCTACTTGAAGGATCCTGATGTACTAAAATCCCTGGACCTGGCTGAGATTCATCTGAAACTGCTGAAGCACACAGCTGAGGTGACTGTAAAGCTGCTACTAACCTGTGGTCAAAAAAATTGAGGCAATCTGGAAAAGTCCCTTACAAATGAAAAAAAAAAAAAAAAAAAAAAAAAAGAAAATATTATGCCAAGCATGATAAATGACAGGAGGAACCATCTGGGAGTTACAGGCTATTCAGATTTATCTCAGTCCCTAAAAACAGATTCTTAGAGGATTTTTCTAACCAGTTATGCTGGCTGTGGCTCAGATGGAGGTGGGGTTTCTTTCAGAGTAGCTGGTATGGGGCTGTGTTTTGGATTTGTGACCAGAAGAGTGTTGATAACACAAGGGTGTTCTTGTTACAGCTGAGAAGTGCAGTATCAAGGTTTTTTCTGCAGCTCTCCCCACCCCACCAGTGAGGAGGCTGGGGGTACACAAGGAGTTGAGAGGACACACAGCCAGGACAGCTGATCCCAACTGACCAAAAGGACATCCCACACCATATGGTGTCCTGTTCAGCATATAAAGATGGGGGAGAGGTTGGTGAGTGTCCCCCTGCTCAGGGACTGACTAGGCATCGGTCAGTTGGTGATGAGCAACTCTTCACTTGCATGACTTGTTTTCCTGGGTTTTATTTTCTCTCTTTGTTATTTTTTCCTTTTCCTTACTATTGCTGTTGTTGTTTTTATTGTTATTAAACTGTCTTCATCTCAACCCACAGGTTTACTCTTCTTATTCTCTTCCCAATCCTGCACTGGGCAGAGTAAGTGAATAACTACATGATGTTTAGTTGCTGTCTGAGGTTAAACATTGAAGGGCAAGTAAGTAACAAAGGTTTACTAAAGACTGATCATGCTTATTATCTCAATTATCTTCACTGATAAAATGACCGGCAATATGAGTGAAGGGGTAATAGTGGATATAATACAACTTTGCTGAGGCTTTGGAAAACTCTCAGAGAAAAAAAATCTGTAAGTTAAAGAAGAATGGGTTCTATGAATGCACTTTTAAGAAGGCTTAATATTGGCTGGACTTCTGTGCTTGGAGGGTAGGGGTCAGGCATGTGATGGCCAGTGAACCTGATAATGAGCACAAGACCTAGCGGGGTGACAGTGGCTCCACAACCGTTTGGTATCTTTGTCAACAACCTTAATGATGAGAAAATAATTCCCAGTAAATCTAAAGAAGATATTAAATTTGGTTCACACAATAAATAAAATAAAGCTTCAATTGATCTTAAGATGCTGGAGAACTCGGCTAAAAGGATGCCCATGCAGCTCACACATGAGAAATTCAAAGTTGTTTCCAGAGCAGAATAAATCCATATAGCTATGAGATGACCAAGTGGCCATGGATGTGTAGTAAATATCTGGCTGAATCTAAGGCCCCAGTGTGTTCTAATAACATAGGAGGCAAACTACATACTGGGTTAATTTAGGAGAATTTTTGCTACTAGAAAGGATCAAAAGAACTTATTATTCACTTCTACTACATACTGCCACATCTCAGCTATTGCATCCAGCTTTTGGCCTCCCTATTCAGGACTGATGTAGAGGAAATGGAAAGAGTCTGTCAGAAAGGACATCTCCTATGAAACAGGCTGAGAGAAAAGGGACAGGGGGGACTTTTCATATGGGCAGATAGTGACAGGACAAGGGGGAATGGCTTTAAATTGAAAGAAGTCAAGTTTAAAATTAGATGTTAGGAAGAAAACCTTTACCCACAGGGTGCTGTGGCACTGGAACAGGTTGCCCAAAGAACTTGCAGATGCCCCATTCCTGGAAGTGCTTCAGGCCAGGTCAGATGGAGTCCTGAGCACCCTGGTCTAGAGGATGGCATCCTTGCCCACAGTGGGGAAGCTGGAACTAGGTGATTTCTAAGGTCCTTTGCAACCCAAACCATTCTATGATTCATTCTATACCCAGATTTGCTGACAGGTAACAACCACAAACTACAGGTTGGGAGGTTCAAGCAGGGCATTATGAATACATTTTTCAGCACTGGAATGATGGAAAATGGTAGTTTAGCACAGCACCAAGATTACACAGAGGAGTTGTGGATTCTTTTCTCATGAAGGTTTTTAGGATATGATACTCCTCCTTTTAGTAGGAGATTGGTTGAAATAATTAAAAGATCCTTCCAGTGATTCCCTTGTTCTGATTCTAATTTCCTGTTTCCTAATGCACTGGAGTTTTATACTGCTTCAATGTTCTTACGAATGAAGAAAATGTACTTTGATTTATATCTATGCAGGCAGTGTTGTAGACTGGGATGTTGGAGGTCTACATTTATTTTGAAGAAACACAAGTGATGAAGAAATTAGAGCTGATTTCATCTTAGTGAGGTGGGGTGCATTACTGCTAGAAAAATTCTGACACAAATTTTGGTAAGAAAATAGCATTTGAGTCTTTGCTTCCTTCAGTTCAGGGATCAGGATCACCTTGGCACAACTATCTAGTAACCAAAAGAGCTGTGGATGTTCTCATCAGTTAGATCTCAGTAAGTAGAAACTGTCAAATAGTAGACTGCAGAGAAGTGTTCTATATTACCAGCCACTACAAGAACACTTTGAGTTATAAATATCCATAAGCTTTAATGGAGAAGAGAACTGTGCCTGTCAGCAGAAAAAATACTATCAACCTGTGATGCCCTACACAAATAATGTCAGACTTGGGGCACGATGCAGATTAAGGTGCACTTTAAGCCATCTACTAAATGGAGTATTAGCTGGAAACTGGAATTCACCATCAATGAAACATAATTTAATATATCTGAAGGCCAGTATTGGTTCACCTCTCTCAGCTGCAATAGCAGGGAAGAAAAAAAATCCTTCTGACTGTAAGAAAGTACTCTCTTTTCTATTTCTGATCTCAACAGTGAATTTTGATCCTGATTGTGTTCCATGGCAGCATCTTGAAAAGAAAGTATTTTTAGCCTTGAACAGAATACTCCCTGCTTCTCTGAGTATAATACTACTATATCTCAATGGAAGATGAGCAATACGTTCATAACTTGCTACCTTAGAGTAGAAAAGGATGTATCTAATTTTACATGAACATCTTATAGAAAATATTAATCTGGGGTCATCTATCCAGGTAGATAACACAGGTTTATGACCTAATCTAATCTAATCTAATTTCTGCTGTTATTTTGCCATTTAGCAAGATATTGGCCTTGCTCACCTGTGTTAGGTTTACCCTACCTTAGTACTGTAAATAAGATCACAAGGCATATTCGCTTTTTATAACACTTTGAGTACTATAGAAACCAAAACCAAGGTATTTTAACAGAGCAGAAAATATAAAAAGGAGTGTGAAGACAATCTTTGAAAACTGACTCTTAAGATTTTCAATTATTTCAATGACTGTTCATGATAGAGAGTTTCTTTGATTGCAAGCACTTTCACTTTTGGTTGATATTTTCACCCTTGACTCAGACGTTCAAAGACTCCCCAAAATTTGAGGCCTAAAGAGAGGAATGAAAGAATAAAATGAAGGGCACATGACTTAGAGGATACAAGGACAAAGTTAAGAAAGACTTGCCAATAATGAGAGTGGAGTTATGCAGAGTTTGGAAGTCAGGAATGAGGATAATGAGATTAATGAACAGATCATAAAAGAGGTTGTCCATAATGTAGATGATTACTAGACCAGCATTTTGGATGAAATTGATAAAGAAAAAACAAGGAAGGCCAGTGATGAATCATGCAACTGAAGCAACTGAAGATTAAGTTTAGACCATATTTTGCATGATACCAAAGAAAATCAACTAAATTTAAAATAGAGAAATTGAGGAAATAAAATTAATTAGAGAATTTTACAAAGAAAAATATGTAGGGAGAGAAAAGGGAGAATATCTGTGTTGTATAAGCCTACAAAAAATCAAAGAAGAAAAATTAATAGAGAGCTTGGAAGAATGCTCTACTCAAGAGTACAGGTCAAGAAGACAAGTAGATTGTCCTATTGCCACTTATTTTCTAGCCAATGATGTACTGCCTCTTGATTACATCCTGAAGAAATTCCACACTTACACAACAAAAAGTGGTTCAATATTTGGAGAATACTTACAGAAATTCTTCAGATGGCATTCCAGATCTGTGCCTACAGATTAGCTTCCCAGTTGTCTCACCAAACTCTGATTATTTTATACAACATATTGAACAATAGAAAATACATATTGTAAACATTCTAAATTTAATGCATATATTATATAAGTTAATAATATATAATATATGAAGTCATATACAAACAAATATACACATACATATATACGTAACACACATGGAGTATGTAGTACTTCTTCTATACATGGACAATGTATATGGAGTTAAATTAAATATATGAAGTTATGTTAGTCCTGAATTAATAACACACAGATGAAGAAAAAGTATGTTGGAAAATTTTCTTACAGCACATCAGGATGAAATGTATTAAATGCAGCCTTTGGGATCTTTGTGTAGCAGGAGAGGTGTGGCAGCTGAGGCAGTGTCAGTTATGCAGGCTGTATGATAACATTGTTTTAATAGAAATAGGTTATGGACATGGAAAGATCCTGGAGTGTCTGGCTTTATGTGGCAAGGTTTTGGTAGCAGAGTGGCTACAGGGGTGACTTCTGGGAGAAGCTGCCAGAAGCTTTTCCCATATACAAAGAGCCAATGCCAGCTGTCTCCAGGAAGGACCCACCACAAGGCTGAACATATCAGCAGCAGTGGCAGCACCTCTGGAATAACATAGATAAGAATTGGGGGAAACTGCTTCACAACAGCAATCAGAGAGGACTGAGAACACGTAAGAGAAATAATCCTCACCATGGCTTGCCCGTGGTGCAGCCCAAGGTGAGGCAGCTGTGCCCCTGCAGCCCATGGAGCTCCCTGGTGGAGCAGAGATCCACCTGCAGTCTGTGGATGACCCCGTGGGAAACCCACACTGAAGCAGGCTTCTGACAGGACCTGTGCCCATGGAGAGAGGAAGCCCCTCTGGAGCAGGCTTGCCATCAGGATTTGTGAGCCCATGGGGCACCTGTGCTGATGCAGTTTGTTCCTGTGGAAGGGAACAGTTTTTGAAGAACTACAATCCATGGGAAGGACTTACCCTGGAGGACTTTTTTTTTAACCCCATTCCCCTGCACCACTTAGGGGAAAGGAAGTAGAGAAATCTGAGTGAAGCTGAGCCCTGAAAGAAGAGGAATGAGAGGGAAGGTGCTTTTAGATTTGGTTTTATTCCTCCTTACCCTACCCACTTCATTTTTTAATTGTCGATAAACTGAATTAATTTCTCCAAGTCAAGTCTGTTTTGCCCATTAGAGTGATCTCCCTTATCCTTTTATCACCCCACAAGCCTTATATTTAATTTTCTTCTTCCCAGTCTACAGTCCAGTTGAGAGGCTTGGTGGGCCTGTGGTAACTAGAAAGGTCAACCCACCAGAGATACCAAGGAGTTTTCTTATCTATTGTGAGTGAAAATAGGATGTGACTTTTGGGTTTGTTCTAAGTTATCCCTTGAACTGTTCTTCTCCTTTGAATTCTGTTAGTTATGAAAGAAGACCAATTCAGCTCCAGGCTTCCAATGGTCTTTCCTTACTCCAACACATCTATCATCTTTGTAGGGATAAACAATGTGTGCAAGGATAGATAACAGCAGAGACCATTATTGGCACTTTCCCAGGGTTTTACATAAGAACACAGGAATCCTCT
Source organism: Oenanthe melanoleuca (assembly GCF_029582105.1). NCBI lineage: Eukaryota > Metazoa > Chordata > Aves > Passeriformes > Muscicapidae > Oenanthe > Oenanthe melanoleuca. Next base: position 17,242,053 of record NC_079336.1, read on the forward strand.
TGCTAAAACAGGTTGTCTAGGTCCATCATTCAGACTCTGAGGGCTAGCAACAAGCTTCCCATAGGAAGATGCGTGATGTAAACCACGGGAAAAATGCTTCATTAAATGGCTCATGCCACAAGTCTGATTTCCTTAAGGCCTGAAATGTGAATTTTGATCTCCCTTTCAAAAATTCTATTGTTGTTAATAAATATTCTGAGACTAGATTTTTCTTTTCCTGCTAGGCATATAAATATCTAACTACTATGTAAAACTTGCTCAACTATAACCTTCAACAACATTCTGTGACATTGATGAAAATTAAAGGCTTGTTATAGAGTGAGTGTTTTGTTTTAGCAGTTTGAATTTTTCCCCCTTTTGAATTCATTGAATATTTCTGTTCTTACGCTAGAAAACAAAAACTACAGTCACGAAGGGCTTCATGGATATTGGGAGGTATTCCTGCATTTGGAGCTGACTTAGAGATGAATGATAGAAAAAAATAGTTACAGGCTTTTCCACAGTTATCTATTTTCCCATTTAACTTCCAGTAACAAAGAGAAAAGGAGTACAAATTATACTGTACCCCAACAGAATGATCAGTGACAAATGTCTGTCAGTAAGATTACCATTGCAGATAGAATATGTAAACATACGTTTTGAAAGCAATTTTTCCTTATGCATTCTGTCTCATCACAAAGATGCCAACTGGATAGACTTACTTTGCACATAAGATGAGCATATTTAATAAAATGAGAGTGAAGGAATGATAACATTTTATTATCTTGTTTTAGAACCCTTTCTTCTGTCCATTTTTTGTGGAAATAGATTAAGCACAGTTAATCAAGGTCTGTCACTGGATTCTAGTGGTGACTTTGTACACTGCAAAATACAAAGGACAAGTGTAACACAAAAGGAAGACACATACAGAGTTGCTTGAGGTTTCTTACAGACTTCAAATAAAGAACAGATTTTTACAGACTTTTAATACAGAGAAACTCAAAATCACACTATTTTGTCTCTTCAGCTGTTTCTGAAAACAAATAAAAATATTACTGTGCACATGATCCTTCAGCAAGGAAGGGCCCTCTACCACAAAAATCAGCACCATCAGTACTGATATCACCCAGACAAGATTATATTCACCTATTTTCTAATATCTTTAATTCTTTGTAGCACTGTAGAACTAATTAAAGTTAATAATTTCCTTCATGTTTGATTAATATAGCATGCCTGTTAGTTTTCACATGCCCTTGCAAATACCAGCACAATGAATAAACCGTGCTGCAATAAGACAGTCATAAACTTGAGTCCAGAAGACTCTTACTGATGGCAATCCTCATTTCTTTTACTCTAGAAGTTTAACTTAATTATTATTTATTAATTACCTAGAAAACAACTACAATGCTGTAGGTGTGGAACCTTGCAAGGCTCTATCTACAGATACCTATCTATCTATCTTTTAGAGAAAGCTGTCCTTTAGTAGTATATAAGTAACTTGATTAAGTTAATTTTCTAGATTTCCTCAGTGAACCATGGAAAGAACTAAGATGAGACAAAATATTCTTTAGAGGTGCTTAAGAAAGGCGTTTAAGAATAGGGACACATGTCCCACTGGAAGCATTGCTTTGTGTCTACTAAGATGGAATCTACTCTAGACTAGAGAAATGGCCAAACTTCTTTAAAAGTTAAGAAAAAAAAAGTAAGGTTTGTTTTTTTTTTTAAATCTGAATCAAACCCTAGGTGACTAACTGTACTGACATTTTTGAAGAATGTTAAACAGAATCCAGAAGTCCTTATGCACTGAATTATTCTCCAAATCGCTATTTTCTCTAAAAGTATTTTGGTAATATATTTTCCCTATGGCATATAGTACAGCTGAAAAATATGGGATTTTCTGGTTTGTCTCATCTAATTTGTTTTTTTCAAATATTTTCTTTAAATCTGATTTTTCACCTTGTCTAAACATACTTTTCTTATTTGAGTTAATGTATTGCTCTGAATCTTGACATCTTTGAACAGTTTAACTGAAGCTGGAATGCTCCCATTTTTTCTACAAAGTTCATATTTATACTTGTATGGGCTGGCATCTTTAACAACACTCACTGTGTAACTAATTACGTTGGCCTTTATTGTGAATTTTCCCATTTCCTTTTGGTGTAAATTCACGCATTGTAACAATGCACAGAAATGCAAGTTCACCACTGTTAATGGAAGTCTCTGCTGTTCACAAAAATGGGATCAATAATATGTAAGTTCTGAATATTCTATAATATGAAATATTATGGTAAACATGATTTCAATATGACAGGATTTAAACCTTTAAACCTAGGTGATTATTTTTCCTGATTAGCAAGCTGAAAATTCTTTTCTATTTAGACTTTTAGACTTTTGTCTTATTACTCTTTCTTTGGTGGCAGTCTGTTTCACTGAAATGCATTAAAAGTTAAAATTAAATAAATCTGCATTAGCTAAACAGGAGGTTATCTATGGAATAGCAAAGCTTGACAGAGAGGACCTTCATTATGTTCTAGTACAAGATGAAGAACCCCCTATGCTTAACTGACCTGTAAAGATTTTATGCAATTTTCTATGGATGGTTAATTTTTTTTTCCTTAGAAAAGACTCCCTATTTTTAAGAGGGCAAGTGATTCCTATTGATTATAGTATTATCTAATGGTGAGGAAGAAGCTTGCCCCTCTGCTGCTGATTTCAGCTGAGAAGTCAATCATGACGGCTACAGCTGAATCTGGAGGAAAAGTGTTTTACTGACTGAAAAATGGAAACTGGAGGAAAAGGATTATTTCTTACTTGGGGCCAGTAAGCAAGAAGTAGTGCATCTTTATTTAGGAAATGTCCTGTTTCCTAGTATTTCATTACTTGGCACAATCTATTCAAATTCCAGCTTTCAGATGCAATATGCTGGGTGTCAGTACATGCACTGTTAGAGATGGGGCCAGGTGTCACTGAAAAAAAGAGTGCTACCATAAACAAGCAACACATCTCAGTTGTACACAGACTTTCCATGTGATTTACTATCTTTGAGCTTGTCACTTACTGGTCTCTAAACACTAGTCAATAAGTTTAATGACTGGTAAAAAATGAGAAGAAACTGCTTAAGAAAAGAGAGGTCAAGCATGAACACAGCTGGGTGAGTTTGAGTCATTGCCAGCTATCCAGATATTTGTTATCAGGTTGCAGCTTTCTTGAGCACGGTGGCAGGAATAAGCCAAAAGGAAAAACATAGGAGGTCAAATAGTTACTTTAGAGATGAATTTAGTGCACTCATTTCACTTTCCAGGTTTTAATGAAACTTATGTTTCATTTGAATATTTCACAGCTATCTGAACGAGATGTAATTCCATTTGAAACACATTAAAGACTGGTAGTCGTTGAAGCAGGCTTTAAAATAATAGAATCACAGGCCTGAAAAGGACCTCAAGGGGACACTTCTTCCATATCCCAGCTCTAAAGCAAACTGAGCTATGCTTATATCCATCTGACTGATGTTTGTTCTAAAAACCTCCAGAGATGGAGTCTTTACAATCCCCCTTGCCATTATCTTCCTGGTTCTCTCTATCCTTAGCACTGGAATTTGCTTCCTAACACCTAATATTGCTGTAATTTAAGTCCATTATTTTTCAGCCTCATCTACTGATGATACAGAAAAATTACTCCTTTCTTTTGTGTGTCAGCTTTTCATATATTTGGAGTCTGTTGTCATACCTTGCCTTCAATTATGTACTGGGAATCTTTAGGCTCCAAGAGAAATATTCGAACACCTGTAAAGGCAGTGAGTTTATTTAAAAGAAACAAATGTATGATCAAGAAAACAAGAGTCTTGCTTAAGTGGTTACTCTAAATGATTAGCTGCTTCACTGGTTAGCCTGCCAGTCTGTCCTTAGAAGGTCCAGGATCATGAACACTGCTTTGTAATTCTCTTCTTCCTCCAATATTAATGAATCTGAATTCTTTAGCCAATTTTTCTTTATTTATAAGGCCTAATCTTTGGGAAAGAGACTGTGTTAACTGTGAAATATTCCTGTGTTAAGCAATATTTGTCACCATAGCTAAATATACAGCTATGTGTAAGCCAGACTAATCTACTCAGAGAATCTAAATGTAAATGAAAAAAGAGTACATGTTCATTTTCCCCCTTACCTCCTACCTTAACCTGACAGCCCCTACCTTACTTTCTCAATTAATTTTATTGCAAATCTGTTAAATATCTGAGTCTCTTCTGCCTAAGTCAGGAGCTTATGATAGTTAGTCTAAGGTTTAGGCCTGTAATCCCCCTTCTTACTGGCTGTATGACCTTCTTGCAAGCTGGTACACTAAGCTGGCACATTTCAGTATCTCATGTATTCATTTTCATAATAAAGTAGAAAGAGTGTCTCCCTGCCTTTTTCAAAAGTATTTTGAAGACATTGTAGCACCTACTTGCTGTATTTAAGAGAATGCTTTTGTGGTTTTGTCCTTCTTTATCACTGCTTCACAGAAATGCTGTGGGCAAAATATTTAGGACACTATTTTTACCTTGGATATCAAGTTTTATACCAACCCTGCCGTACTCACACCCTCCCCCAAGGTAACAGTACTGACTTACTTGCCTTTGAACAGTCTTGAAAGGATCTTGTTGCTTAGACTTGCAAGACCAAGTGGACTTGGCTGTCTAGGCACCTTGTATAGTGCCTGCTCTTCACCCTCCAATAATTTCTTACAAAATATTTAAATAGCATGACAGGTGTCATATAAATACTTTAAAAAAAAACTGATGATAGTACTATATTACCATAAGTTCAATAGTTTTGTGGCTATAGACATCATCCTAACAGAATTTTACTAGCAAATGTACCTTACAGCAAATGTTCTGAATTTTAAAATAATTCTATTTTTAATGAAACATTCAGAGGAAATGTTTCAGCCCATCAAGCTAAACTATCAAGACTGAAAGCCCAACAAGGATTTAGTTGATTCCATTCAGCCACATACTGTTAGCAATGACTGACATAGACATGGTATTAAAAAAATGTGTTAAAGCTGGGTGAGAGACTTTTTGAGTCTCAGAGAGGCCAGTGAAGGTGACATTGAGGAGTAAGTGTGTTACTAATCACCTGATCAACATTGTAAAGTGGATAAAGTCAACTTGAAACATTCAAGGAAGTTTTTGGATCCTACGATGCTGGTTCTTATAGGAACTTTAACATCTGTTGGAAGGACACTGTGGTGAGAAGCAAGCTACTAGGAGGTTTCTGGATTCTATTTGAGGTAAACTCATGATACAGACGCTGGAAGGGCCAAAAAGGTGACTCTGGCATTCACTAGCTAGCAGCACTCTTTGGAAATATGATAATCAATAGAAACCATGGCTGTAATGACCACAGAATAGTGGAGTTCAAACTCCTGAGGAGGCAGAGGATGCACTTTAGGAGGGCAGACTTCAGCTTGTCTGGGGAGTTGAAAGGTAGGATTCCATGGGAGGCAGCTCTGACAAGCAAATGAGTTCAGGGAATCGAGCAAGTCTGTAAGAATATCACTTTTCAAGCCTAGGAATGTTCATGCTGACAGTCAGGAAATCAAGTACACTTATCAATAGATCAACTCAAGACAGACATCCACCAGGAAAGGCAACATAAAGAAGATGGAAGCAAGGATAGGCTTCAAAGGAAGAATTTCTGAAACACTGCTTTAGCATCCAGTGATGGTGTCAGGGAAACCAAAGCTCACATGGAATCCAGACGTGCCAGGGACATCAAGGTACCAAGAAGAGCTGGTACATTACTAAAAAAAAGCTTGGAAAGGAAAATGTATGTACTGATTGCTGAATGAAAAGGGTGATTCAGCAACAGTGGCCACTGATAAGGCTGAAGTGCCCAGGGCCTGCTTTTTGAGGTCTGTATGCAAGAAGAGGGGGGAATAGCAGCATTGGATAAGGATCAAGTCAGAGAATACTTATGAGAACTCATAAATGCTCATGGATCTAACAAGCTATATCAAAACTTTATAAAGGTTCCAAAAGAAGAACCCAAAAGAAGAATTAAAAACTGCTCAACTTTGCTTCAATCCCTGGCAAATGCCCAGAGCAAATACTCTAGGAACATACTTCTGGGAATCTGAAACTATGTGAAGAATAATATGATGAACAATATTTTCATAAAGTTTTCAGATGAAACTCATATGAAGACTACAATTGAAGGACTTGTGGGCAGGCTGCCGTTGGGAGGAACCTATGGGATGAATGGACAACAGGTACAAGGAACAAAAGCCCTTCAAGGAGACATAGAATAGGAAATAGGAGATAGAAGGAAATAGAATTGTCCAGTCTGAAGAAGATACAGTTTTGATGGGATCAGCAGCCTTCTAATACCTAGAAGGAGGTTATGAAAAGGACATTGCAAGTTTTCCAGTGATGCATTTCAGGAGAACTAGAAATAGTAGACATAAATGAGAAAAAGAATGTTTCCAGCTGGGTATAACACATGAGGACACTTAAGAAGGGAAGTAGGTTACTTAGAGAGGGTACACAGACTCTACTTTGAGGTTTTCAAGACCAGGTTGTATAAATCTCTATGCAACTCTGTTTAGAGCAGGATTTCACGCTAAATCTTTCCTGAGGTTCCTTCCAACCTTAAGTATCTTATGTCTCTATTAAAACAAAAAAAACCCAACCTTTTATTTCTGAAACAAGTGGAAACTTGTTTTGTGTTCTCCTTTTTTTTTTCCTGTGAAAGAGTGCTTCATTGGTGCTGTTTTCCAAAAAATGCATAATGCCCTAATGTTTCCAGTAATTTTAACACATTGGAAACATCTAGATTGTAAGAATGGAAGTTTTAAACTTCCCAGACTTGATGATGGAGTATTTGACTATTATCTGCAGCTGTTTCTAAAAGAAGCACTTTTTAACTTCTGCAGCTGTGAGTTACAGATTTCATGGAACTACAATACAAATGTTGTACATGCCTTAACTACATGAAGAACATGATGCTGCTTTTAGAAGTTTAATGAACACTGGTTGAAGCTTTATTTATGAGAATTCTGGATTGTATTCTGAATTGATATGTTACTATAGTGTTTTCTACAGTGCTATTTAATACTATTTATTCTCAAGGACATATTAGTACATATGAAATATTTGGTCTTTTGGCCATTACCTAAAACATGATTTTCAATACTGTGTCTATATCAGTCATTATCAACAGTATGTTTGCTGAATGGAATCAGCTAAATCCTTGCTGGGCTTCCAGTCTTTATAGTTTAGCTTGATGGACCAATAGCTTTCTATTATGCAGATTCATTTCTTTCAAAACCTTATTTGCAAACACTGTAGCATTGCTAGCATTTCTTGTTACATGCTGTGAGTCAGAAGATATTTTATTCTTATGTGGAATTTCTAGAATTATATGCATTCCCAGTGTTTTTATTGTTTCTGCAAAATTCAACTCACATCCTCTGGTTGAGACTAAGACTGGCTACATATTTCTATATCTCATCTATATCTCATATGAAGGACACTGTTGGCATCACTAATGGTCTTACAGCTGTATATAATTTAATCAGTATACTTTAATCCCAGCTTCCTGTAGGATGAGGTTTAAGGCTGTGAGGTGGTTGTTTGCTCTCTTTCCCCTTTCTGAACACCGTATTTATCTCTGACATGGAAGGAGGGAACTCGTATAGTTTCATTCAACACCATGAACTGCATGAGAAGGTCTTTGTTCTGGCTCTGTGACTATACTCCTGTACATGAACATGAATATTCTCCTAGTCAACTGAGCATTAGCTGCCTGACTGTGATTTCTCTGGAGATTAAGCATTTTGATGTGGTGTGACAAGTCTGTAGAAAAACTCAGTTTATCCCACTGAGATATGTTGGTGCTCTGAGGCACAGAGGGAAGCAAACATTTGTCTCTCATATGGTCTGTACATTTTTTTTTAACCTTGCTGACAAATACGTGAGACATGGGCCATTTGTCTTAGTTTTCCTTTTTTCTCCTGGCTCAACACTGCACTCATTCAGTGTTCCCTAACTTTTAACTCAGAAGGTCTTGTTGGCTATATAGGTCAATAAATAAAATAGGGCTAAGGGCTGTTTTCTGGCTGTGAAGCTAAATGGCACACAATGGCTGTAGGCATACTACATAACACTTGGCCTTGAGTGTCACCTCAAGGGGACAAAGTGCCTGAAATAATGTGAGGGTCATATTGCAGCTTTTAACATGGGAGTTTTTCTACTACGAAACAGAGAGAATTTGCTGCATGCTGTGTGTGGCAGGAGGTATGTGTCAAGGTCCCAAACCTTCAGAGACAGTTTCAGAGAAACCATCAAGGGTGATATTGAGTATTGGAAGTGATTCCTGGCAAATGCTATCCCCGTGCCTGGGCATTGTCTGGCAGGGTGCTAGTTAGCACCAGGCAAACTGAGGAGAACAAAGCCTGTTAGCAGTCAAGCAGTGTGATAACTAGCGGCCCAGTGGTGGAATTCAAGCTCTGTTTACACAGCATTTTGGTTATATAGGCTCAATGCAAATGCTCAGACATTGGGTCTCTGTATTTGTACAGGCACGTGCACACTGAAGCCTTTTGTACAGCCTCTGCCCTTCCTTGCTGTTTGCTGTGTTTGTTACTTCTCAAGGAAGGACCGTCACCTTTTCTGTAAAGATTTCAATGAGATGCTGTCCTAATCTTGTCCCAAGAAGTTCTCAAAAGCTGTGACATATTTAGGCAGTGTAAAGCTCAGGGGACCAGAGAGGGAAAGGGAAAATAACTGTATGGATACTGTTTCCTAGATCAAAAATGACATCTAACCACTATGATGTACATGCAAACTTAAACAATGTTGAGGTTTCTTTTCATATGTGCATATGTGCATAGGTTTATCTATTGGATTAGAGCACTTTGCAGAAAGAACTTAATGTGAATAGGTCAGATACTACAGATTTAATTAGCAGTGGAGAAAGGGATGTCCTACACTAAAAGCAGACCACCACAGCTATAACAATTTCTAGAGGCTGATAGGTTTTAAGCCCATTCTGTGGAAGCCCTTCTGTCATCAGCTCTAAGCTTCTTTAAACAACAACAACAACCAATTGTATATTAATGAGGGAGCAGACAATTCCCTGATGCCATAGCACTTTTGCTAATATTACTCCAGGCTGGGTTAATATAGTATTCCTAACACACTAGAATAGATATAGTTAGTGTTACAGATTAAACTGCTATAAGCATATGAACTTAACATGCCACTGGGTCAGGAATCCTTTATGTTAGCCCATTTGCAGGCTCCATCAACCATTACCACCAGTGGATTAGCTGTAGAAGTTGAAGAGCAAAGGCTCTGGTTACAAGAAGGAACAAAAGTAAGCATTGTATTGATAATACTGGGTAATAGTAGATCTCAAAAAACAATGCAACAAAAGTGGTGCTGGGTGGACATACTAACATTTGAGGAACACTAGAGGAAATATTTCAGGCATGAGTGAATAGTGGAATTAAATCTTGGTTATGTTTCTCCAAAGAGAAGATTAAGCACATCTTGGACCTCTTGCTGCTGAAAATCAACAGAGAGTGAATATAGTGAAAACTCCTCTGGAGTTCATTGATCCTGGGAAGAGAAGTCCTGAGGCAAATCCCAAGCAACATGTGTAGATTTGCTGTTTATGAGATGAGGTAAAACAGGGTAGAAGGAGGAAACTAATGCATGTATTTGAATTAGAAGAATTAGATACAGACTCTTCCCTGCCACGGCCTGCTGTGTTGTGTTTTACTTCTTATAGTGCAATTGCCTCTATTCCTGATTTTTTTATCCAGGTTTATGTTTCCAGATTATATGTTCCTCTGAAGAAGAAATCTGTTACCAATATTGAACCTAGACACTAACAAGGGCTAGCCCTTTTAGGGATTTCTTGAAATCAAATAATTCAACTTTGTGCATTCATCTTTGGGAAACAGGGAGGATAAGAGGTGAAATGCTGAAAGGAAATCTGCTTTAATTTTGTATTCCTGCTACTACCTGGGAAGAGAGATACCTCAAGAAACTATCCCTTGTCAAATTTTTTGGAAATTTTCTCCAAGCCTAGGGAGCATGCCTAAGCTTTAAGGGCTTCTCTGACTCAGATGCTTCACTCATCATTAATTATAATACATGCCACTAGTCAGGGAGTCAAGAAGCAGGCAACTGAGAGCTTAAAACAAAGGGATGTAGTGCTTTTACATTCATTTTTTCCCATCTATAAATTTTCCTTTGATTTCATTTAATTTGGTAAACCTGGCAAGTTGCTGCCAGGTGGATCTCCTACACAAGTCTGTCTCGAGATTTCATTATCCTTTTTATTTCTAGCATCATTATTCAGACATCTCTGTTTTCTCTAGCTAATTAGCCCGCTGTTTAAGAGGTGCACATTTCTTAACATATGGTACACAGTTGCACTGCATGTGTGCTGTATTTTCATTTTCTAGTTTGAGTCTTATATTTCTGATACAGTCAGAAATATCAGATGCCCATCTTACAGAACAGCACTTACAGCTTCACATTGAAATGTACCCTAATTATACTCTCGAAATCCTTACATCCCCATGTTTTCAATTAAGACATCACAGCCATTACAGTACTGTGACAACAGATTGTGATTTAAAGATTATAGTATTTGGAGGTCAGAATTTAGCAGAAAATAAAAGTCACAGGAATTAAGTGTTTAAAATAATTAAGATTTAAAATGTACCTTTCCAATTCAGTGGAGAAAACTTAAACCCCATACAAAAATCCTCCACATGGCGTGATACTGTCTCTTTGAGACACTGGCATTGCATGCAGCTGTTATAAATCTTCTTCCTGTGTAAGACTGCAGAGGGAGGACCTGACTGGCAACACAAAGGAAGGAGCAGGTCTGTTTGCCTGCCTGGGAGAGACAGAGGGAGAGGAGCGGGTGGAGGGGGAGCGAGGCATGCACACACGCGCAGCTGAATACAGAAAGATTCACTCCTTCTGCACAGCCCACAGACCATCTCTGCCTAAGTGATTCTGGTCCACCATTTGCATGATATATTAGCCTTTCAAGCTGTCTTGTGGTATTATCTGAGAGACCGTAGCTTTTGCTTTTAGCTAAGCTCATCTGCAATTGGTTTTATCTACAGCAGGTCGCCATTTCTAACTAATATTAACCTTATTGCAAGGAAAACAGCATCCTTAGAGCTGTGCACATGCTGAAAATACACCAGGACACTCTAAGGGCTGAATTAAATGGCTACAGTTACATAAAATTAAATTTCTGTGTCGTTTACCGTACTGGCAAAAATATTTTTTTTTCTTTTTTTTTTTTTTTTTTTAAAAACAACCAAACAACCAAACCAAACATTTCAGCTATATGCAATATCTCTGTGAAATCACAAAAAAAAATAAATTATTAATTCTGGAATAAGGGTGTTCATATGGGTTGTTACACTCATATAACCATATCAGCTTCACTGTGCTGGTGCAACTGATAATATGTGCTGTACTTACTAGCTCTCAGGTCCCTTGAGCTGCAGAGATGCAGATGTAACCTTAAATTCTTTCTAAAGCAAATCCTGCAGATGCTTTCTACCTCCCTCATCCTCCCTCAAAAAAGCCTTCCACTGCCTCTATAGGATTAGCTTTCTTCTGTACCTACCCCCTCCATACCGCGTCAAGCCTGAGTCGCTGTCAGTCAGCCGGTTACTTCCCAGCTCCTCCAGACATCCCCTCCAGCCAACGCACACATCCCTGCAAGCTCCTGCCTGAATCATGAACTGACAGCTGCGAGACAGGTAGTGTGAGCATCATATCCAAGAGATGAACGAACATTTTCAGCAGAAGCCAGCACCTATCCACTAATACACCATTTCCCTAACAAAAAGGAAAATAACATCATGGTTTTTTTTCTTCTTCTATAGCTAGCTTTTTTATCATGCAACTGAATACAACAGAATTATAAGATTTCAAGTAGTTTTGTGACAGCAAGTGTAACCACAAATACATATAAATATCCGTGAGATGTACAGCTATTTCTAACATCTGGGTCAGATATGAATGCTTCTGTGTTCCTATATCAAAGATACAGCATGATAGCAGAATTTTGTTTAACATAAGGAGTATATTGCACAGTGAGGGTAGGAATTATACAAAAATGGCTGCAAACATTTTCCAGCCTGTGAGTAGAGAACAGGGCACCTAAAGAGCTGGACTACTTTTCAGTAGTAGTCAGAGGCTGCAACTGCTATTGACTTGTGCTCGGGTCATTTAAAATGCAAGCCTTATTTAGATGCTTAATATAGATTTAGGCGTCCGACTGTAAACACTTGATTAAAAATATTGGCCTAGCTTTACAAATAAAGGTCAAAAGAAACATATCACTGAGCACTGGAAAGCAAGAGTAAGACAAGGAATAAAGAAAAAAGGAGTTCCAAGGATTTGCAGAGAACAAAAGAAGGAAGGCACTTGAATGCTATATATTATTTTTACTATTAGTTAATTACAATTTCATTTTTTGAAATTATATAACTCTTAAACAGCCATTGCTACCCTCCCTCTTGTTTTTACTATCCTTTACTGTTCTTTGCACCTATTCAGCCTGAATGAGAGCACAAAATTCTGTGTAGAAATCCTGAGAGACAGTCTTTTCACATGAAACTTTCATCCAAATTTTTGTAGATACCAAAGGGTGAACCTCTAATTGGGCAAGGAAGAAACTTACGGATACCTAGCTGAAGCTGTACATTTTCAGATGTTCGCCTATCATAACGATGTCCTGCTGCCACACTTTCTACTTTTTAGCCGTCCAGCATGAAAATAATAAAACAGAGCTACTAGCAACCACCAAAAGAACAAATGCTTTTATTTATTATTCACCTGGATGTAGGATTTCAGTCAGACTTCTAAAGCATGTATGTGTAAATGCTGTCTGTGTGGCAGTTATTCAAGCTTCCTTTGAATTCCGTCCATCCATTTAGTCATCCCTGCCAAGTCAGTCTCTATTACCTGTACCTACTAAGATGTGTTTTAATGGTGAAAGTAACAGGTTGACTTAATAAGAATGCTGGCAGTGACACCAAGGAATGCTGGGACTTTACTAGTCTGAAAAATAATGACCTGATGGGAGCTTTGTTCCTCTTTCTCATGGGTCCCTGCTAGAAACAGCCAAATAATTATAAAAAGGAGCCAACTCAATAAACACAGTGGGAAGTACTGTGGATGTTATTATATAAATGCATTATAGATATTTTTCAGCTTTGATTTTTTGCATATGAATTTACTAAAACTTTTCATGCTGTTTGGATTTTTTTTATTTTTAATTTTTTATCACTACTTCAATTTGTCTTAGCAAAGATTTTTAAAAAAACTCAGGCAAACACTAAAGCAACTCCCACCTGAATTGAACAGGCCAAATACTGTATGACTCATATTTATGAAGCACTTTTAGTTGCACCAAAAAGAAAGCTCAGATACACTTTTATATTTGATTCCATACATATGGACATTTTCAGGGTAGATTTATTTCCCTTACACTAGGGACAATCTATTTTAAGCAAAGGCCAGATTCAGATTTATGTGGCTTCTAGGGGCAGTGGAGGCCACAGTTCCTATGGTGTGTCTATGGCTGTGCTCATAGGGATTAGGGAAAATTTGGATGCCAGAGTGAAAGAGCAGTCAGGTCAGATGTAATACTGTGTAAACACATGGCATTTGTATAATATTTCAGTAGTATTTATTCACAACCCTGATTTCAAATAGAAATGATTCATGAAATGTTCCCCAAACTGATACATCTTCTTGACTTTGACTGAAATCCGTTTTCCTAACAGAGCATGTCCACAGCACCATTTGTCTTGCTCTCAAAACAGCACTGTGCCTATGGTGCAAAAAATGTTGCCATAAAAAGAGCATGTTCTCTGTTATCTGCTCAGTGAAATGGTGTATGTGCCAGATATACAGAGGAGAGAGGGATGGACATGAAGGATTTGCCCCCTTAAGCCCATCATAGTGAAGAAAAAAGAACAGAGGTGCTCTTCCATCCTGACTATACATTTGGTTGACAGTTTCTCTTCTGTTTCACGGCAGCATATCTGTCATAGATATAAGCAGCCTCAGCTAAGTCAGTCAAAACAGAAAGCTTCCAGCCATCTAAATAAAATAGACCTGCAATAAAGCACTGATAAAAGAAAAAAAAAAAAAAAAAAAAAAAAAAAAAAGCAATAGACGTACATAAAAAATGTAGTTCTCTCAGGATCTGGCTTTTTTACATAAAGGTGAATTTTAATCCAGTGGCCAATTCCCTTAGAACTCTTTGTCACAGCCTCTAGCATTTCTTTGGAAAAGTTTTCACTAGAAAAGTAGGTTAAAGAAAAAAAAAAGAGCCATGTTAATTATCAGAATGGAAATCAGTGTCAATAGGAACAATTTGAGTATACTACCAAGAGTTGATTGTGATTAACCCCACAGTTTCTGTAATGTTTGCCATAAACAGTTTCATGCTATGTATTTATTTTTGCCATTATACTGATTAGACAGTTATAATACTATGTTAATTGAAAGAAGAACTCAGAATTCTATTCTAACATGACAAAATATTTTAGCAAATTGAGGCACTCGAAACAGGCTGACCTGCCACATGTTCAGAGGGAAATCTGTGTGCCCAAACAGTAGTTGACACTGTATTTACTGGGTTGGCTCCTTTTAATAATTATGTGTCTGATCCTAGCAGGGACCTGTGACAAGGACAAAGCCCTCCTAAGGTAATTATTTCTTTATTTTATTAAAGTCATAGAATCATGGAATCCAAGAATAGTTTTTGGGTTGAAAGAGACATTAAAGATCATCTAGTTCCAGCTCCCTGCTGTGGGCAGGAGCACCTCCCACTAGATGAGGCTGCTCTAAGTGCCATCCAACCTGGCCTTCAACACCTCCAGGAATGGGGCATCCACAACCTCCCCCAGCAACCTGTTCCAGTGCTTCAACACACAAACCTTTCCTAGTGTCACTGGCAGCTTTGTTTTGAAGTCAGCTTCTTACTGTCACCATTAAAACTCATCTTAGAAGGTACAGGCAATTGAGACTGACTTGGAAGGGATGACTAAATGGATGGATGGAATTCAAAGGAAGCTTGAATAACCACCACATCGACAGCATTTACACATACATGCTTTAGAATCTGACTGAAATACTATTTAGGATGTCAGAAGAAGCTCAAGTTTGAATATGGTAGCTTGTCATGGTATGTCACTAACGGTAGTACTTTAGAAGCCAAGATCTTCAGTGAATCAGAAACAAAAGTAATTTAGACTGAGATTAATCATTCCTTTTTCTTCTGCATGAAGACATCCAAAAAACCTATGCATGCTCCATGGTATCCCAACTACTTTCAAGATGGTAGCTCAGAACAAATACCAGGAAAGTTTCTTATTTCATGTAATTTGTAATGGGTGTGATCCCTTTTACTGATTAAGTTGGTGAGACACTGATGTGGGCAAGGCACAGAGTGGCCCAGAGATGCTCCTGAAAGACCTAACATGATAAAATATTTTCATGGTGTGCTTTACTTGAGATACAAAGTGGGTGTGATTTCTCCACAAAATCTCTTAAAGCTTTCACAGAACATATTCCTCATCATGTTGCCACGATGACAAAAATGTTATGGAAGAAGAAAAGCCCCATAATATTATTAAACTCGACAAATATAATACAAATTTGAGATAATTTTGATCTCTAACTTCTAATAGCATAGAGAAAAATCTTCCTGTGCCATGCATAGGGATTGGGATGGGGTGAGGTAAAGGAATTGGAAATGATGGAGTGATATTGAGCATTGGAAAAGAAAGAAGGTGGGGTGAAGGAAGGTGCATGTTTTAGTTTGTCAGTGTTTCTCATTGTCCACATCTATTTTAATTGGCAATAAATTAAAATAATTTTTCTTTAGTCAAATCTGTTTTGCTCACAGTGATAATTGCTAAGTGATGTCCCTGTCTTTATCTTGGCTCATGAGCTCTTCCATCCTATTTTCTCACTTGCCCTCCTGAGAAGGGGAGTGAAAGAGCAGCTGGGTGGGTGTCTGACAGCCAGCTGCTCAAGCCACCACAAGTACAGTAATAGGTTAAGTGGAATATTCTACTATATTGATATATAATAGTAAATTACCTGCCTTTAATGAGCAACACAGAGCTGAGAGTTTCTGTGTTGAGATATTTAGTAGGATTCAGATAAGATTCCATGTTAATTCCATAAAAATCTTTGCTGATTTAAGCTTTTGCAGTAAAAAAAAAAAAACCAAAACTTACTCTTTCTTGATCTTCTCTCCTCCTCAGCATTCTCCAATACTTACTTTTGCAATGCACTGTCCAACTCATGTTAGAGCTTCTGCAAAATACTGCCTGTGGGAAACTCTTGTAAAGAACAGTAATACAGGAAAGTACAGTGAAAAAAAGGAAGATTTTTGGAATTACAACTGTTGATAAAAATATAAAACAAGGGATATTTAGGTTAATCAAGAGCAAAACATGAAGAATCTTTGCCTTTTTTCTTGTAAGAAGGGACCTGAATAAATAGTTTATTAATTCATAGGAAAGAGTGGAAATTTTGGAGGAATCAGAGAAACAAACATGGTATTCCTCTTCTGTGAAATAAGGTGACACACTTCCGTATTACAAGAGTAGTTTCCCAGTACAATACCTGACTATATGTTTAAAAAAAACAACAAACAAAACAAAAAAGCCCCATAAATTGCAGGATGAAAAATTAAGAATAATTAATCCCAGAAAATCTTTTGACCCTGAAACTCTAAATGAAGTAAATACATCAAAAACCTACTCTCAACAATTTGCAGGAAACAGCTATCATTTATTTCTATCCCAACCTTGTTCCTAAGGTCTTTTGTCCAGGACCTTAATTTCCAAGAGGCTGTAATGCATCTCTCAGCCTGATTGGAGCAAATTGAATCCACCTGACACTATCATCCAGGAATAATAATATTGCCCTTTCACAGAGATGTGAAGCGCCTGAGATCAGAATAATTCAGGGATTCAAGTTCTTACCGTCAGTTGCTCCACTGGAATAAACTGTCATGGCTCAATAATGGGCAATGAAGCTGTCACTATTTACACTATCTGAGATTTTTTTCCCTCTTATCTGCCATATCCGGCCTCTGGCTACAGTTTTCAACAGCATTGCCAAATGGGTAACAGCTGATGTACACATATATACCCTGCATATTTAACAACTTCTATTACATATACTCCATATACTGCTGTGTTACAGAGAAATCCTCATCACAAACTTAATTTTTTCAAAGTAACAACTCAGAATTCAAGAACTTATATTGTAATGCAAGAGATAATGGCTGGGTAGCAGAAAGCCTAAATGCAATGAGACCATGTTAATGATATTTTCTTATTAATTCTAGTATTTGGAATTCAAATAATCTTGGATAGGAACACCATCACATGAATTAAAACTATCCCAAAGATTTTCTGTGTGTAAAAAATAACTATCTATAGGAGAATATGACACCTTTTGCACAAAGTTGCATTGATTTAGTGTAACAAATGAAAATTTAGCAGTGAACATATATTTACTCAAAACGAAATTCAAAACTGCTCACATTTTGCTTTAAAAAAAAAAATGTTCAAAACGGTAGGAAAGGGAAGGCAAAACAGAGCCAAAAAGTGATGAGAAATATGAGGATGGTCCTTTACATTGTCTTAATGAGCTCCACAGATTTCGCTTACCAATAAATATTTTTCTCAGTCCTTAACTACCAGCCATGTAAAAAACACCATGTACAGATGGTGCTTTTAACAAGCAAAGGAAATAATGATAAGAACCAATGGCTGAAAGTTGAGCAAGGGAAATCCAAATAAATTTCAAAAGGAATCTGACTAAGTTTTGCAAAGATAGTAAGGCAAATTTTGAATTCCCCATCTATTCATGTCCCAAATAACACAGCCTTTAGAAGAAATATAACCAAACTTAGAAGCAAGCTACTGGGCTTCAGGTAGGGTAGCTGAGTATAAGATGTGCCACAGAACTTCCTGTGTGAACAGGAGGTCTGACCCTTTGGCCTTTGTATCTGATATTCAGATCTACAAAAACTTGTCAGCAGATTTAATTCCTGAGAGTAGTCCAATTATAACCAGAATATTATTTTATGAAAGTGCTATTCATAATACCAGAACTTAAATTTGCAGATACTGTTAAAAGGAGAAAAGTTAGTAGCAAGATACAAGATCAAGGGAAGGAAACAGGATAAAGAGCCCAGATGCAAATCAAATTCAAGTAGATGTGAAGAGTCCAAAGTCATTCTCATGGAAATAGTATCAAAAAAAAAAAAGAAATTTCAATTTGAAAATGAAATAACTATTTACTGTGCTTTTGCTAAAAGTCAATACTTGTCATTTCCCACAATAAAGTGTACTAATATAAATCACAAATGTAAACTTTTGAAAATAGGAAAGTATAATCTAAAATAAAAATATTACTTTCCAAGTGGATGTCTTTATCGAATTGAGTAACTGTCATTAGAAAACATTAATATAGAATGAAATCTAAGAACACAGATGTTAAATTTGACACAACGATAAGTGAGGTTTCAGCCTACATATGTAGTGTTATATCCAGAAGCTGATTCTCTGCTAAAGTGGGATCACTGAAGTGAGTTCTGAGGCAATGAGGATCAAGAAATGTCAGAAAATTATGAAGTGCTTATAGAGCACTAGTCAAGGCAGTGCAGAAACTAAAGTGTAAGACAGTAAATATGAGAGGAATTAGACTGCTGTGTCCTAACAATGCAGTGACCTAGAAAAATGTTCCTAATCATAACATGAACAATTAGTCAGTATTGAGATTTCACTATCAGTTTTATAAGTTGAAACTGTATAGAAAGTCACATTATTGATGACATACAGTCACATTATTTCTCCCATGACACTAAAGGCAATGGGAATGAAACTGGGAGAAATTTCTTTTTCCAGCATTCCCAGTATTTTTTCTTTTGTCACGCTCTATCAAAATGTTCCTTCTGTTTTCTGTTTTTCTGTTTTCTCTGTGTCCATTCTCATGTTGTTCAGGCTCCCTGTACACCTTTGGGAAACCAAGCCAAATAGGCTAAGTCCCTGCCTATTGCAATGAATGTCAATACAGCATGACACAGATATGCTTCTGATCAAACATGTGTTTGGGCAATGGTTTATTTTGCTGCAATATCTTACTACAAAACCCACCATAACTATTTCTCACATTTATCCTTGGGAAAAGCTTTTGCCAGCTTTCTTCAACAGCTTCAATCAATCACTGACAGAGGGATATAAGTTAAAAATCCCAAGATTTTGAAGAGAAGACAGGAAGTAGGAAGGAGGAATTTTTAATACAATCTACAAATATACAATGAAAATCAAAGTCTAAATTAAGTGTTAAAAAGAGAGCAAATATCAGAATATACTTTTCTTCTACACTCAAAATTATGAACTTTTTTAAGGAGGTTGTAAAAGCTGTTAAAATGAGGATGAGAAAATGTAATAGAAATGATAGTGCATCAATCAACAGAGGGAGGCAATTATTCCAAACTATTTGTTATGATCTATTTCTTTGTTTCCAATCCTTTACATTTTGTGACATTATGAGGTCATAGTCCTATAATCTCAGTTTGAGTACTAGTTTTGAACTATAGAACAGTGGCTATGATTATCTGAATTGAAGAAAGAAAGGTTCTATACCTTCATCCTTCACAGTGTTTGCTTCTTATGTGTGTTCCTAGAAATTTGTGCTTTATTGAGCCTTCCCAACATTTCTGAATGCCTCCAGGTATTTCTTCTATCTGAGATTTACCAAAACTATACCATGACTTTGTATAATTTTACGCTTTTTATTATTTTGTTTATTCTGGAAGGTAGATTCACCCTGGAACCATTTTTTCCTGCTCTGTTTTTCTTTATTGTATTTTAACAACTCTACAGTTTCTCTGCTGTGAGTGTTTCTAAAACATCCTATGCAATGTTGTCCCTATTTTCCCTGAAATTTGCAAATACTTCTTAAAAATGTGAAAATATGAGGATTAATTGTTTATTTTATCTTCTAAAAATACTCAAAAGGCCATATCTTTCAACTGTTCCAGCATTCTAGCTTCATGGTCATCTTGGACTTAGAAAATTATTACTTACTTTCCTAGTACATATGTTTTCTTTTTCTATTTCATCTTTCTCAATATTTATATTGCATGCATTAGTTTCTTGTCCTAATACCACTTTAAATGTTCTACATCTAATAAGACAGTTAAGACAAGAAGCAAGAGACAGAAACTAATTCATGGGAAGTTCTACCTGAAGATGAGGAAGAACTTTACTGTGCAGGTGTTCCAGCAGTGGAACAGACTGCCTAGAGGGATTGTGGAGTTTCCCTCATTGGAGATTATTTCAAGAACTATCTGGATGCAATCCTGTGCAGTGTGCTCTAGGATGACCCTGCTTGAGAAGGGAGTTTGGACCAGATGACCCACTGTGGTCCTTTCCAATTTTACCCATTCTGTGATTCTTTGACAGGACACTCACTCTACTGAAGGGAACAGAAAATTGCTATGCTTACCTTCTCCCACATACAGTTCACTCCATATTATACTTAACATATATTGTAATCGTTCAGAACTTCCAAACAGCAACAGTAAGACAATTAAAAATGTATTATTCAAAGTAATTCTTAAGGGAAAAAAAGTATTCCAGATGTATGACCCAAAGAAGCTACAATCCATATAGATCCACATAAACTAACATGGTTGGAAGAAGGGAACAGAAATACCTTTAATTGTGATAAACCTCCAAATATTTGCATCTGAATTATTCAAGCTCCCTGTTCATTCTTCTTTGCTCCCATTCTTTCTTTAATTCCAGTCTCTCCATTTCTATGATTTGCCATAGTCTCATGTCTTCATTGGTACATTTCTGAAGTTGTATTCTGGCCTGAGAAGATAGTTCATAAAGGCCTACACATTCCCCATTATATCGACATTTTTTTCTTCACCCTCTTCTCATAAATAGCTAAATAGTTAAGTTATAATTTTTGGGAAATATTTGTTTCAGTGAAAGGAAAATTTTAGCTTTTGGAAAATTAAATTTTCCGTAAAAGACATAGAATTTATTATAATGTTGATGATGGTGAAGACAACAAATATGAAAATAACAATATTAATAACAGTAATAATAATTATTATTATCATTGTTGTTGTTGCTGTTATTATTATGAACAGTCAGAAAAAAATATTCAACTAGCCCAAAAAGGAATGAGTAGCTAACTTTTGTTAGTCCTTGAAATTATGTTGATTCAGACTTCATAAAACTGATTTTTTCTTCAGAAAGTATATGCAGAATATATTATGAAAGTAGTTAAACCATCTGACTACACTATACTCATCATTAGGGATTAACTACTGAAAGAAAATATGACTAGAGGCTGAGATGGAAAGGTTCATTTTGTTTAGGTAATTCTACTGATTTAAAATTTTTTTTTTTTTTTTTTAATTTCTTTTAGAATTTGTGTTCTGACAAAAATGAAGTTAATTAACAAAACTCATTAATTTCTGTGAAGGGAATCTACTGACACTTCAACTTCCAATACTCTCATGAAAGAGGCAGGGACCTGTTATATCCATATCTTCACTGTACAGCTTCAGAATATTAGATGCAGGATGAAATCCTGACCCTACTGAAGACCAAGACTCCAACTCTTAGTAGCAAGGGAAGGATTTCATTCCCTCCTGAAGTATGGGATCTATTCCAAGCCAAACAACAAAATATTGAGAGAGAGGAAGATTTTTGTACACAAACAGATACACATAAGAGAGATCATGTTGAAAACACAGACAGATACAGGAGGCAGAATCTTTTTCTCCCCAAAGTTCAATATTCGATTGAGTGTTTTGATGATAACATTTTGGTTCCTTTATACAGGGGTCAAACAAATCTGGTTACATAGAGGCTAGATCAGCAGCTAACAGAGGATAACAACATACACAGTAGTTTCCTTCTGAGGGTCACATCTGTAAAAACATGCCAGGAAGATAACTTTAGGCATTACAGTTTTCTCTACATCTGTAGGAACCATGTCCTCTCTTTCTTCATTCGCCTGTTACTGATTCTACATACCACCTTTAAAAGTGCAAATGTTTTTCCTGACTGGAAAAGTCAATCTCAGCATGAGAGAAACACTGTTTACAATGCTGAGGGCTTGCTTGTGTGCCATACTGCAGCAGGGCGAAAAAATAGGTAGCAGCTGTTTTATGTCTACTTTAGCATTGTGCAGTATGGAGCTGCAAGCTTCCTTTTACAGTGATTCAAATTGCTTAGTTTAGCTTCCATATTATCTTGACTGGGTGGTTACATCAACTACTGCCATTAATGGCTAAACACATTTCTGTTCATGGTATACTGTATGGAGAATGTATCCACCAGAATCTGCAGCAGTGGGCTGTATGTGAGCAACTTCAAACATTTTTCAGTTTATACACTGATTATAACTGAGACATTAGGAACAAAAAAGCAATTTTGTGCCTTTACATAGGACTTTATATCTAGTGGTCAACTAGTTCACATAGTGAGGCTGGTGATAAAATTATAGACAGAACATTTTAGAAATTAATATCCTATACAAATATTTTTTATGCTTGAGAACAGGTTTGAGTGCTATGAACAGCATGCCTTCAGGAAAGGCTACTGCCCTAGCACAGCCTGGTATCTCCAGCTGCACCTCAGAATGACATGAGAACAGGAAGTAATTTTGAGGAGACCAGCGTTTTACCCACTGTGTAGACAATAGGGACATTTGAGATTTGGAATTGCAGCTTTATTTGAAAGTTTGAGGGTGAAAAGATGGAGTGAGCGAAGGAGAGAGAGCTGTAGCTTTTCCTTGTTCAAGTAACGGTTTTATTACTCAAAAACCTACATTTTCAATCTGGAATAAAAACCAACCAACCAACCAACCAACCAAAAAACAAACAAACAAACAAACAAACAAACAAAAAAAACAAACCTGCCAAACATATACATTCCTGAATATAAATGCAAACATTTAGATTTACAGATTTGGTCTAAGCAAAATAAAGCAGACTTCAAGCTTCTCCTATGCCACCCATTATTATTAGCATGGTTGGAGTTTGGAATAATTTACTGTTCATAAAATAATATGGTAGAACTATGACTGGCCTGTTTGCTTTCTCAGACTATATTTATGCAGTGTCCCTGACAATTCCTAATTACAGCATCATGAGGGACCTCCACATGTGAATCTACTTGGGAATATAGTGAGTGGGGACACACATGCTTTCAGCTAGAGAGTTTGACTGCATATTAGTTCAAGAGGAAAAAGAGGACTTGGCTTAAGTCCTGTCAATGTCACATGTGGGTGCTGCAGAAGACAGCACCTGCTCTGTGGCAGCACATGTAGCCAGCTTTGTCTCATTCCTCTGTGTGACTGCACACATCACCAAAACACATGGTTTGTCACCAAAACACAAATGGGAAAGAAGCAGACATGCCCATCAGCTTGGGATGGAGACCTCTGGGTCTTTAGGCTGGGATCCAGTGCCTGGAAAGAGGAACCCTTGGCCCTGTAGCTGACAGAGATGGCATCTGTTTATAAAAACCATTAACAAGAGGTAGGTGTGAAGAGATATTTTTGTGTTGTTTTCTTTTGTGATGGTTGCTTCTCATCCAATGTACAAGGTGTGAATGAAAATCTAAAAGCTAAACAAGTTTTGTTGTGGTTGGAGCTTAAGACCTAAGTCTCTGAGGCTCAATATTGCAACATGTATAGCCTTTCAGTCAGACATAGGCACACACAAAATACTGAATTATGAGTCATATTTCACATATACTTTCACTTGTCATAACTAGAGCACTGTCTAGCTATCCTCCAAGCATGAAATATTTGGAGTGTATGAGCTAAAAGTCGTTAAAAGACATTGATGACATGGTCTGGCTGTATGCAACTACCAGAGAGCTGCAAGAGGAAATACCAGACAAAAAACCTTACAGTGTAACAACACAGTCTCAAGAAGAAGGTGGTGAAAAGCTAAGGATTACTTAATTTACTCTTTCACTTATGTGATTTATTTTTGAGACATATCTTCATTATATAATTTTTTTAGTTGTAAGCTGTACATATAAAGTCTGCTGATTCTAAATTTAAATTTCAGTGATATCTTCAGAGCAAACCAATTCCTAAGAAAATAAAAGGATATGCAAGAAATTGTAGTGCACATTGCAATTACTGGCTCATAAGAATAAAAACTCTTCTTTTAGGCCAAAAGGACCCACTAAGAAAATGAAAATACTTGCAAATGTGCTTAATGCCACACCTCATCTAGGCTGCTTTATTAAGCAGCTTGAAAACTCTCAGGTCAGAATAGCTTTCAATGGTTTGGTTGTATTCTAAACAATTCTTCCTCTCACAAAAGTAAATATATGGACAATTACCTTCATAGAAAGAATAAAAGTTCAAAAAGATGAGAAATGTCTGTGAGTGTACACAAAGCAACACAGCAGATTTGTTTCTGTTGGACAGGTGAGTATAACTAGAGAAAATAACAGCCACTCTGTCACTGGTACTGATTCATCGAATACTTAGCATTATATTTGAATTTCCACTCACAAAGTATAAAGAGAAGACTTCACTAAAAAAGCCCTGTAGATAGAGTCTTGAAAACTTTTTAAATTATATATTTATTTTTAAACGGGTATTAGGCAAACTGGGGATCTCTACTGCTGCGAAACACGTACAGTTGTGGTCCAACAGCTTTGTTGTTATCTATACAGTCAGATTACTGAAGTGCAATTCTGTTTGGGGTTAACTTTATTTCTACATGGGTATTTTAGAACAGGTTGTTGTTCATTTCTTTATCCTGCAGTGAAACCCAACATCTAAATTTAGCTAGTGAGAAAGGGAGGAGAAAGGCACATAAATGTTGAAGTTAACATCCACACTACAAATGCAATTGACATATCATGTGCATTGATCAACCCAAGTTCAACTTGTAAATGCACTTCTGCCTGATTCGTGGTTGCCTAAATTAGAGGCTGCACATGATTTCAGAATTGGAAGATGCAGCAAAAAGAAATGAAGTATGGTTTGTACCAGGAATGTTTATCTTGCAAAGCAGGCACGCAAAGCCAAAGTTGTTTAATCAAGGTAATTGTTACTGTATCAATTAGCCTCACTATATTAAAAATTATTAGATTAACATCACAATTGTAGCTAAGGACAAAGACTGGAAGCAGTCTTACAATGGCTGGAAACATATTAAGCAAGATAACTGAAAATCCTTTGATTCACTTATACAGTCAGGCAAAATGTTTTCACAAAATTGTGGGATCATGTGCAAAATATTCTGTAATTTGCTTGGCTGTATCTCTCCATTTTTGTTTTGTTTAATCTTGCATTTTCAGTTGCTCTAAAATTCATCTGCATTGTGATAGTGAAAAATAATTCATAGGTGATGGCAGTGTTCAAACATGCACCAGAAAGGTTACAGAAGAAAAAGAATTTATCACATCTGCTCTCTAACAGTTATCACAGCATTTCTGACAGGATTCTAGAAGAGAATTTACTGTATAATGACAGTTTTCTTGGGCTCTTCTGAAAATGAAATTGTATGAGCTGTGTGACGACATCATCTGTTGACTGAAGATGGGAATCAATATCGCAGTTCCATGTACAGCTTGAAGCAAGTGGACTTGGTATCTTAAAGCTCTCTCCAGAGTGAAAATATTGTTTGAATCCAAATTTCATGTCTGAGTCAATTAATTTACAGTGAATGAAAGAACTGAAAAAAACATCATAGTAATAATTTCCCCAGTCTATATATAAAAGGTTGTGCCACTCCTACATTCACAGGTGATATTACCACAAAATATATGAACAGATTTTCATGCATGTGGTGTCTATTGAAGACTTGCAATCATTAGAAGTACATGCCCAACCAAGGGTTCGTATGTGTTCTGAGTCTTATTAGCAGGTCCAAGTGCCTATAATCAAGGTAAGATAATTACATAATTGCAATGGATATTACTGCTTTACCTTGAAGAGCTTCCTGGGCAAGGTACTCTCAGATAATAAATATCTCTTGCCACAGGGTAAGGTCATGTCCAGCAGGGCATTGCTATGTATGCCATTGTTTTGTTTAGAAGATTTTCCTAGGTGAGGTAGTCATACAAAATTAGAATAATACATAATTTTCACCATTTTTTTTCCTTCTTATAAGGGGTCCTAGATAAATCTGACTGATTCCAAGAAACTCCTTCTACACAGCTTTTTGTGAATGGAGTGTCAGTGAAAAGATTATGATAAGGAAGTGGCATTTACTGGTTGCTATCAGGACCACTGCAATTGCACAGCAGATAGCAATCAAATACTGCTGATGTGCTTCAGACTGTGCTGAAAAACGGATACTAAAGCAGATGGCACAAAGATGTGAGGCCAATATTAGTGTCTGTAAGATCTGCATAACACTTGCAGGGGGTGGGAGATGGCTGAATCCAAAAGTACATCTTACTCTGTTATCCAGCTGTGAAAACTCAATAAAAAAATTCATAAATAATGTGACCTAAAAAGAGTTATTCTGCATCATAGTCTGCAAGCTAACAGGGTTTTCCATGTATTCACTGAAGACTAAGCTTGCATTGCAGATGATCTGTCTAACTTATTTTTTCCAGGGCTGAGTCAATGGACAAAGAAAGGCTCCTTCAGTAAACTAATTCAAAGCACATGAAGTAGGCTCTGAACTGTCCTTCAGAAGAACCATTTGTCGATAGAGCCTTGGGAGGGAAGCCTGCCTTAGCTAAAATTAGCCTTTAAAGTTACATTCCTTAATGCAATAAAGAAATTAGCAAAATGCTAATGAAAAACAAAGTACTAAATCTATTACGGTTATCAAAAGCAAAGAACTTTTCTCATAGTGGTTATGCATACTTAATACCTTTTAAAACCTTCTGTGATAAGTTAATTCCAATTAACCAAGTCTCTCTGCTTCTCAAGATGGACACTTACAGTCTTATCATGTCCTGTGGATCCCAGTCTTTGCTCTACAGCTTCTTCGATTCTGTACTTTTCACACAAACACACGACTTGCAAATCCCATAGCTTTGTACTGAATCCATGGAGAAGATCTATTGTATACAATGTATTCACCTCATACCCACATGAGGTTTTACACTAGGATGCCATAATCAAGTTTAAAACTTGACTTGTGTTTTTTTACTTTAAAATTCTCTTACATATATAAAATAATATGAAATCCTAATTGTGCCAGGGATTACAGAAACATAATAGAATGCATCTGCCCCAAACTGGTTGAAAGAGGGGTAATAGCAACAAGAAAATTTACTGCATCAAGTCCTTAAAAAAAACCCAAGTGTAAACTCCTCACCAGATAGTGCACTGTCTTCTGGACCACGCAGTTCTTGAAATTTGAGATAAATGAAGAGGTAAAACATCACCATCGCCATTCGTTTTATTAGACTGATTTGTACAGAGGAAAACTCAAATAAACATATGTAGGAAAAAGGTTTCTGAATAATAAAATTAATTCCTTTCAATACTTAATGAAGATGCAATATATTAAAAGAACCCCGTATCTTCTCTTAACTTATGATTAATATATGACCTTTGAACATTGTTATTCTGATAGATCATTAGCACAGTTGTATTTCTTTCAAAAGAAATCACCATAATCTGATCAATGTCATTAGAATTAAACTGGCAGGAAAAAAAAGTCGTTGACCAGAAGAGAAGGACTTCACATGTTACTTGCATGTATAAACTTACAAGTGTGATCTCATTTTATTCCATTGTTACCTTTGGAATATTCTTCTTTACAGTAAATATTATTTCTTGGGTTTTATCAATGTTTAATAGAGATATTGTATTTGTTTCTCTATTTCCTCTCTTAAGAAATTAAAATGTTAAATGTAGTAGGTCATTCTACATGACTAACATTTTTATGGTAGACAGAAAAATGTCAGTACACATTTCTGTTCCAGAAAAGAGACAGCTGAAGTCTCTCCATGTGAAGTATTGCCTTTTTCCTCTGTATAGGAATGGGACAAAATGTAAAATATAATGTCTTGTATTAAAACGATCCTCTACTTGTTCTTCTCTATAGATGACACAATGACAATTTTCTTTCCCATGGTACAGAAAGTTGGGAAGAAAGACTCAGACAGAAAGTTGGAAGTCCACACAGTTTTAACTTGAACAATTCAATAGAAAGAGGGAACAACCATAAGACATGAAGTGATTTTCCCAAGCATCTCAACTTAAAGGGTTACCTGGCCTTTGGGTGTGTAGAGTTGCAACCACAGGTTCATAGAGTCCTGTAATGCACAGCAACATGAAGACTTTGTCCTCTAAATTTCTCTACTTTATTACAAATTACCACCAAAACCTCACATACCACACACATCGCTACTAGGAAATCCACGTCATTAATGAAATCCATGTAATTAATAAATGAGTATCTATAAATATATATACACAAGCTATTAAAAATTACTGTCAGCAATCAATAGTATCAAACAGTAATATATCCTCAATCAATATTGGAGTAAAACCAGTAACAGCAATAACCAAACACTACTACAACTTCCCATTAGTGGAGCAAACATACCAGCAGTGTAGCAGCAGATACAATAGGTTACCTGTAAAAATATATATATATATATAAAATATCAGCAGGAAAAAAACTGGACAGATTTCAGAAGGAGTCACACTATCCAAAAAGAGGGCAGAGGGATCCCAGAGGGACCTAGTCATCCCCAAAAAAGGGGAGGACAGACTGAACCGAAAAGGTAACAGTTTCCCTTCAAAACTGATCCATGTAATAGAGTCTGCAGTCAGGCAGGTGCTCCTAGTGAGAGTCCAAAAGCTGATAGAAAGTTCATGTGGGAGTCAACTGTGAAGTTGTCAGAGAGCAAGAGGCTCCATTTTGAATATAAAACAGGTCCTTTTTCATAACACTGAGATAGTGTAAGATATCCTATTTGAGTAACCACTATTTTTGATTTTTTTGCCTGTAACAGCCATTAGATGATGGTGTTTTTTTGTTCTTTCAGAGCTAGATGATTTTCTACCTTATCTGATTCTAAATTGCCATTGCAGTCCCTTGGCTTTGTGCTCATCCATGGTATCTCTGATTTCTATGTACCCTGGCTGCACTTAAAAATGACCAGCTGCACTTTTCAAAGATTTTTCAGCACATAGTTTCTTTTCTTCAGTATTTGTCACCTTCCTACCAGGCCACTTTCAAAGCAATTCAAATGTGAGTGCCAGAACCAAAATGAAAATTAACGAGTTAAGTATCCAACAATCTTTGCAGAATATCTTGCTTCCTAATACTGAGCTACTGCTTCCCACCTTAAAAATGAAAATATCTGCACTTGGCTGATATGACCTCCATTCATTCATGATGAAAGATTACACCAATCCCTGGCAGAATGACCAGAGCAGTAAGTCAAATGTTACTGAGTGAATAAATGGTATAAAATTATACTGATTTTACTGATTTGGGCATATATAAAAACCAGCAGCACAACACAAATGGCCTTTAGACACTGTGCAACTAAAACTGTCACATTCCCTCTTCTTTGAATGCTTTGATCTTGTGCATCCTGCCTAGATGCAATAACCTTTAGGTTTTGCTGCAAGATACAGTTACTACTTTGCTTCATTCCTCCTAATATTGATTAACATCATTCATTTATAAGAGCTGACTACGATTCACTGAATATAAAGGCTCAGAAAAGGGACCACTGTTCCTTTATTTGATACCTGTTATTCTTTGCAGGTGGAAATCAAAGGAAAAACAACAGAAAATGGCAATTAATTTAACATATCAGAAGCATGACACTAATGTTAGAAATTCCCTTACTAATTTTCAAAAAGTAACTGAGTTCAAGAAGGACTACCTTCTTTCACTCGCTGCTTTTGCAACTGGTATTTCATGGCAGTGGTTTCTAGCTTTTGTGATAAGAATTTTGGTTGTTTTTCCCACACAGTGGGAAAAAAAAATGACAGAGCTATGGTTCAACAAATAAGTCAAAACAGTTCTATGTGAGTCGAGCTGCATATGTAATTAATTATCACTATATGTTACCTTAATTTGATACTACATTTGAATTCTAAGTAAACCGTGGTAAACCTCCCATGATATGAATAGTTAAACTGGCATGGCTAAGTGAAAATTGTTTATCTGAATATCTCTTGGATGTATAGGATATTTACCCTACCGACTCTTTCCCCCTATTCCACAGGTGGGGAGTGAGCAAGTGACTGTGGGGCTTAGTAACCAGCTGGGGTCAAAATAGAACAATTAGTAATAAATGATATTAATGTTCCCAAGTTGAGTCCATTTTTCTGTAATGGTAATTTTTGAGTGATCTTTCTTTCCTTATCTTGACCCCCGAGTCTTTCTTCTATTTTCGCTCTCTCCTGTCCACTTGGCAGAGCTTCTTGGTGGGATCCTGGCATACAGCCTACATCAGCTCACCACAAACAGGAATGTCTAACTCCTGGCTGCTGGAAATATTCACAAAGGAGGTGATTAAGTAGGGAAAGTGGAAGTCAGAATTAAATTGGATCTGTGACCTGACATGAGGATGGTCAGTCAGCTAAATTAAGAGCTAAACTAATCCTGTGCCTGCTAGAAAAAAAGATTGTAATGAACTTAACAAAGCTTTAAATCAAGACCTTTATACTGGAAAATTAAATCTAAGGTACTCTCCAAAATCCAGAGATGCCGATAGATCCTACTGAATATTCAATGGTCTTTACTGAATGAAGATAAATTTTTCTAGGTTGTGAAAGCATCCTTCTCATGAGACCCCACCTTGAGTGCTGTATCCAGCACTGGGGTCCGCAGCACAGGACAGACATGGGCCTGCTGGAGTCAGTCCAGAGATCACCAAGATGATCAGAGCGATGGAGCACCTCTGCTATGAAGAAAGGCTGAGAGAATTGAAGTTAATCTGCCTGGAAAAGAGAGGGCTTTGTGGTGACTTAACTGAGGCCTTCCAGTACCTGAAAGAATCCTAAAAATAGAGAAAGACTATTTACAAGCGCATGTAGTGACAAGACAAGAGACAATGGCTTCAAAGACAGTAGGTTTAGATTAGATACTAAAATGAAATTTTATAGCGTGAGAGTGGTGAGGCACTGGAACAGGCTGTTCAGAGAAGCTGTGGATGTCCCATCCCTGGAGGTGTTCAAGGCCAGTTCAGACACGGCTTTGAGAAACCTGATCTAGTGAAAAGTGTCCCTGCCTGTCATAGGGACTACATGGAACTAGATAATCTTCAAGATCCCTTCCAACTCAGCCTATTTCATGATTCTACCCTTCCAGTGATGCTCTGTGAAGTGCCCTAAATTCTCTGTGTAAGAGGCAGTAGGACACATGGTCAGATGAAAGATATGCTCTTAACACATTAGGGCTTATGGGCAGGGGTAGGATATGCTGGGTTTGGCTGCAACAAAAGAGCACGTTTGTTAATGAAGGCCTCTTTAAATTTGGGTTCTAGTAGGAAATACCTCCTTGTTTTAGTTCCAGTCTTGTAAGGAGCTGTAGCTTCTCATATTGTACATAAACCAACATGTGAGGTACAGTTGCAACAAACTAAGCACTGAAGGGGTGCTACATGCACACGGCATCAGACACATGGAGAAGGGCTCACCCTTCCACTGCAGATCCATGAAATATGGATTCATTACTGTGGGAAAACACGAAGCACAAATCACCTGCAAAAGCTATACAAGCACTGTAAACCTGCAACCAGCCACACCGCCAACTCCATGCATTACAAATTACCACTTGGATTTCCAAGAACTCCTTAGGGATGTCACATGCCTCTGACTTCTTACATCTTTCTCCACATTCTCCCAATTTGGCAGACCAGACCTGCCTTCGAGCACTGTTGAAGCTGCCCACATACACGCAAGGCCCTGCTGGCAGCTCCCCTGCCCGCTCCAGAGCCCCGATGGAGCGGCTGCCGGCAGCTCCCCTGCCCGCTCCAGAGCCCCGATGGAGCGGCTGCCGGCAGCTCCCCTGCCCGCTCCAGAGCCCTGCGGGACGGGCTGCCGGCAGCTCCCCTGCCCGCTCCAGAGCCCTGCGGGACGGGCTGCCGGCAGCTCCCCTGCCCGCTCTAGAGCCCTGCGGGACGGGCTGCCGGCAGCTCCCCTGCCCGCTCCAGAGCCCCGATGGAGCGGCAGCCGGCAGCTCCCCTGCCTGCTCCAGAGCCCCGATGGAGCGGCTGCCGGCAGCTCCCCTGCCTGCTC
Organism: Oenanthe melanoleuca; assembly: GCF_029582105.1. Lineage (NCBI taxonomy): Eukaryota > Metazoa > Chordata > Aves > Passeriformes > Muscicapidae > Oenanthe > Oenanthe melanoleuca. Next base: position 17,274,337 of record NC_079336.1, read on the forward strand.
CAGAGCCCTGCGGGACGGGCTGCCGGCAGCTCCCCTGCCTGCTCCAGAGCCCCGATGGAGCGACTGCCGTCAGCCCCCTGCCTGCTCCAGAGCCCTGCGGGACGGGCTGCTGGCAGCTCCCCTGCCCGCTCCAGAGCCCCGATGGAGCGGCTGCCGGCAGCTCCCCTGCCCGCTCCAGAGCCCCGATGGAGCGGCGGCTGGCAGCTCCCCTGCCTGCTCCAGAGCCCTGCGGGACGGGCTGCCGGCAGCTCCCCTGCCTGTTCCAGAGCCCTGCGGGACGGGCTGCCGGCAGCTCCCCTGCCCGCTCCAGAGCCCTGCGGGACGGGCTGCCGGCAGCTCCCCTGCCCGCTCCAGAGCCCTGCGGGACGGGCTGCCGGCAGCACTCCTGCCTGCTCCAAAGCCCCGCGGCCTCCTTCCATGCCTGTGGACCCCGGCGGGCCCTCCCTGCGGCACGGAACGATGCTTCTGAATTCCCTCGCCCTCACCACCACGGCGGGCACTCCGAGAAGGAGCGGGGCAGGAGCTCAGATGCAAGTTAGGCAGCTGCTTCTCGCAACCCCGCTCTGCTTTCCGAGGTGAAGCGGAGTAGGAGGTAAGCTTAGTGTTCAAGTGGAATAGACAGGGAAGCCCAGGGATAGCTGCTCCCTTCCAGAATGTTTCCCTTCACCCTTATCACAGCGGAGGGGCTGGCAGACGGCCCTGTGAACAGCTTCGGAACATTTCTGTACAAACCCCAGCTCCTTATTTCACTTTTTGCTGCCCCTGCTGTAGCAGAGCCGTGGGAAGCAGCTGCTCTGTCCCGCTGAGGTGAGCTGTTGCCGGTCGGGGGCACAGCACGGTCCGTGCTGTGGGGACAAGCCCTGCGTGCGGCCTGGGACAGGCTGCACAGCCTGCTGTGAGCACGGGCCTCTAAGGAAGTCCAGCATCACCGTTTTCCTGTAAAACTGGAAAGTTCACTTCTCTCTGGGTCGCTCCTTTAAGGAGAGCTCGGGGAGCCTCGGCGCCACGGCCCACACAGGTGTGTGAGGAGAGGGAGGGAAGGAGCCGGAGGACCAAATTGGAGAGATACTTTGCGGTATTTTCAAACATTTGGAAACCCTTTGGGGGAGAAGAGAGGTAAAGATGTGGGAGGATTTGTGGAGTCCTAAAAAATAAGACAAACTTAAGACAGTCTACGAGAAGTTCAGGCGGAAGGTGAGAAATACTCCGAGGATCTATGCGTTACACTGGCAGAATTGTGATGAGGTAAAAGCACAACCTCGGACAAAACCTGCAAAGATGTGGTGAAAACAGGATCTACAGAAGCAGTATGGTTAATAATAGTTGTTTTGGTTGACTGTAGGGTCACAAAGATGACCTGTAGCAGTTTCTGTTTAATTTTGACCCTTTTGAATAAAAGGGACTGCACAGGAGTGAGAGTGGGCCTAGAGACCGTCTACCCTATGGAAGCTGAAGGGCTGTGTGTAGATGTAAGTGTCTTGGAGTGCATTAAATTACAAGTTTTCCTGGTCTGTGAAGGTGGCTAAAATCACACAAGAAACCTGACTTACTGACATGGGAAAGAGAGTAGCCAGTCAGCAGTTATCAGTCAAGTTAATTGACAGGTGCTCACCTCTTATTCTAAAGGTTCATTTGCCTATTCCTAATTCCTTCACATGGAGCACACGACCTACAAAGATATTTTGTATGTTTTTTCAAACTGATTTAGATAATTTTTTCCCTAAATTTTGCCTTTTCACAGGGTTTGGATATGATTTCAAAACCACATTATCTGTTTGATCTGTGTGCTTAAAGTGAGCCATCAGCGGGGTTTGCCTTTGTAAGGAATGATGCTTCTTGCCACCTTTAATTTGGTGCCGGGTGAGCTGCTCTGGGATTTTTTGTTTTCCTTATCATTTTGTCAGGACAAGAGATCTCTTCAGCTGCTGACTGATGTTTTGCAAGGTGGTTGGTAGGTATGTCTCAAGGCTCTGTATAAATATATGGAGAGCACTGCTCATGTACAGGTAAGTTCGAACACAGAGTTAGCTGTGTGCTAGTGTCAGCAAGGAAAACATGTTCGTTCCCTGGCCTGCTCCCACAGGCTGACATGTTTCTGCTGTGTAGGTAAAGCAACATACAGGGTCCTTTTCTGCAGTCTTAATAAAACATTATTTGGAAGTACATACACAGGCATATTCTTTTTTCTGCTGCAAACTTCACACAATGTTTCTATTTACATGGGGAAAAATGACATGTCAATGATCTTCATTTCTACAGAAACCCCAGAAGAAATCTGGTTACTTACATGCAGAATCTTTTTTCATTCTAGCTGAAAATACTAATAACTGGCAAAAACCCCACATCCTTATTTCTTCCACGCACATGTGAGTGTTCTAGAAGCAGTGATAATTACCCTCACAGCTATTATTTCTTAAGTACTCAGAAACCCTGAGTTTAAAAGAAAACACAAATTTCCACAATGCTTTAAGAATTTTTAAACTTACCTTTCTTCTATTTTCTCTCTCCTAGTCCCAAAAAACTTAATCTTCTAGTGAGCTGTAATGGTATTGCTGTTGTTTTCCTGAACAGTTATGAGTTGAGGTAGAAGGAGTAAGCAAAGGATGGAGCACAGTTTCAGTGGGAGTTTTTGAAAGGCTTTGAAGTGCCCTGTACGATGCAGTGAACTGCTTGTAGAACTGGTGGTAGAAATCCTGGAGCTGAACTGCTGTACAAAAAATAATTATTTTCAAAGAATTTCAATGGATTTTTTTTTTCCCAAACACATGAGACTTTTTAAAAGTAAAGTATCAGGTATTGTGAGATTTTTCAATGTGATTAAAGCTGGTAAAATAGTGTTCTAGTTAACCTAACTGCACAGCCTATTTATACCAGTAGAAATGGACTCTACATTTAAAAGAAATGCATCTTGGCTTTTACTACAGTGGAACTTGCATCCAGAGATGTTCCCTTCAAAAGTTAAAATATTTTTATATTATTTATATTTATATTGTATTTATATAAAGTTTTATTCCACAGTTTCACTCCTTAATTTGGAATAATTTCTTAAAAGGCTAGGGGAAAAAAAGTTGATATTGAGAACTAAGAGTTTCCATACACAAATTAAGGTACAGTTTAAACTACTTCCGTAGAAAGACATTAAATTTACTTAAAAAATGAGAATATAATGAAGAAAACCTCACTGATCTCAAATATGGTCTTAGAGTGCAATTCATTTTATTTTAAAAAGTAAGTGCCTCTGATTTTAGTCCATATGAGTAAGTCTAAAGGAAGACTGCCAACTGCTGTATTTTTTACCACGGGCTCTCCCACTCGAGGATATAGCATCACATGCAGTTGAAGCTGACTGCTTGGGTGATCCTGAAGGACATAGTTTAGAACATGAGGAAGGCTCCACCTTAAATGACCTGTCTTATGGTTTCATGGATGCCCCTTTCCTGCCACCTGATCTACTGCAGTGGTGCCTCATGTTATTGAATGATTGCAATATGTATTTTTCACAGAAAAAAAAAATGTAGAAAATGTGTACTTTGCCTGCATTTGTGAAAAGCATGATACTTTTGAATAGGCATAAATTTGCTTGGGAAAATACAGCTATGTATATATACTTGGGAAAATACAGCTGCAACAAAACATATATTAGTTAAAACTCAACATATTAGAAGGGCTTAATAGATATTCATTGTGTGGTCATATTCCAAAATGACTGCTCACTTATACAGCTCCCTCAAAAATAAGTGTTCTGATAGAGATGTTCAGACCAGAGCACTTCCAAACTATTTTTGCCAAGTAAGAGAAACATTTTTGTGAGGCACTTTAGATGTAGGTTTGGCACTAAGAGTCTCCTCCACAGTCATACCTGGCATTTAAAAAGTCGAAAAAGTTTATAAGCATGGTATTAGATAGAGGGAAAGGGTTGCAGTCTTTAAAGAATGTCTGGATCTGGTTTCTTACAATAGTGTTGCAATTATTGATAATATCTGTAGGGCTTGCAAGCTTTTCATGCTTGCTTTCTTTTAAAATGGAAACTACCACATGGCTGATTTGTAACATAGCATCTGAGCAAGTGTGAGCATGGGCAGAGTCCATGAGTCCAGATCAGCTGGAAGGAAAGGAGCTGCAAGGTTCTTAATCCCTGTGTGGTACCAGTGAAGATTTCACTCTTCCTGCATGGGGTACACTTATTAAAGTATCTTACTGGTTTAAGAATTTTGTCTTGCAATTTGACCTTTTCTGCATATTTCTATTCCACAAATATGCTTTTAGTTTGAGACTGAACCAAAACAGATGTGCATTGCTTTTCCTTGCAGATCCATAAATAATTTCCTGCATCATGTTCACCTTCTCTGTATGTCACTTATCTTTCTTTTCTGTGCCTTTCTTTCATTGAAATAGGTGTAAAATTCCTCACCTACTCCTCTTTTGCTCGCATGTATGAAATAAAGGCAGTGTATCATTTAATTCAGGATTTATGTACACATAGATTTCCAGTGACATTCAGCAGTCAGCAAAGGTCTCTTAATATCTGAGCTGTGCAGTCCTACATTTGACAACATTTGAACAAAGCCCTACCAGGGAAAAGGAGCACAGTAGAGACATTGAGCAAGAAAATTTTGGTGGCTAAGTAAATTTCACCTGTAGAGAAATTACTTTCTAATAGCCATGGCCTAAAATGACAAACATAAAATATGCTCATTGTTGTAGCTTTTCTTACAAAATTTGCCCCTAGTAAGGGTGTTTCCAAGAAATAAGTTCCAAACTGCAATTAGAAGTGTTAAGCACAGTCCTGCAAGTGATTAACACTATGCAGGGAAAGAATCCTCCATGTATCACAGGATTGTGGAACAGATGAGATTGAAAGGGACTTCTTGAGGTTATCTGGTCCAACCCCTTGTTCATGCAGGGACATCTAGAGCCCAGGGCCATATCCAGATAGCTTTTAAATGTCTTCTAGGGAGGGAAACTCCACAGGCTCTCTTGGCATCCTGTGATGGTGCTAGATCCTCATAGTAACAAAGGGTTTCTTGATGTTCAGACAGAGGTTCCTGCGTTACAGTTTGTTCTCATTGCCTCTGATCCTGGCACCACTGGAAAGGGTCTGACTCTGTCTTCTTTGCACCCTCCCTTCTGGTATTTACATACACTAATGACATCCCCTGAGCGTTTTCTTCTCAAGCCTGAGCACACTCAGCTTTTTCAGCCTTTCCTCATACAAGAGATATTTCATCCCTTCATCATTGTAGCCTTTTGCTGGACCCTCTCCAGTATTCCATGCTGTCCTTGCACTGAGGAGTGCAGAACAGGACCCAGCACTCCAGGAGTGGCCTCATTACTGTTCAGTAGAAAGGAAGGGTTACAGACTTCCTGGGATACCATTTGCCTCAACTGCACATTGCTGCCTCATGTTTAGCTTGTTCACCAGGACTCACCCCCTGTCCTGTCAAAACTTTTGGTGATTTGTGGGTTTGGGGCTTTTTAAAGTGAGAATTGGCTTTTAAAAATACTAAGTCAGAACCTGAGGATGAAGAATATTTTAATGTAAGCATACAGGCAAACCAGTCAGTCTCATTTGCTGTATCTCTGTTTTGAAAGTGCACATGTATTTTTCTGTGTTCCTTGGGGATGACAAATAGCTGCAGCCATCCAAACAGAAGTGCATGCTTTTTGGTGGAACTATTTTTGGGGATTAACTCTGAATCCTTTACCTATTCCATACTATTATGAATTGCAAAGAAGACTAGAAATATCAAAGCATGAATCCTCTCTATTACTCTGTTACTAAGGCTGATGTAGACTATTTTCTCACAATGCAACTATGTAATATGTTAACCACTGGCAATTTCTCCTAATGCATCTATGTAATATGCTAACCACTCCTGCTATGTGATTAGATCTGTATCTTAAAGTTCTAAAACACCAAGATTATTTTGTTCTTAAGCACACTTTTACATAGCTTTTTGCATGTGGAAGCTACCAATCCAAATGTCTTAATTTCCAGCCACAAGGATAGATATCCCAAGATACCTAGCCTTGTGATGGGCCTTCTCAAAGTTCTGTCTGACTGTTGCTTTGGGAGTATGCTAAATTGGGAAACTTGGCTGTGAAGGCAAAACAAACAAAAAGGATGTTTTAAGGGTTTCTAATAACATTATTCTTTCCACTTTGTTAAAATATGTGCTAGTAGAATAAACTACAAAGTTTTAATTTCATAGTGAAATGTCATGCTATTTCTAAGAGCTCAGGACTAATAACTTCCTGAGCAATATAAATGCTGAACACACAATGTGTTTTCCTATTCTGATGGGAGTCTTGGATTGATCATTACTCTGGTATTGTTCTGCCTGTCCTCATCCTTTAAGTGGATATATGCAAAAAGGTCTTCAAAACATTTTTCTTATTCTGATGAAAACCTATTTTTAGAACAAGATAAGTAAATTAGAGAAAAATGCATCAGTTGGGTGAAACAGAACACAGGACATCTTCCCCTCACCAACTGTGTCTTCATGGGTTTAACTTTCAGTCCTGGTCTTATCTCAGTGACTTTTGGAGGTTCACTGGGTTGCAGCAAATTATAGATGATCCTGTCTGATCCCTGGGAAAATATCTTTTTATCATCTTCTCTGAAGCCCGATTGCTTTTGTGCATCTTGCCACTGCACTCTTATTCTTCTCTGCTGTGGGCATACTGGTCTTTGCCCCAACTATGTCAGAAGCTTATTTCTACATAGTCTTTGCAGGTTTTTTTGGGGGGAAGGAGGTATCCCTTATTCACTCCAGATTGTTCCATCTTCCTGGTCAAAGTAATCAGCTGCTTTTTTCTCTAAACTGCCCAGTTGCTTTCTTTGAAAGGAACTCACATTGAGGAGATTGTTAGCAGCCAAGTGAATGGAAAAATTTTCTTTCACGGCCCTATAGTTACTCTTTTCCCTTGTCTGAGATGTACTTAGATAAATACTGTATTACATATATCCTATTTGATAGCCCACATTAAAGTCTTTCAAAAAACATCTTCATGTTTCCGCAACCATCTCATTACTGACTGCAGATTTTGTGGTAGTTACAGGGCTATTTAGCCATATAAATAAGTAAATAAAATTAAATAAGTTTTTTTTTAAAATGCTCTCTACTCTACCCTCATTTAACTTTGGGAACTAGATTACATAACACCTACCTAAATTATGCCAAATGTAATTTTTTACTCTATTTGTGGAAGCCAGTAATTTATAGTATGGGAAGATGTAGGACTTAAAAAGTTGTAAGTCAGTTGGAGAGGCAGCAACAGAAAAAGAGTTAAAATGTGAGAAATGGAGATGGGAAGTGAGGAAGTATCATTGGACCTATGTGACAGGGTATGTATGTCACTGATGCAACCATAGAATGGCCTTTACTTGTTCATGAACATCATTTTGTCTGGCCAAGCTGTAAATTAAAATGTGGTGTGATTATTTCAAGATGGGATATTTCAGATTTTTGTACAGTAGTTAATGGATTTGGGATGAGAACTATCTTCATGTTTTGTGCCCATTTTCTCAATTCTCTAAAGATGGTGCCTCCTTTTTTTCTAATATTGGGCTTTTTTGTTTGTTTTGTTTCCTCTTTCAGATTGTACCCTATACTGTCTACAATTGCCTGAAATGAGGTTTCTTTTCTTTGAAAGGACACTTCCCACTTGTCCTTCACTTCCACTCTTATATGAAAATGAACATTTAGTCATTTTAAAGAAGGAGAAATGGATCTAACAGAAAAAGATGAGTCAAAAGTTTTTTTCTCTGTGTGTACTGTTGTAATTTGGACCATGTCTGGAAAAAAAATAATGCAAAGAAATAAAAAAAAAACAGCGAACTGCAGGGAAAAAAGGACTTCTCATTTTACAGTGCATTTCCCATTCACCTTTTCTTTCTCACTCCCTGTGAAATAACCCTACTTTGTTTCTGCCATTTTTATTATGAGTGATGTAAACTATATTTATATTTGATTTCTGATTTTCTTAAAAATGGCGATACTTTAAATGTGTCAGGGGACTCTTAATATATTCAGTTTGTTACAAGCAGCTGATTCTTGTGAATGAAATACTGATACAGCCCTCCTTCAGAAGTGTTAGTTGAAGCTTTTGTGTGTAGTAGAACTTGGTGAGCTTAAAGAAACATCTGGACATTAACAGGAAAGGAAAAAGAAAAAGAAAAATGCCAGCAGCTAGAAAATGGAAGACAAAATGAGAATAGCAGTTTCTGTTAAGAAAATTTCCTTCTATGTGCTCTGAAGCACCGAAGGAAAGGCAGAAGAGCCATCAGGATGTGTATAAGGAAGGCAGAGAAAAAGGTGAGATCAGAAAGGAGTTTGAAATGAGTGGAGTAAACAGGTAGTATCTTTTTTCCTTGTCTTCTGTTGTGACTTTTTAAAATGGTATATTTTTTTTGTTTGTTTGTTTGTTTGTTTTTAATGGGGGTAGCTAGTATAAATTTTCAGAAATGGCTGTATACAAGCTATTACTTGTATAGCCAGTTAAGAGTTTGACTGTTTATGAATTACTGCTTAGTAAAAATCAGGAAAATTGAACACTGATCTCAAGAGTGCTTAACAACAGCGCTAAGAATATACATTTTTTTAGTTTGGATTCTTCCACAGAATATCATGAGTTGGAAGGCCCTCAGAAGGATCATCAAAGTCCAAATCCTGGCCCTGCACAGAACACTCCAAGAGTCACACCACATAGTTGAGTGTTGTCCAAAGGCTTCTTGAGCTTTATCAGGCTGGTGCTGTGGCCACTGACCTGGGAAGCCTGTTCCAGTGCCTAGCCATCTCCTGGTGAAGAATCTTTTCCTGATATCCAACATAAACCTCTTCTGGCACAACTTTGTACCATTCCCTTGAGTCCAGTCGTTGGTCAGCCTTTGGTATTTCTTTTATTTTTCTCCATACTACTAGACCAATGAATTTGAGCACTTTGTTTTTAACTTCTCTTAGGAAAAGAATAGTTGTATCCTATCGTGTTTTACATCCTTTTTATCTTCCTTGTGGCTGACTTCTCCCCAATGACACTTTGCCTTCTGTAAAAATTGAGATTAAATCCCTATTGGCAATTTTATTTCTGACTATGTCAGAGTTCAGATGCATGGAGTTACAAATAAGTTTCATATATTAGACACAAAAATGCGTACTCCAAATGCTGATTTACATTATGACTGTGTGGTTGAAGGAATAATCTTACCAGTAGAAACCACTTTCCTCATTTGTGTTTTCTCAGCATGGGGTATGCCATGTAGACCAAGTTTTATAAAGAGATAAAATTCCAGGATGTTTAATTCTGTTTTCCTCATGGATTGTTCTGTATTGGATAAGTTGTATTTTGCTTGTCTCTGAGAATTTTTTTTTAACATGAAGGTAATGAATTTACTCAGTAGGGACTGTAAAAACTCAAATTCGATTTATACCAATTCCTTAAATATAATAAACTTCTGTTTATTTTTCCTAACAAAAGCTCCAGTCACCTTGCTGTTGTCTGTGGGGTTTTTTTATGTACAAGGCTGTTACCTCAATGAACCACAAAACACAATAGAGGGATGTGGTAGAGTATTTTCATACCTGATTTGACACAGTACCAGAATGTGAAGTGACTTGCATATGCTGAGAAGTTCTTCATTGACTTAGGTGTTTTCAATGTGCAGTGGAGTATGGCTGTACAGAAGCTGATGGAGAATTCATATCTTTTATTCTCTAAGTAGGCCACTGCTGAAACTAATAGCTGTGTGGAACTAATATCAACAAGCTTTGCTTTTGTGTGCCCACCTGCATGGTCACCTAATATGTAACATAATCTGAAGGTAAAAAGAAATACAGGCTCTGTTGGCTTTTTTTTCATTAGACTGAAAAAAAATTGAAATTTCTAAACGGAAAATTCTTGCTGTCACCTCACCCCCAGAATGGCAATGTCAGCTTAATTGAAAGAGCTGTAATTTTTTTCCTGTACTGTTTTGCAAAAATTGTTTGTGTAAAGTGAATTTTCAAAAAAACAATGGAAATTATTAAAAGAATACTCTAAATTCTCCAAAACTGAGACAACTAGCAAACATTTGCTTGCATAGTTTGTACTTTTATCAGTCTAACCAGAGGTAGAATTCTGAAGTTTTATACCAAAACAGAAAAGAGCTTACAGCTGAAGAATGTGAACATCTCATCTGCTTTCAACCTCCTTATACATTTGTCACGGTGTGACTTGAGTTTGCCAACCTTAATATATTTAATTTCTTTTAGAGACGGGACCCAGGAGTAGAGACAAGGCAGGCTTAAAACTTAGAAAGGTACAAGAAGAAATTTATTAATAACACAAAAAAATATTCAGAATAAGATCCCTAGATTGTTTCCTCCTCCCCTTCATTCAACATTTCTTACCAACAAGCATACAGAGAGCACCTCAGTCAGTGATACATTCAAATAATCAGTTCAGTTTACTTACGAGAGAAAAGTTCCTTTTTGGTTTTGACTTAGGGGGCATCTTCACCTTCATAATCCACATCCGCCCGGGAAAAATATTGCAGATTATGACTCCTCCCATTCTTTCACAGTCCTTCCAGAGTTGTGCAATGGGTTATGTTACATACATGGGGTAGTACTTTTAAAGGCAGGCTGCTGAAAAAAACAAGATTCTCTTCATCTCCTTCACTATCAAATGTCTCTGTCTTTATTCCAGTCCCAGGACAGAGAGAGTTTCATTTACCGAGGCACAAAAGTCATCTCTTTCTCTATTAAATGTCTCTGTTCACATTTCAGTCCCAGAACAGAGAGCTATATTCCTCCAAGGCAAAAATAAGGTTCTTCTTCTCAAGCATCCAAACCTCCCCAAGTATATTTCACAGTTTAAAGGAATTTTAGTAAAGTCACCATCCCCTTAGCCCACAAAAAATGTTTTCAGCTACTTACCAGTTTGCATCTTTTCAATCTCTTCCTACCAGGAACTTTATCTTCATTGCACTGACTTCTGAAGTCTCCAGGCTTTATTCCTTCCCATTCAGGAGAGCTTAGAAAAATCGAGGATCTTATCCAGGCATGAAGAAGTTACAATTGTATCCAGACGTAAAGAAACAGCAGGGGCAGCTGGAGGCCTCTTCTCTCAGAACGAGGAGGGAAGGGGGAAGGGAGAGCCTTTGCCGGCTCCCCGATCCCCCCTGCTCGGCCATGCCCCATGGAGAGGGGAGCTCCGGGCCGCGCGGGGCCATGCGGTCAGGGAGGGGGACCAGGACCATGCGGCCGGGCCGGGCCCCCCGCAGAGCCAGGGCTGGGGTCCCAAGCCGGGCCCCCAGCAGAGCCAGGGTGCCGAGCTGGGCCCCCCCCACAGAGCTGGGGCACCGGACCGGACTCCAGGCCGAGCCAGAGCCGGGCCGCAGCCCCCTGCCCAGGACCAGCACCCCCGGAAACCGAAAGAGAACCAGCAAAGCTGATCCTCTGTGATTTGTGAAAGCAAAATAACTTTTGATTGGTTTCCCGAGCTGTCCATCACCAAATCAGCTCTCTGATTGGTGGCAGCAGCTCACAGGGGAAGCTCCCAGAGACGGGAGAGCCCCTCCCACTTCCCAGCTTCGGGGGCCTGCTCGGAGGTGAATCCACCCCTCCCCCCAAGCACGTGAAACCAACACAACATTTTATAATGTTAACATTAAATGGCACTTGGAAATAATGAAAAGAGATAATCTGGAGTCTATGCATGATACTTTCTGTTCTAGAAGTATACTTAAAGTGAACGCTGGTAGAGGATTTACTTCAGTTTTTCATAGTTGGTTTTTCTAAATATACATTTTTGATTTGTATTTGTCTTGAAACCTACATGAAGTTGCCATTGAGTTGTTGAAAACTGCAGGTAGAGATACTTCTTTAATATGGGGCTATGAAAGTCTTTATTACCAGAACACATACATTTTAAAAACACATAAAGAAGTTCAGTTGGCTCTATGAATTCTCTCATACCTTTAGCAAATATTTTATTTCATTGCTTTTTTATTTTCACTCTTTTTGTAGACTTGTGTATGATACACATGCTTTGGACAGGACAATGAAATGAAAAATGATTAATTTCTCCATAGATTCTGATCAATTTATATGAAAATAGAGCATAATAGGACTTAAAGGTCAATTCTTGCTTCACATTAAACCATAGGCTTTTAGTTTTCCTTCAGAGAGCTCTGTGTGCTGAAGTGTTCATTACTATGTATAAAAAAAATACTGTGTTCTGTCTGTGAACAATGGATAAATAAAGGCAGTATATCTAGAAAACAAAAAGCAGTTGAATACAATGTAGAAATATGCTAATCTCTCCAGTGCTTTTGAAAATTCATCCCTACTCCTTCAAGTGAGCTGAGAAAATGCTGAATTGTCATCCTGATTCATTCTGGGATTTCTGCTGGCATGATTGCTTCTAATCATTGTATAACCCTTCTTTAGCAGAGAAATGAGAGCTCTTGTACAGATGGACTTTGCTAAAGATGAATTGATAAGGAACATGAGAGAATTTTTTTTTTCTAACTTGTTAGTACATCTTCTGTTTGGGTTTCCTCTGAGTTCAGCTCTTTTATCTGTTTTTCAGTTGATTCACAAAAGAGCCCTTTTTGAATTATTCCAGTTTTGTTTAAGAAAAGCAACATCCTATAACCAATTGACAATTGTAATTCCTTTTGAAGAAAATGGTATTACTAATATATGTGAGTAGGGGAGTATTAATTTTATCATGCTCTCTCCATTTTAATGCACAGAACTTTTTTTCCTGTTTAGTACACTCATGTATCCATCCCCTTTCCATGTATTGTATGTCCTTTCATTTCATGCTTGCCTTATATCAAATCAACTTTCATCCATTTTCCTTTCTCCCCGTGCTCAGCAACATACATATGCATGCTTTTCTTTTAACCCAGCTGCGAGCCACATGCTGTGCACCTGTCTCAGAGGGAATACACCTGAGCCTGTTCTGTACAGACAGGTGTGGGCATAGTAACCAGTATATTTATGGAATAAAAGGAACAGGGTTTAACCATAAGGACATTACACAGAACGTTCATATGATTTTGTGTTTACTTGACCTTATTCTTGCTGAACAAACACATCTGATTTTGCTATACGTCCACTGTAAACTCAAAATGGTATTTGTGACATTAAGCTGCTTCTGCTTTTGTTCATCTGCATCTTCAGCTTCTTACAAACTTCTGACCTGGTGACACTCTAGGTCTTACCAGCTTCAGAGAAAACAGGCCCTATATGGAGCTGGCAATAACTGATTACTTCTCCTTAGGGATTTTAAAAAATGTATGGAGTTCAGAAATCCAGTTTGGATGTTAATTCATTTCTGTGTACTCTGAAAATTCAAGAAAGGACTATACCATGGTTTTCCTTTTACAGTGCCAGGTTGAGAGCAGCTGTGACAACAAAAAAAAGTGCCATTTTCATTAGCACCTCTGCCACTATTCATACTTGTTAATTAATCTGTGTACATGATACTAGTAAAGAATTTTTATATGCCGTTTTTCAGATAGCCAGTAGTAAAGCAGAGCTTGAAAATTAATTCCTTATTTATAAGCATAAAAGGTTAGTTTCAGAGAGAGGGGCTTAGAACATGATCTCTTGACTTTGCATTTATAGGTAATTCAAACCTGGATTCTAGAAAAATTTTACTTGTCTTTCATTGGAAAATTTGCCATCTTAAAATCTATTAGAGCTTTTTTTCCCTAGCTGTTTAATGAGTTACTGAAACTAACCATTGTGGCTCCATTGAAAAAACTGTGTGAAGTATTATATATTATTTTGTCCAAAATTGCTTTGACATGGGGAACAGTGCACTGTGAAATAAGTTTAATTGCTTCAGCTTTACCAAAAACACTTAAATATTCTTCTGGTAGAGGAAATTTATGATCAAATTAATGTGGGTTTTGTTTAATACATAATTAGATAGCTGTAATGGATACTTGAGTTAATTACAGAAAATAAATAAATTAAGAAATTGGTGAAAATTGCAAATACTTCAGAAAGCAGTATTTTCAGTGAAAATACTTCAGAAGCAGCAGCAGCAGAAGAAATTACAATGACTTGCTGTAGATCATTTGCAGAGCCTTAGAGGTCATGAAGTTAGTGCTGCACTGTCCAAGTCTGACCAAGAGCTGGACAGGTGCATCTTTTACCCCTGGGCAGAAAGTGAGAGACTTTCTAATGTGCAGAAAAATTAAGTTTGGTGAATGGAGGAAAGAATACAGAGCAGAAAGTGTCTGTTCTGTGCCTTTTTGTGGCATTGAATTTTTAAAATGCATGTAAGATAAGACAAGATCTTCTGTTGGTGGGTATTGCCATAATTGCTGTAATTTAGAATATCTGCACTATTTTCACTTAAACTGAGGATTTAGCACATTTTGACTGTCTCAGTGACAGAATATGTTCTAGATATTTGCTTGATAGAATTTGTACAATTTAGAGTTGGCTTGCATGATTAATTCTTTGTGCTTATGCCTGCCCCCTCCGCCGACCATGCTGGGGACTCTGTTATTTAGCTTGACTCCAGCCTACTCAATTGAGCAGTGGCTGCAGGAGGCCAGACTGCACATGTCCTAGGGCCATACAAGTGCTATTTAGCAGGATGTACTCTGCAAAGCCAGAGGCACTCAAGGGACTACAGAAGGAGGCACATTAGTGACATAACACTGAGAGCCTGAGCCATGTTATGTAAATGCTCATTGTGATTAAGTGTTTGGTATTTGTTCTCATGCTGTTGTATGTATATACAATAAGTTGCTGCTGTTTGCAATAAATAATTTGCAGCTAGTGTTGTTGACAGTGCTATTCATGAAGTTTAAAAATGTGTTTGATGGCTGCTGTTCTCTTAAAACCTTTTTTTGCTTTATCGAACAACTTTCCTACTTTCTGTGTGCCACTAGAAAGAAGAATGGAATGAGTTGTTTGAGGTATACAGAATTAAGGGATGGGCACACATCCAGGGAATCTCAGAGGGAAATATGGGCTGTGTGCCATGCACTGAACTTGCTACATATGTGCACATCTGATATAGCATGTGCACACTATACAGATGGTTAGCAATTGCACAGATCAGCTCCAGGAAGCATGTCCAGATCCCACTAACCAGGGTGTCTGGAAATCCTGGTCATATGGCCAGTCTGTGATATCTCTTTCTTCTTCCCAATCCTGAAATTCTGTCTGAGGAAGGAAGAGGAAGAAATAAAAAGAGGACGTGCCAAGGCAGAAAGACATACCAGTCTTATGTTAATGTTGGACATACTGAAAATGGTGAGGTTACCATAGAGCAAAGAGCTGAGCCAGAGTTTACTATGTGTGTATTTTTAGTTTGCTGTTTCAGAGTGAAAAGTATTCACTTCACTTAAGCTATGTCATAATAACTTACTGTGAATACTGAAAAAAAATGCTAATTAGATACAGTTGGAAGAGAGCACATGGCAAATTACTGTAATACCACTGATGACTGGTAACTCATATGCCTGGGATGGCATGATCAGTTTTGATCAAGTGCTTTCCCTTTTAATCTACTTGCTCTTTAATAATGGGCCTTCTCTAACTAAAACCTGCGCCAATTTAAAATTCAATTAATGCAACTTTTATAAGTTATAATGTTTTCCTTAACCAATTGAACCATAATTAAAAGTAGAATATTTCCTAAATCCTTAAGGCCTCTTCATTAAAATGGAAAAATTTTTTCTTCTCAAGACTCTGGCTTATTTTAACTTCTCTAAATAAAAATATTGTTCATGTTCCCAAATAACTTCTGCCTAAAAAATCTACTTCCTACTGTTTTAAAGTATCAATCTAATTTTAGGTAGTCTCACTGTTCTCCCTTTGGTAAGTAGATGTTTATGCTAGTAGTTTGCATTGAAAATTATGATTGATCAAATCAGGACTTTGAGCTTTGTGAACATGATGCCACATATGTACATTGCAAGACAATTTCAGGGATTTTTTTTTGTGTTTTATGGTTTTGTTTTGTTTTGTTTTGGGGTGGGTTTTTTTGTTTGTTTGGGTTTTTGTTTGATCTGTGTGGTACATTTAAAAATCCATCTTTTTCCATCTCAGGATTTCTCCAACAGGTGTAGTCTCACTGATATCCATGACAGTCTCCTCTTTTTGACAGTACAGGTTTATTAATTTTCTGAATAGTTGTACATGTGAATTATTTATGCACTTCATAATCCTAGGCTATTATGTACCCAACTCTGATTACCAGGATTTTCAGGCTCTATCTGTATAAATGGCAAGCTACATGAGTAAATTAATTTCTGTAAAAGGTAAGACTTTTTTATCTGCTAAAAGTTTTGATCTGATAAATCCTGCAATACGATCTGAGCACCAATTCTTATGGAGCTGTCAGTCTCTCTTAAATTATCATTCATACTTTTCAGAAAATATAAAGATAACATCCACAGAACAGAAACCAGTCTGATCCTTTGCACAGCACATTTACTGTTAATTTTGTTAGAATCATACTTCTTTTTTTAGTCATTGGTATTTGAATGAATTACCTATAGATGTCTTGGTAGAATATATTTAGTTCCTTTCTGAGATAGTTTGGAAAATAATGGTAAATTATGTTTAGATGAGAGAAAAATTCCTTCAGGAATTGGAACTTCCTGTACGTAGGGAAGAAGAGCATCCAACTTGGCTTTATCCCATATTATATTGCCAATAGAAAATATTAAATTA